>NC_136276.1:4545943-5123841 GCF_964198595.1 Lampetra fluviatilis | reverse complement strand
TTGCAACGGCTCTAGTGATGTTCTCTCACTTATTTTGCAAACGACACATCACTGCTGTGCACTTTCAGTATGTTGCTTTTAGCCAATGCTTACCATACATCAATGACGTAAATTAACATTAGCGACATTCAAATCATATTTGTGTAGACTGGAATACAACATTAAATAATGAACCTAAAGTTAACAAAACAAGATTATACCCTACAATAAAAACTGTGTTGTGTAGGGCTGTCCATTTTGCGTAATGTTCAGAAAAAATAGTGTCCTGATATCAACTGTGTCCTCTTTGGAAGCAACAGCGAGCTTTGAAAGCCCTTCTGCTCGCAAAGCTTTCATCCCGAGCGCAAACGCATCCTCTCAAAGCCACTGGTGTCATTGCACGGGCATGTGGGCAGGCAGACCACATGACACAAGGTGAAAGTTCGCACTGTGCCATGTGGCAGCTTTGCTGATTGATGTTTTGTAGATGTTCTAGCACGCATATATCGTAACCTGATATGAAGCACAGATGCTGCTTTTGTGCTCGTACAAAAAAAGGGAAATTAATAGTTCTAAGTATTTCTGCAAAAAACATTGCTTGACATTTTCTGTATTTATACTTTGCTCGGCTTGACGCGCAAAAAAAAAATGGCCCACGTGCATTTCACATATTTGATATTTAAATGCACATGATGAGAAAATCACGTTAAATGTTTAACCCATTGATGCAGCCTCCGTGGCGATGATTGCATCTGTCAAGCGAGCCGCCGATCTGTGCATTGATCGGCTGATGTTGGGGCCTATTCTGAGAGATGAGCACGCGGATTTAGTTTCTCCTCTACCTCCCAAGGACAAACGCTGACAGCTGGAAATCCGGCATATGGACAGAAAGCGCCACACCCAGCTGCAACACATGATCCTTTAATCAAAGGACTTGTTAATGGCAAACGGGAAGTAAAGTTGTTCGTGGAAATAGTGGCACGCTATTTTTTACGTGTGTGGGTCTGTTCCATGAGGAGTTTGTGTCTTCTCTGCGGTGGTCGCGTGGAATTTTCTCTGGATCCTCCGGATTTTCCCTCCATATAGAATCAACACGCGTTCAGAGTATATGACTATTGCTATACATTTCCACACGATAAGCCATCTCGTTGAGCTATAATTTGTGGCCAGGTCGATTCTGAAAAAGAGCTATATATGACAGTGGGCCTTACCTTGTAAAATAAACATACTTTTATCGTTTTTAATACAGAGATTCAAGAGGTATGGGGCCAGTAATGATCCCTGCAGCATGCATTGTCAAATGTGACTTCATCAACAACACCACCGCCATTATCATCATCATTAATCCACAGCAAAAGTACCCAGCTTATCACAAATATTAGAATGAATATGCCACACAACTCCTCTGACCAGTGAAATAGCTGTGGATGACATGAGTCGCCTCCACTTTCTGGTGATGTGGCTTGCCCGCGAAGTAGCCGTGGCACAATAACAATCTGTATCTTGCGCATAATAGCAGTTTTTTGCAGATCGATTCTGGTCATGGATAACAGGAGTCGGGGTTAGGGGGTTAATCAGGTCACGGGTAAGACGATAGACGCATCCTCTTGTGGACATACCAGGCCCACACATGTACTGCCGCTCTTTACAATTGTTAAGAGCAAACCTCGTTTTGAGAAATCAAAATATTTCCTGGCCAGTTTTGATTTTCGCATATGGTTTCCACACGGCGTGACTGTATGTTAATACATTTACATTAAAAAAATGTTGCCCAAATTGTGAAGAAAGAGTGTTTATAAACCTGCGTGGTTTATTATAATCACCATGGTATGCAGTATAACTTTGGCCCTCCTTGTGTAATGATCTCCGAAAAGGTCACTGGTCTTAAATACAAAAGCTTTAGAGTGGCCATACATTTAAATGTATACATTTTTCTAATACTATCTTTGCAATAGATCACTAGGAGCGAACGCTCAAAAGCGCGATAATGTATTATTATTTTGACATGATCATTTTCAAATAAAGCTCATACACAATATGAACATTCGTTGTAGTACTTATAGGAAAGACACAAACAATTATGAGTTAGTTACAAACAAGGATGCCTATTTACATTGAACTGCTTTTTGCTGAGATTTCAACGAGGTCATTGTTTGTATTTCACGAGCGAGCAAGCGAGCAAGCCCTCGGTGGGCAGCGTTGGCAGATCGGTTGGTGTCCGTGTGACCCCTGGTCGTGCCAGCTTGCGAACCGGCTCGTATGTCGGCCCCAACGTAGGGTTTTGAAGTAAAATAAATTAAAGTAAAGTAAATCGTGATTCGTGAGAGTAAAGACACCAATACAACAATGAACTGAACATTATTTTAACGTGTCGTATATAAATAATGAAATTGTCATAATGTTTCTATAGTCAATTGCAGGTATGTTTATTGAACTTCTTTCACAGCCGTACATAGGCCAACCATGGTAATCGGAGGTGCGGGGGAAGGATAACAAACGAAATACCAAAAGCAATTCTAAAGAAGTCAGTTTTCAATCTAGATTAAAAATTCCACATTTGAGCAGGGGGTGGTTATCAAGTCCGTTGACAGCCCTTACTGAGCCGGTAGTAGAAATTCTACATTCCTTTGGTAAAAGCCCTGTCTCTTCGTTGGACAACCACTGTTAACACACCAAAGTGTGGCATTAATTGTATTTGCCCTGGAGGGATAATGGATGGAATTAACACATAAGTAGGGATTTGAGCCAGCAGCTTTACAGTTGTAAGTCAAGTGCTTTGCTGAAATTCCACTGGCAGATAAAAAGATAATGTAAAGCAAACATTAATGCTGCTCGTACATAGTTGTTACATTGGAGAACTACAAGAGTTGGTGACGACTTGGGCAGGTCATCCTTTCAGCAGTAGATTGATTATGATTGACGATGGTGACCATTCGACAAATCATTCATTCTTATATTGACGTATTATTTGGGCACTTGAACATGCGGACCTCGGGACCTGCACGTAATTGAACATTCAGCCACCTGCTCTCAAGTCTGCGTGTGATGTTAAACCAGCAATTCCATAAGGAAAGAAGAACACGTATCCGGACTAATTAAAAAAAGGTGCACGTGGGGCGCAGAAACGGTAACGTGGGCGCAGAAACGGTAATGTGCGGGCGAAGCAGCAGGTGAGGGCGTGGTGGGCGATTCATTGCATTCGTCTGGCTTCTGGCTAGCCATCAAACAAAGACTGTCACCCACATCATCGCGCTCTTTCAGATGCCCTTCTGCGGCCGTCTGGAATGCTCTTGCTTCCGATGCTGGGAAACCACTGGAGCTGTGCACTTTTAAATCCTCTAGATTGAAAACCCATTTCTTTGGAACTGCTTTTTGTGTTTAGTTTGTTGTCCCCCCCCCCGCGCGCACCTCCGATTAGCACGTTAGCTACGTACGGTGTGAAAAAAAATTCAACATATGTACATAGAGCAGTGTTTATACAAACTTTTGTGGCCCACGGACCACCCAGCCCCCTCCCCCCACCCCTGGTGACAAAACGCATTCACTTATCTCTAAATAGCAGTGAGACAAAATGATTCATATTACCGGAATATAACAATTATATATATTTTAACACGTTTTTTTAGGGGGTGGTGGGTGGGGGTGGAATTTAGATTTTAAAGTTAGGGTAGTTTAATTAGGAGTAGTTTACTGAACTTCATTATTAAATTGAATATCACGAGTCAAATATTAATGAATGTCCAAAACAAAAGGTTGTTGTGATTATTGTCCGGATCAACCTGCATTTACATCGCAGCCTCGCGGAGACCACCTGGAGGACCGTCGCGGACCACCTGGTGGTACCGGGAACCACACTAAGAACCACAGCTCTTGGGTATTAAAGCCGGAAACCTACAGCCGGCTGTAATCATTCGTATCGTATTTACATTCTCAGTACAACAGCACCTGTTGAGCGATTCCCAGTGCAGTGGGACACTGGGCATGTATTAATTCCAATAGCAATCCGTGCTCCCGTCTTTTTGGTGGGTGAGTAATTTTCGCCAGCGTTGATTCGGTTGACCGCAGTTGCTCTTGGGTGTCCATGCTGCTCCATCGTAATGGATTTGACTGCCAAAATAGGGGAGGTGTGCAAAATCCACGATACGTACAATTTGTCTTGTGCACCCCCTCAACATCATTGCAACGTTGTTGTGAGATTCGATTACATAGCCACTTTAGAGCGACGTTGTGTGTACCTTATGTGTACCATACATATATTTATTTCGGTCCATATAATAGAATGGGAAGCAGCGATAATTCCGAACTTTTAAATGTGAGCTGTGTGACAAATTGTAAACGTGCAATTTCTTGAGGACTGTGATTTATTTGCATTAATTATTATCATCATCATCGGCCATGGTCAATCTACTGCTGAATTAAGGCATCGTCAAGCTGGCTCTCTCTCATGAACCTGCGATGTACTTATTCACCTAACATCTGCACACGAGTTGATTTCATCCCTCCAGATTCTTGGTGATCAAAACAAACATGTGCCGAGATTTGTCATTGTTGCGAGTGCATTTTGAGTGCAATGAGTAATGTGTGCACTCTAAATCACATGGACACGCGTGTGCAGTGCCGATGGCTTCTCTCTTGGGCCGCCATGTGCCACGCTCACTCATATTCATCTTTAATCTGCTGGCTTCCAGACCAGCAGGAGTAGAATGCGGTGCAATAGGACCCCCCAATTCCAGGGTCACGTTTAGACAGTTTGACGGTTTTATTCATGGCCGGATAAGAGCCTATTTAATTCGGGAGTTTCTATTTCAAGGGAGGGACGTGCTTAATAAAATACATCCAACAACTTCCTATCTCCGATTACAATTTTCATGACAATTTCCACCGTGGCGCTGACGTATTTTTTTTTATCAACCGCATCATCATAGCAAGCCCTACATGCTAATTATTTACAAGGTCAAATTAATTAGTTTTTCTGTTTTCCAGAAGAATGCGTCCAAACCCCCCCCACACCCACTTTTTGAAGCAGAAGCTCTGAATGAAAAATGAAACTGTTTGCAATTGAGCCTCGAGTCATAGGTCTGCCTGCCATGGAGGTTTACTCGGCATGTGACATTATCACGGTCCGCTGAAACCGGTCCACTGCATTTTCTGACAGCCAATTATTATGGAGAGGAGCTGTAACAAATTAAGCATTCTAGAAGAGTGCCTGAACTTTTTTAAACGCGCCACGCGATGGGTTTTCTGCAAACGACTTCATGCCATCGGCTGCTGCAAACGTTTCCCCCCTCCCCAACCTCTGCTTTGATGCTACGTAGCCAATTGTTATGCAATTGTTATGCAATTGGCTTTGTCGTACGTTATCTTTGTATAATTGGAGATAAGAAATGCGAATAAATTGGGGGCGGGAGGGGCGATGTATTTCATATCGCCGCCCGTTTTGAAATAAAGCGTCAATCGATTCCGTTCTCCGCGCGACGAATACAAATGCACGCTCCCTACGCTGAAGCCCTCGGGTTTGATTATCATAGTGCACTGTCTGTACGTATGTAATCACATTTGGCACACGAGGTGACACCTGCCAGCAATCATTCTTCTCGCACCACTGGTGGTGGATGCGAACGGGAGGCGTTCTTTTACAAGTCACGTCCGAAGGCGGAACTCTTGAGAAAACTTGCGCTTTGGCCAACGTTTGCGTGGCCTTGGATGTCCCCGACGCTCCGCACAAACATCAACTGTGCCGCTCGCTCGCGAGAGTGCGCGTCTCGCTCGCTCGCTCCTCTTCCTTGACAGGTTTAGGAGGTTTGTGTACACACCTCTTTCCCCTGGCTCCGTCTTTGCGTTGAACTGTTTTTGCACTCTTTGTATATTTCTGTAAATATTTCCCGTTCCTCCAACTTTAGACGTCTTTTGGCGCACTTTGCTGCATTGGAACATCATTTCTACTTGTCAAGCATATCATAAACGACAAATAATTACCGTGACGCTATTTAAATTTGTCCTTTTGGTGAGGTTGCCAAATTGCTCATAACGTTTTCACTGTTTATAGTGTGTCTTAGTGCCCTTCACGGGATCAACGTAAGGTCAAGTTGATATTGTTTAACCAGGTGAGAACTCAAGAGAATTACATTACCTCTGTCCACGATAACACCGAATATCTTCACATATTAAGGATCCAGCCTTAGCACCCTGACGTGTGCATGGCCCAGTGCAGCCCCAGGGGTGTCCAGTTGTACAAAGCTGTGCCCCATAGCCGGAGCAAGGTGCAACGCAAGGGTGGTGCAAGCAAATGAGACTCTGCATCACGATACATTACCAAGGGGGTGGGGGTTCGAGCTCATCAGTTTAAAGTTTCCTGTGGTTCAAAGATATTTGGTGTTTATGATCGTGCGCTCGTCTTTCCGAGCCAGCAACATGCTGCTCAGTTTGCAGTGTGGAGGAGGGGGGGGAGGTGCTTTGAGTTCACCGTTGAGTTTGGTGAGGGGACCCTCTCGTCGACAGTGTGTGGTGTGTGTGTGCGCCACATGGCCTATATAGCTGAGCACATTGAGAGTGTGTTGGGCCCCCATGTGTGGAGGTCAGTTTGCACTCACGGACCCTGGCCGGTACGTAACCTGGTGTTGAGCAGGGCCCGTGACCGAGTAGACGCTCGTTAGCGTCGTTGTGGAGAATGTAAGTGACAAAATAAATAAACACACACTATATATGTCCCTCCACATGAAAAGAAAACGTTTTTTAAGTGGAGGGGCCTGATATAGGAAAGACATTGTTGGCTTATTTATCTGGTGATGATTAAAATACATGTTTACCCATCCCAGAGGATAACGGCACAAAGAAAGTACATGATATAATTGCTTTATTTTTTTTTACACAAGTAGAATAATAAGGCCCCTTGCAATATTAAACACATTTTTGGTCAACAGGGATCAAACAAAAAAACCCACGGTGGTGCAGCTGCAGTTGCTTGGTAACTTGTCTCTGGAATGCTGATGGCAGGGCATTAGTTGATCCATGGTAGAACATCAAATCGTCCGTCTGGAATTTGATGGGTACATTTTAAAATCTTATTATATCCTTGATGTCTCGATGGTCTTGATGAATTTAATAGTGACTGCATCAGGTGGACAAGATCTGAATGAATGATTACTATATCTTACTATATCTGCCAGCAAGAGATAATGATGCCTCATCCAGAGGCAGAGGTTAAGTTCAAGTAGTTACGAGGTTAATGGGAGGTCCTAGTGTTTCTTTAATGGAAAATTAATGTCTTGACATTTTTGGGGAGGAAATTTGCCATTAGCTGCCATTACAGAGAGCATTGCACCACTGCTGTGCCTGCTGCTAGAATCGCATTTCACAGCATTCTCGAATGTGATCCGTGTAGCTTTGACATCCGATGGCCTATTCGGAGCCTGCTCCCAGATCCCATTCTCCATGCCACTCGCATAGCCTCTTAGATTAAATATATATATATTTTTACAGAGTCTTAAGCATATTCAGGCTGTTACTTTGAGACGCTTCATGTGGTGTAAAGCAATGTGTGGCAGTTGCCTTTAATGTCTGCCTTAATTGGTAGTTACGTATCAAGCGAGTCATTCCGTGTCCTTTTTTTTCAAAGATCAGCTCAGCATGCCAATAAAACTGAAAAGATGAATCATTAGCTGGTAACTTTGATTTCAAAATCAGTCCTTCCATTTTATACTCGAATAACTGCAACTAGTTTTGCTCAGTGGCATGGACGTGGGTTTTTTTTTTCTCAAACAGCAGTTGTTTGTGACCTAACGAGACACCTGCATATTACGGAATAATGTTAATGATTTGAACGGTCTAAAAAAAGAGTCCCATTTGTACTGCATCGGTATGTATAATGAGGTCCCTTTTATGTCGTGTGTTTCCCTGAGGCCATTTGTTCAGTGACCAGACTGCATACTGGCATTACCAGTGTGAGACCTGACCTCCAGTGCTGGTTTATGGTCGATGATGCACCCACATTGAAGCGGTGACTTTGCCCAGCTGTGGTGCTCTGTGTTGATGATTCTCATTGTTACCAGCTACATTCCATTAAATCCCTGGTGTAGTCTGTGTGGTGGGGTGGGTGCTGATGTAGCAAGAATACTAGGGCATTATTGTGGAATACGTAATTATAAATGCACATATTTACCACAAACTTGTGTTGATAACCGCCAGGGTTTTTCTCCAGTTATCAAATCAAAACCGTGTAGTCTTACTGCTATGGCATGTTAGAGATGGCTTTTTATTGTGTTAGGAACTGTGGCTGGCAGACAGTCCCTGCCTTTGAAATGCTATACAAATGATGCAAATGCCTAATGTGCTCTGTTATTATTATTTGTGTGGGTACAGGTAGCACGTGGCAATTAATTCACCGTTCTTCATTTGTAGCCCGACCTGTGCGCGTGTATTTGTGGAGCGCGCGGGGCCTTGCATCCGCTCACGCCGTTACCCTGCCCCGTGCGATTGCAGGACTCGACCCGGCAGAAGCGCGAGCGCAAGAAGACGGTGTCCTTTGGCAGCATGCCCACCGACCGGCGCGTGAGCAGCGCCAGCGACTGCATTAACCTCATGCTCGAGGGCTGCGAGCTGCGCAAGATCCGGCCAAACTCGCGTGTTTACCAGCGCTACTTCCTGCTCGAGTCCGACCTGCAGTGGCTTCGCTGGGAGCCGTCCAAGAAGGACTCGGAGCGTGCCCGTCTGGAGATTGTCGCCATCAGGGAGGTGCGCGTTGGCAAGAACACGGAGACCTTTCGCAACCACGGCTTCGCGGAGCACATCTCGGCCGACTGCGCCTTCTCTATCATCTACGGCGAGGGATACGAGTCGCTCGACCTCGTGGCGTCCGCGCCCGATATCGCCAACGCTTGGGTCACGGGGCTACGGTACCTCCTTTCCTTCGGCTCGCACTCGCTCGACATGCTCGAGAGCAGCCACAACTCGCTGCGCCACTGCTGGCTGCTGCCGCTCTTCACGCGAGCGGACGGCGGCGGCAAAGGTTGCCTGCCCGTCGAGGTGGCCTGCCAGCTTTTGCAGGGCTTGAACCCGGCCCTGAAGGGCATCACCATCAGACTCAAGCTGAAAGAGCTGCAGAAGAGCAGGGTCTCCCCAATAGACGGCATCTCGTTTCCCGAATTTGTCGACATGTACCACGAGTTGTGCACTCGGGCAGAGATCTATTTTCTACTGGTGCAGTTTTCCAGCAGTAAAGAGTATCTGGACAGCAGGGATCTAACCATGTTTTTGGAAGCGGAGCAGGGCATGACTGATATTACTGAGCAGATGTGTTCGGACATTATCCGGCGGTACGAGCCCTCCACCGAAGGGCAGGAAAGGGGCTTTTTAGGAATTGACGGCTTCACAGGGTACCTCATCTCTGCAGAATGTGATCTCTTTGACCCGGCGCACAGGAGGGTTTGCCAGGACATGAGCCAGCCGATCTCCCATTACTACATCAACTCGTCCCACAACACGTACCTAATCGAGGACCAGTTCCGCGGCCCCTGCGACGTCAGCGGCTACGTGCGGGCCTTGCGGATGGGCTGCCGCTGCGTGGAGATGGACGTTTGGGACGGGCCGGACGGCGAGCCCATTGTCTACAATGGCCATACAATGACGCTGCCCATCACCTTTCACAGCGCGCTGGAGGCCATTAACAAGTACGCTTTTGTGGCCTCCGAATACCCGCTGATCATCTGCTTGGAGAACCACAATTGCGTTATGCAACAGAAGGTTTTGGTGCAGCACATAAAGAAGGTTTTGGGCGATAAGCTGTACATCAAGCCCGTGGACATCAATGAGAGCTACCTGCCTTCGCCCGAGTCTCTGAAACTGAAGATAATCCTCAAAGGGAAAAAGTTACCTTTTGAGGAACCGGGGCCAGAGGGAGAAGTCACAGATGAAGATGAAGCCTCGGAGATCGCGCAGAGGACAGAGATGTCCCAGGACATTTTCCTCCAGCCAGACGAAATCGACGTGAAGAAACAAAAGTTGTGCCCCGAGCTGTCCGACCTGATAACCCTGTGCAAATCTGTGCGTTTCCGGGACTTTGACTCATCGCAGCAGTGCCAGAAGTACTGGGAGATGTGTTCGTTCACCGAGGCCCTGGCAAGCCGATTTTCCAACGAGTTCTCGGAGGACTTCGTCAACCACAATAAGAGGTTCCTTTCTCGAATCTTCCCCAGCCCCATGCGCATCGATTCCAGCAATCTCAACCCGCAGGACTTCTGGAACTGTGGCTGCCAGGTGGTGGGCATGAACTACCAGACGCCGGGGCTCATGATGGACCTCAATGTGGGCTGGTTCCGGCAAAACGGCGGCTGCGGCTACGTCCTGCGCCCGTCGGTCATGCGGGACGAGGTGTCGTACTTCAGTGCCAACGTGCGCGACGGGCTGCCCGGCATCTCCCCGCAGCTGCTGCACATCAAGGTGATCAGCGGGCAGCACCTACCCAAGCCACGGGGCTCCGGCTCCAAGGGCGACGTGGTGGACCCGTACGTGTACGTCGAGGTGCACGGCATCCCAGCCGACTGCGCCGAGCAGAGGACCAAGACGATCGGTCAGAACGGCGGCAGCCCCGTCTTCGACGAGAGCTTCGTGTTCCAGGTGAACCTCCCCGAGCTGGCCATCGTGCGCTTCGTCGTGCTCGACGACGACTACATCGGGGACGAGTTCATCGGGCAGTACACGATCCCGTTCGAGTGCCTGCAGCCGGGCTACCGCCACGTGCCGCTGCACGCGCTCACGGGGGAGTGCATCGAACATGCCAACCTCTTCCTGCACGTGGCCATCACCAACCGCAGGGGCGGCGGCAAGGCGCAGAAGAGGGGCCTCTCTGTCCGCAAGGGCAAGAAGACGCGCGAGTATGCCGCCATGAGGCTGCTGGGAGTTCGCGCGCCCGACGAGGTGTTCCGCATGGCTGCGCAGCCCCTACACGAGGCCACCGATCTGCGCGAGAACATGCAGGTACGGGGGCAAGCCCATGGTGGTGCGTGAGAGCGTGCAGGTATGGGGGCGGTCCCGTGGCAGTGTGTGAGAGCGTGCAGGTATTGTTGCTGATGATTATTAGGGTTGCAGATTTTCATAGCTTTGTTGGTTTTTCAGCAGGATTTATTGATGTGTCACTGAAAAACGCAGATCTTTTAATGTAATTACGACTTGCTGTTTACTTTTCACCGTTCGCTGCGAATTGGCATCGCCAAAATGAAAATTCCATTGCTCCCCCGTTTAGTCGCACAGCAAGGCGTAATTTTTCGTTTTGTTTTAATTCACACGCGGTCGTGCAGCACGCGCAGTCTTAAGGATGCCTCGCTCCACACAACTGTGGGGCAAACTGCAGGTGACACGCATTTTGCGCAGCGCCAGAGCCCTTGAGAGGTCGGCAGTGCGCACCGCGGACGGCAATATACTACCACCGCCACCACCACGCTCCTGTGGGAACGCTGCATCTCGCAAATGCACAGACACTCGCTTCTCTGTTGTTCCTACAGATACGGAGCTAAATTGTGCCGAGTTCCTCCGTATTATTTATCGGGGGGGGGGGGGGTGCATTTTACTGTGTGTGTCAGTGTACCCATTGCTATTCACTAAGCGTGTGTGTATTGACGTCTGTTTCTTGATGTTTTTGCGTGCCTATGGATCTGCATAGTGCCTTCGGTGGGGTTCGAGTCGGTGTATAAAATTCGAGTGCAGAAGTTGTTTGATTTCTGCGGGACACCTGAAGGGTGCTGGCAACTCATGCGTGTAATTGAAAGTTTATGGCATAGTATTTCTGAAATTGGATACTTAAATCTGTGATAACCTACGAACCGTTAAATAGCATCATATATTTAAATATATTGTCAAGTCAAACTATAATATTTCTGAGTGGAGCTTCGTTCATATGGTTTGTGCATTTCACAGAAATTCTGAAAAATATATATTTTTAATGGATTTGATATCTATAAATTTGAAAGCCCATGGGTAATATATATTTTTTTATGTTCTGTTCAGCCATTCATGATTGATTGTGTGCTTTTTCTTTAGAATTGGCCAAGAAATCCTCTGCAATACAATGTGGTGGAGGTCGGGCGCATTGCATGACCTTTGCAGACATTAGTCTCTGCGTTTGAACGCCTCTGCGTATGGTGTTCCACAGAAAGAGTTATTGTATTTCTCAAAATAAAATAAAAAGATCAACGAAAACACGACGTTTTATCGGTTACTGTAATTTTAGGTGCAACTGTTGTTCGAGCTTAATGGATCATCTTACGGCTTTGTCAATTGATGTATGTGATTGGCGCTGAGGTTTTGTCTAAATAAATCAAATGACCCCCAACGCCATTGCTCTTCACGCCACATTCCCAGATAGCGATGTGTGAATTGCAATGCTCCAGCGGCTTGTTGTGCTGTCATATTTTGTGAAGTCTGTAGGGGTTGCAGAGCAGTGCTAATGATGGTAATTAGACTTGGGAAAAAGCGTGACTTTTTTTTTCCTGTGTCCTTTAATATCACCAGGTGAGACCAATATATTGATATTTCACACTAATTGCACAGGCGTCCGTCGGAAGCCGTTGGGTACAATTGAAATTTTCACGGCTTACATTCGCTTAATACTGAGTTTCTAATAAGCTGTGGACACGTGATGCGTGTATGTACTGTGCATTTTATGTTGTGCTAAAGCTAGTACAGATGTACACTATTTTTCTACCTACGTGACTTTACCGAAAGAACCAAAGAGTACAGATGTACACTGTTTCTAACTAGAATTTCGGTTTGTTTTATTAAAAAAAAAGGCAGCCATTTTTATTTGCAAAAAACAAACAAACCTTTGTATACTCGCACATCTCTCGGGTGCACACGTACGCTTGCTCATTTGTATTTCTCTTTTGCTGGCAGAACGCGGTGATGTCCTTTAAGGAGGTCTGCGGGCTGCCACCCGCAGCCTGCCTAAAGCAGTGCATGCTGGGAATGTGTGCGCGCCTGCTGAGCTCGGACGCGTCGGCGTGCATGGTGCTGCAGCTGCGCGAGGGCTACCCGGCGCTGGAGAGCCCAGGCGCTCTGCCCGACAGCCTCAAGAAGCTCGTGCAGGCCTTCAACCTGGTACCGGCTCCCGCGCTTGAGCATACCCACGTGGGCAAATCAAATCATTAACACGTTTGGTGTTCACGCCATCCCCAAAGCGAAATGCAATCTCGAAGGTGCTGTGTTTCACAGACGATTATCGTCTGCCGTAGTTTCACCGTCGGGGTTGATGTGACTATGTGGCTCCACCTGTTTTGTCGATTTGCGAGTAATTATGAAATTTTGACCGTGACGCTGGGATACATGGCCTATTATTTTTTCGAACAATGCGAGTACTGTACACGTAAAGACAAACATCCTCTGTATATTCTCTTTGGGCAATTGCTGCCAACATGCACCGATCGAGACCACAATGGCACACGGGGGGCAGTGCCACCGGCACCACCCCAGATTCCTTTGTCTCCCCAGTTTTGATGTTCATGTAATAAAACAGGTACACATTTTTAGGCCGGAGAGATTCTAATACCACGTGCCGCTCATGTTGTCCAGGGCCGGGAATTGAAACCAGGTCGGTCAGTTTCACAATGTAGTTTGGTAAACACTGCGATAGCTGCTCCCCACGCACACACACAATCTCATACTCCAGAGGCATGATTTTGTTTTTGTGTGTTCAGGTCCATAGCAATGTAGGCCATTGGGCACTCGCCAGAATATACACGGTGTGTAATTCTTTTTGCTTTTCTATTTTGACAAATACATGCACATCACTAATGGCAAATTAAGTAGTTTTGAGTATTTGTCTTTATCAATATCAGCAATTGTGATGATATTGTATTAACACGGAGATGTAGCAAATAAATAACACCTGTTTTAAAGCCACGTGCTGAGTCACCTTGTGGCCCACATGAACAACTGAACTGCTGCTGGTGGTGCCCTTCAAAATGTGTCAAGATGAGATGCGGTGCAAGTCACTTTTCGTGTTTAAAGCGCTCTCAGTCACCTCGACGTTAAGGGCTGAACTTCAAAATAAGCCCTTGTTTATCTACTCAATTCACGCATGCGCTTGGAACTTGGAGTATTCGCTCCCCTGTGTGAATCATTAGCTTCTGCAGTTGGGTTGGGGGGCGGGATGGGTAATGACAGGGGCACAACAAAAATGCTGAATCCATAGCCCCCCCTCCCCACCAAATCATTGTCATTATTAACTATGATGATAAATATTGTGTTATTTTAGAGTTGCAAAACATTGCATACGCCTGAAAAATAAAGTGGAACGCGTAGAAATGTTGACACCGCAACAATGATTTCTCCATCGCCTCAAAGTCCGTGAATTATAAAATGCAATTTTTGCCTTTCCACGCTTGCGCTGTGATAGCTAGTTCGGGGAAGCAGAGAGGTTTGCAGTAAACACCTTTGCTGGACGTTAGGGTGGACTGGATATTAGAATAATCTTTCATATAAAATAAACCCTGGGTCCGTGTCGGGCGCAACAACATGCATGTGCCATAGTATTCCCTTGTTTGCTTGGCCACTGGATCCTGCAAGTTTTCATATTCCTATGTGGGTTTGTAAACGGTGCCTCCTGAGATGACTCATGAATGGTCTTCTCTTTATTTGTTTGGTATGGTTTTTAGTAAACGTTATTTACTGTACAGAGTCGTTTAATTCTGTAGATAGGTTTACCCTGCAGCCTGTTGTTTTCTAATCGCAGTGATGTACTTCACGTTCCGATGTTGATAAGCAGGGCCAGAATTCTCAGACGGTGACTATTTGCTGGCTACGGTGGCAAGCTGGCTTATTCGCAATCATCCATTCGATGCTTAGATTAACCAGAGAAACCTTGGGATTGTTTTCTGGAGAGCACAATCACAGCAATCCATTCGCATGCGAGGAAGATAGAATGCTGCTCCCAGGCCTTCCTGCATCGTTCTTTTATTTTTAAGAAGTGCCGATCCACTCAGAGCGATCTGTATCTCGCCAGAAGGGTAAAGGTGACGAGGCTTATCCGATTTCTTTGCCGGCTTTTCATTCTCATAATGCGACGGTCACGACAACATTGTGAAAGGAAGGCACAAAAGCAAACACACACTGTGGTCGTTCGTGGTAACCAATAACCCGCTGCTGGAACGGTGTTTATCATAAGATGTTCACTTAAATGAGAGAGTCTTTAAGGAAATCCGGAGCACCTTGAGTCACATCTGGCTGCTCCGTGATTAAACGATAAGAACTATGATTTAATTAGCATAAAAACAATCGTACATTACAGAAGAACACTACTCCTTTTCACCTAATTTATTCTCCATTATATGCAACTCTGAGCTTAAAAATAGAACATTGATTGCCTCCCCTTTAAGAAGAGCTTTATTTTAATTGTTGAGATGTGCCGAGTTTCACCCGTGCATCGATAGTTCAGTGTTTATGTGCCATTTTATTGAGGGACTGTCTTGGTGTGTTCTGGGACTGTTGTTGTTGTTGTTTTTTTGCCTTGCCCAAGCTTGCATTTAGTGTTGAAAAATCTGCGGGAATGTATGCACTTGTGCAATTTGTACTAGTAATTTGCACAATTTGTATTTTCTTTATCTATTTCTACATCTCGATTTCAAGCTTTCGTGACTGCAGGGATTCATATTATTGGTTCTTTCGGTAAAGTCACGTAGAAGGGAAATAATTATTGTTTAATATTTTTATTATTTTATTATTTCCCTTCTACGTGACTTTACCGAAAGAACCAAGAATATAATATTTCTATGTCGTTATTTTGGACGTTTTTATGTTGAACTTCTTTCATGCCGTAGTGACTCTCTTACACCTTCTCTATTTTTCATTCCTGTCGTGTTTTTGTATTGTTTGTTGTTGTAACTTGCTGACCCACCCTTACTGGACATTTGTTAAGAAGAACTTTATAGCTCATCGAATTCCTTCAGCCTTAATAAAGATTCCTATTCTGATCAGCAGCAGCAGCAGCCATTTCCTCTCCAGTGTTGGATGAGGGCCTCTTCTACTGTTTGAGGAATATCTTTCCATTACAGTACATACAAAGTAAAATGATACGACATTACATATGACAGCAAAAAGGTAAAGTGGATGTCACTGCTTTAATGAGTTCATTACATTATAAATGGCCAGTGTGCAATGAAATTTGGAAACAAAACAAAATAATGATAAGTTTCCGGAAGAAAAATGGATGAAAATGGATAAAAACAGGACTGCACGTCCCGTAAAACTATTACGATGAGGAAAGAAATTAGAGAACACAACACGGTAATAATAATAATAATGACGACAATTTGTCTTGCGCCGTAACATAGCAAGCCATTGCATGGGCTGTTTGAACGTGGCGTAACAACAATATAGGCGTAATAGAAGCAAAGAGGAAGATGATGATTGGTAAATTTCAAATCCTAACCCTTATGGGGCAAGATAGAGTTGCACAACATAGCGTGTTTGAGTTTACTGCATATTTAAATTGGGATTAGTTTTGTTTTTATTTTTGATATACCCCAGAAAACAATTATTCTTTTCAGGCGGCTAGAATGTTCCAGATGTCATGCCCCCTTTAAACGGATGGAATAGCTGTGGGACACCATAGCAGCAGAATGAGAGTGTGAATATATCAGGCAAATTATATCAGATGGAACAGCAACAAAACGAGGAAATTAAGAGGTGAGCGTGCGTAGAATGTTGGAGTGGTTTTGGATTTTTTTTATTTTATTTGATGATGAAAAATATCGTACCATTGTACCAAAATAATAAAGTTTGGAATTGGTGCATAGTATCTGCCTTGACTTGGATCGGAATCACGGACTCCGACAAGGAACATGGAACCAATAGCTGTGAGATGCATGTAGAAGCATGGAGAGAGATGCATGCTGGGAATTAACACTCAAGAGACAGCCAGAGGAACATTGCGGAGAAAGAACATAAATTAGAGACGTCATGTTCACCGTTCAGAAAAGTAAGTGTGCTGCGGTTAGAAGGGAATGACGGTTGATGATGAGACTGATGGAATGGAAATCCAAGGAGGATGATGGCTGCAGGCATGGAAGGATGATATCAGCTCGCAGGAGGGTGAGATGGGTTATTTCATCGTAAGACCTTTGGGGATTGTTGATGAGGCGTGAGGCCTATATCCAGCAGTAGACAGAACATGGTCGATGATGAAAAACCCATTTCAACTTTCAGGTTACCCTTAGAATCGAAATGAAATACAAACAGTGTGGCAACAAGGGCATGGATTTTTTTTTATATAAAATAAATAAATGCAATAAAAATGCATAATGCATTTGTTAAGCTTTTGGTTTTGATGGGTGCGGAAGCCAATAACTAAAACATGAGGAAAGAGTACCAGCGAACTATAAATAGAGGGAGAGGTTAATGAAAGGGGAAGATATTGAATTCACAGGTTTGTGTTGGCCCCGTCACCCTGCGTACATTATGTAAGCATTACCATTATTCATTCCATCCACCATGCTCACAGTTGCACGCCGCCACGGATTGCCGTACGGTTTTTGCTGGTGCAACGTGCGCTTGCTTGCTCACTCGCTCGCCAGTGGCTGTGCAGAGGATTCTTGAGTTTGAAACGGAATTTCTCGGAGGAAGCGTAACGTTTTGATGACGTTTATATACACATTCCTGCGGAGGGAGCTGGTGGGAACGTTGGGTTGCTCGGTCAATGGCCAGGGTCAACGGCGGCGTGGTGTATTCCGCAAATATGGCCGACTGTGAGGGCGGGCACAAGCTGGCGTGAGTAGGTTAAACGTTGAGTTTTATAAGGGCACCACGAGGTGACCAGCCCCTCCCCAGCCAGCCCCTCCCCACCCTCCCCTACCCACCCACCCAGCCCCTCCCCTCCCCACCCTCCCCTCTCCACCCAGCCCGACTCCTCCCATTTTTGGATGCACGACGGACGGACGGGCACAATCATCCCCTGTGGGCTGGTGTAACCAGGAGGTTCCTACCAGTATCAGCATTCTACCAAGCATTTGTGATATTGTTATTCTTTGCAATTTATTTCGTATTTCATAAGTTGCTCCGTTTTACGAAAAATTCACGAGACTTTTATTGTGTGTGTGTGAACCGTGCACAGGCAACCACGCTCGGCAGATGTGCCGGGTGAAGGACAACAAACTAAACACAAATAGCAGTTCTCAAGAAATGGATTTTCAATCTAATGCCCCATGAGGGTTATATCAGCCATATCTTAACCAGGTGCATCTTAATTGTATATGTTCACAAACAACATTGAGTCTTCTGTGTGCTGCACAATAGGCCCTTCAATGCCCAGCGACAGTAGGCAAGTTTTTGCAGCAGTGGTCAGTCACATTAAACGTCTGCAACAGTTTTCCCCTCCCCTTACCTCCCCCAATAAATTATATGACGCAGAAATAGGTTACAAAAACGGACGCTGCCGTCGTGTTAATGGTCATCACGCTGAATTCGAAATCCAGAGTTCACCGGTGCAGCAGCGGAAACGATTTGTGATTGTCTCAAATCCGCCTTCCACTGCCCCCCCCCCCGGCAGTACAAATGGGCACATCGCGGTTAGCCGAGCAGCAGGTCACGCATGGTGGGGTAAGGAGTGGTTACTGCCACCTCGCCAGCGTGGAAGAGTAGGCCAAAATCCCACTCGAGGGGCTTTCGAAAGCGCTCCCTCTAGTTCCACCAGCAGAAGCATGCGCAATCCATTTCAGAGTTGCACCTTGACCTTTGCGTTGGAAAAACGAAAAGCCGTCATACAATTTGAAAAGTATTAACTTTTATTCGTAGTCTTTGTCGTGCTTGCTTTCCAAGAGTGCATGCAGGCTAATGAAAAACTGAGTTTTAGTGTGAGTGATTAATATCAAAGTTGCACTTGTGCATTAAGTGCTCCATAAAGCAGATGTCATAGTCACCTCAAGTTACTACTTTGGCGGCTTAGCGCTGAATTGTTGAAGCTGCAAGTGTTACATACCAATGGTTTAAAAGGATATAGTCTGTTATATTCTGATTAGGGCTGTTAAGATCGTTTTTTTTACATACTGGTAACCAAATGGAAATAAAACACGGTTATCGGTTTGCCACACATAGAGATGTCTCGCTCAATAACCATGACATATTTATCTTTTTAACTGAGTAATGTAGGGAGCTGCCGTGGTTTAATGGTCGGCACAATGGACATGCTAGGGCATTGCACTATGTAACACAATTTTTGTTTCTGGGTACCAAGTGTTATTTTTTAATCGCTTATGCCTAAAAAGTATGGAAAATGGATGTTATTCCCCACAAACGTTGCTTTTGTGACCAGGACTTTACGTGAAGGAATGACAAAAATGCACACCACGTTTTCTCATTGAAAATAGGTCAATTTAAACATATCACTGTCCTGGTCACAAAAGCAAAGTTTGTGGGGAATAATAGCCATTTTCTGTACTTTTGAGGCATAAGCAATTAGTAAATAACTCTACCCAGGAACAAATGTTTTTTGTTACACAGTGTTATTAACTACCCCCCACCCCCTCCCCCACCTCTGGTCCACCCAGCGGTGTAAATGGGTTCACCACAGCCACAGTTAGTCGATTTAGTCAGCGTGGAAGAGTAGACCAAATTACCCCTCATAGTTCCCTCTGGTGGAGGCCCTTCCACCCACAATCGGTGCGAGCGAACGCCTCTTCGTTCTTAATGAGAAACGAGGGCAAACGACCCCTACGGTGACTTAGGCCCGCCGCGCGGCTTTTGTACGAAAAATAAGAATAGGTTTTACCCTTTCTGGTAATACAACAGGTGTTGGAGATGTTCAAACGCCAAATAGAAACCTTTTGCAAGGAATAAAGTCTGCATTAACTACACGTACTTGTGGTGAACATGCAAACAAAAACTCTAATATATGGCATTGTCTTTGAAACTGTTTGGCCTACACCAGAGACGGTCTTCTTTATGGCCTAGTCTCACGAGTGTCAGGCCAGAGAACGCCGAAAGGCGAACAGCACAAAGACAATGCACGTATCAGAGCATTTATAGATCGGGGTGAGCAGCTATATCATGGGACCTCATTGCCAGTATAAAGTAGGAAAAATAAGAATTGGTTTTACCCTTTATTTTTGTACGTTTGCACCTCCGCCAATCAGAGAAGTCGTTCGGAAAATTTCACTGGAAACCATCACCGATCTGTTCCTAACTTTTGGAACCATTGGTCGATTCTGAACATGGTCCCAGATTTTTGCCATTTGCCGTAAACAAAACTGAATTCTGACGAGCTGCTTGCATAATTGTGCTCTTTAAAAAAAAAAACTTTACCCATTGTATTGTATAATTTAAAGAAAAAAAGCTATCGGTCCTTCACGAGTGCTTGCCGTTATTGCACATTATGGATGACCTAGGGGGCGACAGTTGGAGGGGGTGCTGCCTGTCATATGCTGGAAACCTTTGTGATGCAATATAAATGTGTGTTGTGCGTGGGTGTACCGCACACGCCAGAGCTCTCACGAGGCCCCCGTATTGTTGGTGCGGACAAGGGCACCGCTCCTTATCTCAGGGAAGGGACGCTGCTGGCTCTGTGTGATCGTGTAGACCCCAAGGTCACAAGCGTGCCAGAATGTAGGGCGGTTAATGCCGTCTCCTGCTCACAGCCCCTCCTCCGTCCTCCCTGCCACATCACTCACACTTTGCATCAACATTCACGAGTCCAGTCTTGAATAAATTTGCATGTGTGAGCCTTATATCGGTATTGGTTAGTTTCAAGCATTTTTTTTAACACCTTAAGAACATTGTGACAGATAATGCTTCTTAATTAATATAGTTGTGTCCATAAATCGTATTTATATATATTTTAAGCTGTGACCAGTTTGCACGACTTGCAATATAAAGATGGCTTTGCAGTTCATTCGGCACGTTATTTTCATCTCTCCTGGGTTGATAAAGTCAATAGTGGCCCTCGCCAAAGGAATGTGGAATTTCCACAACTGGCTCAGGATTGTCAAAGGAGGTGTGAGCACTGTGCAGTGTACAGAAGCACTGTGAGCGACCGCAGAGACTTTTGACTTGAATTTATATACGTGCTCTAACGTTCATTTTATCATTTGTCTTTCGTTCTCACTGTTGGAAGTTTTCAGATCAGCCCATATCCTGGTTCGTACAAGCACTGCGCGGTGTTGTGTGTGCGTACGACCATCCTAGTAATATTTTTAACACATGTGATTTGGGAAAGAAAACTGAAACGTGTTCCTACTCGGAATCCAAATTTCACTTACAATGTCTTTAAAAGGGCATGACGATGATAGACAAATGCACTTTCATTTTTTATATATATCTTCGTTTGGATTTTATGATGAGAAACTAACCTAAGGGAGAGTATATATAAAACTCTGCTCGACTTACTGTTATGATCGTAAACATTACGGCCTTTGCTAAACGCTGCTCTGGGAGCCTGGTTTAAATGGTAGCGTAAACAAACATGAGTCACTTTCTTTCCCACAATGCTTCTTGGTTCAGCCGTGTATGGCCATGAGAGTATTGATGAACCCTGTTTGGAGGAATTGTTTGGACACTTGGCCAAAACAAACTGAGAACAACATTTCTTTACAGTTGCCACAAGTCTGACAGCGCTACTTCGTCTCAACGAAATATGCTCGGTGTGACTCACCTTGTGGTCTCTGTTTATACCTGCTTGACAACTTAAAGGGCACACATTCACGGATCACAACATAAATAGCACACGTTTCATGTATCAGGTTTGTGTCTTTGTTTTCTGTCTGGGGAGCGACAGTGTAGCGGTTACCAACCAAGCGATCTGAATTCGATTGCCGGTCACAACCAATATTTTAGAACTGCTTTTTGTGTTTAGTTTGTCCTTTGCCCGCACCTCTGATTAGCACTGTTAGCTACATACGGTGCGAAAGAAGTTCAACATACATACGTACATACATGATGATCTGAACCAGTCCTGGGACCTCCTCTATGCCGACTCCCCCTCCAATAAGTATCCGGTGCAATGTGTAAACATTGCCACTGAGAGGGAGAAAAGGTGGCCCAGTCGCGGTGCTGACCCACCCCACCCCCCTTGCATGCCGTGCCGGCCTTCACAGGTGCCGGCCTTCATAGGTGCTCGCTAACAGCACTTGCCCCAACAAGTCTTAAGGCTAAATTGGGGGTGGGGGGGGGGGTGTTTGTTTTTGTCTGTTTCAAGACTTGGGGAAAGGGTCGGTGGGTGCCAGAGAGGGAGCACTCCACACCCCCCTAACGCCAGTGGGGAGTGATATATGAACTATTCCTTCACCAACCAACACTGACCAGCCTGGTGAAGTATACTCAATGAACCCCGTTCACTGGCACGGCATTGATTGATAAAGGTCTGTAAAGGACGAAGGCTTGCTGGGGATGGGGGGGTGTTAATGGCAATGAATAAAGCGAATGCATGTACAGAGACAAAGGCCACTTTCAGAAAGAATCGATCGCCGGAGGTGACAAAGACAGCTGTTCCTGTAGGTCCCCATGCAGAGACCCGTAAAGGACAACGGAGCGCTTTCCCTTCAGCTCTGTTCTCTTTGGAGTTCTCGCTCTTGATGCAGATTAAAAATAAAATGCACACAAACTAAAGCTGTATTTTGCTTTTTGCAGAGGTCGTTCAGGATAAGCACCCGATAATCCGCACTGTTTTATTTTAACATTTGACAAGTGTCGAGTTCGCTACTGCATGCAGTCCAGGCACGTTATATGCATTATTAATGTTAAAATAAAATTGTTGTTGCTGTACTGCATACCTATCTCAACAATAAAATACACATTTTAACTTGTAAACAATGTGTTGATAAATGGCATGTTTATGAGTTTAACACACAGTCTTTCGTGACCAATATCATTCATAATACAGGTTTTTTTTTGGTTAGATCGCTTAAATATAAATGTGTTGTTAACCCGCCACCACCTGACACAGCCAGTTAGTAAGGGTTGTCAAATATACGTAACATGCCAATTCGTTACTCGTGTAGTGAGTCACTTCTGAGACACTATTTTAGGAGGCAACCACGTTTATTCTACGCTATATATTTTACACACTGTTCACACACGGGATAGCTAATTACGGGTCAGAGCAGCCAACATGCTGTCTAACCCACGACGCCGGAGACGAAGAAGTGGCACCTCGGGTTCTGTTCCACTTGTAGACAGCCCTGATTCAGCCTCGGGGCTTCCCTTTTATGCCCCATAGCATGGCCTGGCTCCGCCCTCGGCCATGCCCCCTTCGAGAACCTTCCAGGAGGTCCTGGGCCGACCTCCACGTGCCACCTGCCCGGCTCCGCCCTTAACCACGCTCCCTCCTGGAACCCTCTGGAAGGTCCTGGGCCATGCTCCCCGTGTCCCCTCGGTCACTTTTGCCCGACATCCTTCACCCCGGCCCATCACGTGCTTTGCCAGCCAGCCGGGGTGAGGTGCCCCTCTCAGCCAGCGGCCAGTACCACGCCCCCTAGTGACCCACTACGTGGAATTACCTGTTGTGCTGGCGGGATAGCTGCTTGACCATGCTCTGTCTTTAGGACTCATATGCCCCTCTCTGCCAGCAGCCAGTGCCACGCACCCTAGCCACCCATTGCATGCTGTGCTGGCTGCTACACCCATATTTCCTTATTCTGTTGTACCCAGCGCTACACCCCGTAGTGATCGATTCTATGTCACTACACTAGTACAGGTCACCGTTGTGTTGGAGAGCAAATCCACAACATTTACAATCTCAGTGACATTTTGCTAGTAATCATCAGGTGCCTGATGATGCCGGTCATGTCAATCCACTGTTGAGGGCCTGCCTACACATGGAGATCAAACTTGGATTTCAAAGTGCAATGCGCAACCCACCCCCCTCCCCACCACCCCTTACAGTCATCATTTGCTCAGTAAAGCAAGGAAAATGGATTGAATAAGAACCGTTGCAGTATTCACTACCACCGTGTGAATGTGGAATTTCCACCAATACCTTCAGGCCAGCAGTGCAGATGTGTGCTCTACCATTTCCCCATGCTGGCTTTTGACCATTGTTCACATGCCGGATCCTGCGTTCTCTTACATGTTTAATGATATTATTAAGTAAAATTACATTTTGATTTATTGTACCCTGGCGAGGATAAAATTCAGTTTGTCTGAATTTATGGGCACAGAGATGTGGCACAGAGGCTTATCCTGCTGAGCCAGCCAGTGCTGTGACACTTTGCACCGTTGGCTTGGCCAGCCACTGATGATGTGCGTCTTCAGGGCACAGTTAACATAGAGGAGATCGGCCTGGAAGGGAAATGGAATGTGACGTATGTAATAATGAACGTGAAGTGTGGTTATCGTGACACGGGACACTCGGGCTGCGCTTCCAAAGAACAAAGTGTAACCGAGCCAGCAACAACAAAAACAGGTTAATTTTGCTGTCTGTTCATTTACCGTTTGAAATGTTTGTTTCATGTAAATTGACACTATGATAATGTGGAGCGCTTTGTCATTCCACTACTGTTTGAAGACCCTCCCCATGCTGTGTCAGTTGTGGGGAGGGTGGGAGGTGGTGTTTGACCATGCTTCACCATGAGGTAGTGTAGTTGGTTGAAGGGGGCACCACCACCAACTCGTGCATATCGCTATTTTATTTATATTTTTTATTCAAATATTTAACCTGCAAAAGCCCTTCAGATGGAACGTCTCGTTTGCAAAGGTGTACATCACCAGCCACTGATGGTAGCTGTGGCTGGGAATTGAGCTCGGGTTGTTCAGTTTACTGTGAGATGCATTAAACCACTGCACCGCCGCCACCGCTCTAACCCTGACAATATGTTGACGCAAAAGTAAACGATCAATTCTGTGAACATATTTACGTTCGGCATGACATATTGACACACAGCTGAGTCATTGCATTCGTATTATAAATGTAAACCGATGTTTTTAACCAAATAAAAGAGCTGGTTGATTATGCAATTAGCGGAGAGGTGGTGGAGTTCTTCACAGGGGAAAAATTATAAAAAAAATAACTCTCTGGTGGCATAACAGGCATGTCTGCGATCACAGTCTGCGTGTCTTGGGATGATTCATATTTCACACCGAAAGAGCTCTTACAAAACCATTAATCGTAAGCCAGCCAGGCCTGGATGAGGGCTGGCTACAGGAGAGGGGGATTTGTGGGTAAGATTGCTCGCACGTCCCAGCTGTTTGTACTTTAGCTTGTTTAGAGGAGCACGAGGTTTTTTAGTGCTGACGATTACAATCTTGTCTGATCTGCCTTGTCATGGTATCCCACTGTGCAGGCTTTCGGTGCATAAGGCCACAAAAAATAGAAAATCTAATGTGAGCGTTCAAAGATGTGGGATGTTAGGTAATGCAACGGACAAAGCATATTTATGAGCTCATTATTCTGTTAAATCCCAAAATCCATCATAGGCCAGTTTGTTTGTCGTAATTCATCCGTGCAGCTGGGAAATTCACAAATGCCTGGAATAAAATTTTGGGAGTAGCAGATGTCAGATTTGAGGTCAAACCACCGACACTGCCTGTGGTGCAGTGTAGGCCGCTACTGTTCAGTTTGAAACAGTCGCCCTCCAACAGGAATGTAGAGCAGAGGAGCGATGCTCACAACAACGAGCGGAGTGCTAGGTGGCTATAACGCAGCAATTTGGCACAGTAGGAGGGGCACAGCTGGTGCATCTGCCAGTCATCTTAGACAGGCAACCCATGGCACCTGAGTCTGTCCCGTGACCTCCTGTTAGCGAGCCCTTTGACACTTCACGTGGCCTCAAAGTGCACCTGGACTGGCACAGGCGCCGTGGTGATTGTCGCCACCACTTAGTGGCGGATGGCGGCTGTCATTGTCCTCGGTGCTGATGCAGAGCAACAGGCATGTGTGTTACAGCTCTAGGGTTTGCTCACAGCCAGACTGGTGGCTTGACCCTTAAAATAATACGTCTAGAATGCAGTGAATGTGTAGAGGAGTGAAATGCGCGGTGCGCACAGTTAACCGAGATCATCTGACGCGCTGCCGCTCCAGCCGTCAACGGGACCTCAACCCTCACGCCGTCGCCGGGCGGGTGTTGGCTGATCCTCCCGCCCGGAACAGACGGGTGAGCGGGTCTGAGGGAGCGTAGGTGAGGGCAGCGGTGGAGATGTAGAGACGCTGTGTGCGGAGTCGCTGTGTGCGGAGACGCTGTGTGCGCGGAGTCGCTGTGTGCGGAGACGCTGTGTGTGAGACGCTGTGTGTGAGACGCTGTGTGTGAGACGCTGTGTGTGAGACGCTGAGTGCAGAGACGCTGTGTGTGAGACGCTGTGTGCGGAGACGCTGAGTGCGGAGACGCTGAGTGCGGAGACGCTGAGTGCGGAGACGCTGAGTGCGGAGACGCTGAGTGCGGAGACGCTGTGTGCGGAGACGCTGTGTGCGGAGACGCTGTGTGCGGAGACGCTGTGTGCGGAGACGCTGTGTGCGGAGACGCTGTGTGCGGAGACGCTGTGTGCGGAGACGCTGTGTGCGGAGACGCTGTGTGCGGAGACGCTGTGTGCGGAGACGCTGTGTGTGGAGACGCTGTGTGCGCGGAGTCGCTGAGAGCAGAGCTGCTGAGTGCAGGATAAGCGAGGTGGAATGTAGATAAGAGTGTGGGGAAGTGACCGTATCGATAGTTATAGGAGTGCCTACAACTGGTGCAAGAATAGGTGAATAAAGTGTAAGCAGGTGACTTGTTACAACGTGTCGGTGTGAGTAATTTTAGAAGACACTACATATGTACTGTAGTGCAGTATTTACCATTCCCAGCACCCTGATGAATTTAGGTATTTTACAAAACATGTGTTGATGGTGTGTTATCTATATCCAGCTGTCAATGCCATTTGTTCTGCTGCGATTAAACCCTGCCATTTCACTGGCTGAACGATGCGTGTTGGCGATGCCTCCGAGGGTCATTAAAAGTATCTCCAGAAGTCTACCAACAACCTTTCTCTTCTGGCATCCTAGGGAACAGAGTGTCAAGCCATTGATGCAACCCACGGTGCTGTCGCGTGCTGGAGCCTTACGTCGACTTTATGGGCCCTTCTTCAGTTGGGGGATCTGTTACCCCTGTCGGTTGCACCGATGTATAAAGGAAGTAAAAATAAATCTAAAGTCAGTGTCTCCCGGTCAGTTGACATGGGATGTGCTTATCTCTCTCTTGGTGGCCCTGAGCCATTAGGGGGGGGAAGTTTTGCAATCATGTGGCAAGTGTCGGTCTCCCCAAAGAACAACCAGGGAAGTGACTCGTGTGGTTACTGGTCATACTTGATATGAATTCGTGTCAGGCGTTTGCGTGCAATTGTGGTGGTTGGTAGCTACACTGTCTCTCTACGTTGAATGTAATGCCCAACAATGTGGTTCGTTAGCATGCTTAAAAATATCTTGCTATGTTCTGTGTGTACGTGTTTGGTATTATTTTCATTTTTAACGTACGAGACCAGGTAAAAGTAATAAAAATAGCATTCTGCAAGCAGCAGTTAACCTATTCAGGGGCTTTTGATTGAATTCCGAGCAGAGATGGGGTTGTTGTCGTGATGTGTCTGTACCCGTGTGCTATGCTTGGCTATTTTTGGAAATGGCCCAGTGGGAGGGCATTTGAGTGTCTTACTATAGTGACCATAATGAATAATAAGTCAGTACCATGTTTGCCTGCAAACGCGCGTACACACACGCGCATACAAGGAAACCTTTGTTATGCACTGTCTTATTTAATTATATCACTTTATTTGAGCCAATTTTCTCATGACTTGAAATAAGCAACCAATAAAACAAGAACATAATTATAAAGGCGATTCATTTTTACCTGCACAATTTATTCACAAATATCACTACATCACACTGTTTGATATTTTTTCGTGGATATAAAAAACACCTTTTCCCGAGGCATTAGTACAAAATCTGATTTGTCTGAAGAGACCTCAACATTTTAGAGTCGAATGAATGATTCATACATAAAGATAAGCATTTTGCATGTTTAATGCATTGCACGAGATTGCAGCTCATTGCTTTTTAAACATCAGTCGACCTGAAACTCAGCTGGTGGATTTTTCTCATGAAATTCTGAGCGAATAAATGGCCGTGGGAAGGTGTTGAATGACATCCTGCGCGATTGACGGACGCACTAAATGAGGGTTTCTGCCTGGTTGTAATAGTTAATATATGCTCCCGAGTGTTTTGATGCACACGGTCGCCTCGGTGATTCCCCTGATGATGTTTTCTTCCGCCGCAGATGGTGAACGAGACGAAGAACCTGATTGAAAGTTCCGAGTCCCTGTACAACAAAATCATCCACTGCCAGAAGGCAGGTGAGAAATTGTCCGTCGATCGTCTCCGACAAAGAGATTGCCCTCTGAATAAATAGAGCCGGGTCACTGAGAGGCGCATACAGGAAACGCCATCCCCTGGCTTCTTGCTCTGAAGAGGCTTGAGGTGGTGGACAGGTGACTCCCCAAGATCAATATCGGCTCAAAATGATACCCACTGTTGTCTGGCACGTATTGTTAGGACAACACGTTTGTGTGTGTACGTGTGTGTGTACGTACGTGCGTGTGTACGTGCGCGCGCGTGGATATGTGAGAGAACGGTGACGCAGTGTTCAGCGCGCTGCACTACTATGAGCCTGGCATCCCGAGTTTGATTTCCACTCGTGGCTCGTGACGATTATCTTTACCGGTCCTGGGCCTCCCCAAGGTTTACTCAGCCTCAAATGTGTACCTGGTGTGATGTGCAATCATTGGGACTGGGAAGACAAAGGCAGCCGGGCGTGGTGCTGGCCACCCTCCCCCTCGTGTGCCGTGTCCGGCCTTCATAAGTGCCACTAGCTTACAGCATTTGTCCCAACATTCTGTTAAGGCTATACGGGGGATATTTGCCTTTGTACGCGGAGATAGAAACAGTAAGCCTAGCTGGCATTTCATGCCGGCACCACTCATCCTTTCACTTGGCCGTGAACGGTGACGTCCGAGTGAAGCCTGCAATGCTGCTCATGGCTCCTCAGGGGCACAGTTTATCACTCGGCCTGGCAAGGTTGTTTATTTGTGAACCTATTTTTTGATGTCGCAAGTTTAGAATTTGCATGCATTGAGATGTTTTTTTTTTATAGGTGTGCTATCTACAATTTTTTCCCATCGTTATTTCCGTGGCTTGGCTACGTTTTGCACAACTGTAATGCGAAGCGATGGCACCCCGCGAATGACATCTGCCCCCCCCTCTCCCCCCAATTGTTTAGTTGCACTTTACTGTAAAGGCCGAAAGCTGTTTTTCCTACTGTGCATTGGTCACTTTACCATACTGCAAGGCCGTAGCCATGGAGTTAACATTGGGGGGGACCAAATCTTCCAGGGGGTCTGGGGGTCCCCCCCCCCAGAAAAAAAATCTAAATTTGAAAAGTCATTTCCTGCCATTTCTTGCCATTTCCTGCCTAAAATGTTTAAAAATTGACTAACACATGGGATGGACTTTTTATAGATTTTTTTTTATAATAATGTCTAACAGTGTATTGCACTACATTGCTCTATTTTTACTTTTTTACGATTTTCTTGTTTCATTGTATGTATTGGCAGCGATTAGGGATTCATAAAGTACAACCATAATCATATAAACAGAAATCTATGCATTGTTATATGAACACAAGTCCAGATATTGTGGCCAAGGTTTAGCAAATTGTTTTTATTTACATAGCATCGCAATGATTATTCTTTTAAAATCTCTTTTATAGCAATATATTGGGGGGGACATTTTGAGCATATTTGAATATTGGGGGGGGGGGTATATTATAATTACGGTCTTACCATACTGTAACAATGAACATGTTCGGGGGAAGCTTTTCAATGCGTGTATTTTTTTCTCGCAGCTGCGTAGAGCACACGCCGTTCCCAATGCGCGTGAACCCAGGTGCGTGAGCCCGCGTGGGCGACTGATTGCGGCACTGTCAACCCTTGCCACTCGCGCAGGAACGAAAAACATTCCATGCGAGGCCCTTCACACTGATGTGATCTGATAACTCTTGTTGTGCCAACCAGGGGCAGCAGGTGCCCAGCCCGGAGAGTTTTTTGCGATGCCGTTTGTGGACATTTTTTGGGTCGATGGGAATCGACCCAAAACTCACCTAGTTACTAGCCATTGTTGCATCGACATTACACCAGAGAGGTATGTCGCAGTAATTACTCCAAATTGTAAGCTTACATTTAGAAGCAGCTGCTTTTAAGTTGTTTTCAAAAGTGTTGTTTGCTATGCAAACAATTCTAACCTAATTCGGAACATTTGTACATAATTTCCAGCGTGATGAAGGTGAGAGAATGGATGTCTGATTCCATGACTTAGAAGGGTTGCTAGCAAAGCACCAAAGTGCTGTTTGCAAAGCAAACAATTATAACCTGATTTGAAATTAATTCACATAATTTATTGCGTGGTGAAGATGAAGGTGAGAGGTTATATCTCCGATTCCATGGCTCAGAAGGGTTGCATTGGCTGCAGGGTCCTGGTGTCCCTGGCAGAAGAGGCTCCGTGTCTCAGTGGGCTGTTGCCTGGCTTAAATAAGATGAATAATGGCAGGAATGTGTGCTATACATGGCTCACGTCAAAAATAAGACCCCGGAGACTGTAGAAGTTAGCGAGTGTTTTGGACCATTCACGTTTACCAAATATAGTGCTGCACATTTAGCATGTCCAGAACATTCTGATTGCTCTCAAGTAGAATAAAGCGATGTCAGAAAATATTTTTACACAAGAGTAGGCTTTCTTATAGCTTGCCAAGATTATATAATGCCGCAATTATGCGAAAGTGAGGACTCATTCTCTAATTAACGATACATTCTTGTATATTATCACTCTGCAGACTGCAAGCCGGAACAGTGCAAATTGCACTCTTGGTATACGCGACAATGTTTGTTCCCCATTGTCATGGAATGATATAAGCTTGCGTGCGAATCTATTTTATTGATGAGAAACATCTCGGTAGATTTGTTGCTTTAAAAGTGACCACAATAGACAATCACCATAAACGACACATTCGTTCATTCTCATGGAGAGGGATACTTGGCCACACAAGCCACAACTGCTTTGGCTAGAGCTGCCAAATGCGGGAGTGAAATGCCTCCCATTTATCCACTGAGCTGTCGTGCATTCATGTTTGCTGTCAATAACATAATTCCACGCTCTCTACTTTCATTGGCCCTTGCACAACGGGCTCTGAAAGTAATTTTCCCAAACGAGTTTCCAAATGCCCATGCAATCACTATTATTTCTGCTTGTTGTGTTTAGTTTGTTGTCCTTTCCCCGCACCTCCGATTAGCACGGTTGTCTACGTATGGTGCGGAAGAAGCTCAACACACACACGTACATTTTGCTGATATGTTTATTGATTAATGCACATTCCATTATCGTCATCATCATCATCGTCAGTCATGATCGATTTACTGCTGAATAAAGGCATCTTCAAGCTGTTGCAAACTAAATTAATTCGTTATGAAAATAATTAACATTGATATAAAATATTGCTCAAAGCCTTGCCGGTATGGCTCGCAAGAGTCATCTTGATACCCCTTGGGTGACTTTTTTTTGCGTCAGAATAGCATCGAAGAAACTGTTATGCCATTACCCACAGAAAAATACTCCGTTGGACAAAATTAAGCCCCAGTAAAAATTTGAAATGCGCATCTTGGACCTAGTAAATGTGCCATTGGTGTAGTCAATGCTGTTTTTTTTTTATTTTGCGCTCTTTGGCTCGCTGTCAGTAAGAGAACACTCTCGAGATATTTCTGTACTTGAATTTTGTTCTTCTTCTTCTTGGTTCTTTCGGTAAAGTCACGTAGAAGGGAAATAATAAAATAATAAAAATAAAACAATAAAATAATTCTCACGACGTTTCGGCCACAACGCAAGCAGCCGTCCTCAGGTGAAGAACAGGTCTGTCGGGAAGACAGCATCTGAAATAAATTTAAAATTGAATTTTGTTGTAAAGCAGTGGGATTTTCTCCAAGCTTTTTACTCACCGCAGGATGACGAAACTCCTCTGAATAGTGAGTAATTCTGAGTTAACAGCCCTTTGTTAATCCACTAATGAATGAGAGCCTCTCCATGCTATGTTGTTAATAGGAGTTTCTTGATTATACATAAACGGTTTTTTTTTTGTTAGATCACGTAAATATATTAAACCCGCCACCGCCCGACACAGCCAATTGCTTGATTATATTTCACTACCCTGGTCAGTGTGGGGTTTATGCAGTGGGAGCCAATGACCGGTTCATATATTTCTCGCTACCGATGTTGACCACAGCTGGGAATCAAACCCAGGTCAACAGGGTTAATAGCACAGTGTGCGGACCACTGGAACCAGTCTATCCCATTCAAGCGTGCCTTTGTTTCAACATGTGTGAACTGCAAATCTGCAAATATTTCTTCTCGTATAGACTTGCATCTTGGTCACTGCAAGTGGTGGCATCTTGTCGCGGTGATATATGCTGGATTTGTTATCGAGACTTGGATTTGTCACACACACACTGCACCCACTAGCCCACAGGTAATTGTCACGTGAAGGTGGCACACCACCGCCGCTACCTGCCCCCACCCACTGCATGCGAGTTGTAGTAGAGGCACTTTGTATAGATCTTCGCAGTTCTAAAAGGACAACATTTTTATAATGCTGTGTTGACATTGGTGCACAGTCAGAAAAAACGCAATGCTGTCAAGAACACTGCCTTAAGATATATCTACTCAATAGCTACTATTAGGTAACTATTCATATGCCTATTTTTAAATAATGGTCATCAAAAGCATGATTTTAAGTAAAGTGCCATCTCTCCAACCCTTATTAACTCTATCTCTGGCCCCTCTATTTGTGTTCTGAAAAAGGTCCATTGCCGAAACGTTCTGGGTGACATATATATATATCTTTCTTTCATTGCGATATTATTTCTGAATGTGAGTTTTTTTCACCAATTGTGTATAAAATAGTTTTCGGATTTAATGAATGCACCAATTTAGATAGTAATACGAATGCAATTCTTTTCTCAATTTGTCAAGAGTCGAGGGCCACCACAAAGTTCTTTGGCGGAATATAAAACACACACACACACGTGCAAACCTGTTTTGCGAGAACTCTTGGCGTGCAAACTCGTGTATTCTCATGTGTGCCGCGTTGAGTTTGCGTGAACTTGTCTGTGCGCGCAGTTGTATCGGGTGTGTGTGTGTGCGTGCGCCTCTGTGCTTGAGCAGGTCTGGAGCTGCACGAAGACCTTCCTAATGCGGGAGCCAAGGATGGCCTCAAGGGCCGTAAGCTGAGCAAGGCGTTGGAGAGCTTCGCTTGGAACATCACTGTGCTGAAGGTATTAAGCACTCCCACACAAAGGCAGTGAACAGCAGCAGCACCTAGGCGTTGACTGTTGCGACTGCAGGCAGGGAACGCGCAAGTCCAGGGTTGACCTCTGTCGTACACGTAACACTGTGTGTGTGTGTGCAGCTTTGTTGTGTCTTTTGGGTAATGTGCCGGTTAAGGTGTACAGGGTTTGCCGACAGTAAATTGTCATCTGACGGCATTGCCGGCCCGTTCCAAGATTTAGTTTCCTTCCTTTCCTCCAGCGCACGGCAACCAATTTATTATCATTAACGCCACCAGGCTGCTTCGCAGAGAGGGAGAGAGACAGTCTGTCAGCTCGGGTTTAGATAAAGAGACGAGTGGGTGGCAGCCATGAAGTAGAATCAATGGAATCCCTGAGCTGATTAATCCAGCGAGGGTGTTTCCCAGGGAAGGGATTTCGAACATTTGTAATTTCAAGTCATGAGCTAGGCACACGTGGTGAGCAGATTCCATTGGTTGTAGTGGCCATTGAGGCATCCTACATGTAGTGGTATTCATTGTACGTACGTAGACCACCTTTCGCACTGTACGTAGCCAACCTTGCTCATCGGAGGTGCGGGGATTACGCACATTTTTATCGCGTGCGTAATCGCCACGCCATGCAGTAACAGCCTTGGTGGGCATGTGTAGTTCTCGTAGACCTCCACTGTGCTTCGTCAGTGGACAGTCCATGAACAATATGCGACATTGTTTTTTTATGGAGCCACAGTCACATTTAGTGGCAACGCTAAATCTAGAACTTAGTTCGACTGTGGTTTTGTAACTTGAATTTATGATTCGTAATTAACTTTTAAGTCAGATCGCACAAGTAAAAGGTGTGTGGTAAATCTTCCTCCACCCGAAGCAGCCAATTAATAAAGTTGTCACATTAACAAACGTGCCAATTTATTACTGCGTCGGCACCCCAGTTGTGTTGGAGGGCAATGTCACAACATTTAACATTTGGGTGCAAAGTTTCATTGATGGTTACAACCAGCATCATCAGGCAGTAGCTGTGATTGTGAAAATATCCGAGTCTTTTGGCTTTAAATCGGGGGTGTGATGTCAATGTGCACCCACAAGGGAGGAGGAAGTGATCCTTCGCAGTTAATGTAACATCGTATATTACAATGTGGTTGCATACCCGATGATGTTTTAGTTTACATTGGACTACTTTAGATATGGAATTTATTAAAGTGTGGAGTCATTACGTAACATCTCCGTCTGTAAAGCGTCTAAATGCAACCGCATTTCAGGACACTGCACGAAAAACAGTGGGATGTGCTTCATTGGGAAAATGGAGGCATCTATGTCTGTAAGAATAATTTCAGCGTAGTAAGGCGCGCACAGTATTCGGCCACGCTCGCCTCCACAGTGGTGGACTACAGGCGTGCATAGCCACCTCCTCCCGGTTATATAAGACACGCCTGAGCCTCGCTCTGCACAGTTTCTGTCTGCACGAAATCACAGCTGGTACGCTGTTTTGTCTACCACCAAACATTCGGAAAGCGCCGCAGGGTGCGGTTCGCAGCTGCTCGGGTTGAGGAGTTGCAAGGCAGTGCCAGGTTGCACGCCACGGTGGCAAGATGTTAACTCCCTCGCCTGGTATGCAGGAGGTAATAGGTTTCATCCCGACCCTGACGCCTATATATTTGGAGTTTGCATGTTCTCCCCGCAGTCACGTGGATTTTTCTCCGGATCCTCTGGTTTTTACCTCCACATTTATGTGCGGAGAGTATTTTGCTGTTATAAATTTCCACATTGATAAGCCACTTCGTTGAGCTATCGTTTGTGACCGGGTCGCTTTCTGAAAAAGAGTTATATAACACAGTGTGGGCCTCTTACCTGTTACAAACAAAAATACACCACCTCGTTGTAATCGTCTTTACACTTTAAATAGAATATCTTCAGCAGAAACTCCTCGGAGGTTATTTTTACGGAGACAATACACTGGGAGAGGAAGTGCGGGAGAGCACAACGTGAAGTCGCTGCAGAGGTCGTGAACTCCAGGCTTCCAGCCCCTCCATATCGAAACAAACACATCTCGACGGGGGTGTTTTTAATGGCTCTCTCTCCTTCGCGTGGTATTTAAACACCAACAGGCTGAGTGTAGAACTATATTTTGACTTTGAAAGGCATTCAAAGGTGTATGTGGGTCGCAAGATAGATTCCATTTTGTAGCCCCCTGCAAAAGTATACATTGGAGTTGCGCTTGAATCCCCCCCCCCCGTCCTCCTTGCAAGACGTGAGAGCTAGCAGCAGGGCGAGTTGCCAGGTGATACATCTGAAACGAAGAGTGGCCAAAGGTGCGCCATGGTTGCGAGATGTTAACTATCTCGCCTGGTGTACAGGAGTTCGTGGGTTCGATCCCGACCCTGACGCCTGTATATTTGGAGTTTACGTGGCTATCTCTGTGGTTGAAGGGATTTTTCTCCGGGTCCTCCAGTTTTTCCCTCCACCTTTAGAAAAAAATGCATTTAGAATATGATTAGGTTGCTATGAATTTCACATGAGCCACTTCGTTGAGCTATCATTCGTGGCTAGTTCGCTTCTGAACAAGTATAACCCGTAAAAACTAAGTTTTTCACTATAAATCCTTTATATGCGTGGCGGCTAGAGTCCTCTCGTCCTCTGGCTTGAGATGGCTGCCACCTATGGGTCAGATGATTGCATTGCACCATTAAGCAATTGGTAATTAAATATAATATTTTTGTCCTAAAAAGTGTAAAATTTTGGAAAAAAATGTTCACGAACATTAATTGTCACGCACAACGAGTCTGTGTGCAAAATGTCAGCTCGATTGGATCACGGGAAGTGGGTAAAAAAACGACCGAAAGATTTGCACGGTCGTAAGCAAGCAAAATAACTTAATATAAAGGATTTAAAAAGAGTCGTATAGTTCAGTGTGCCTTACCTGGTAAAATAAAAAAATGTTTATAGTTCAGTTCTCTCAGGAGCCGATGGGTAAATCTCACAGGCAGCACGGATCCTGTCGATGGAGCATGTTGAGCATAACTCCTTGAGGTTTCTGCCAATCTTGGGGTCATCCTTGATTCAAAACTGAATTTTCAAGATCACGTTGATTATATTGGTAAAAGACAAAATAAAAATTGGTTTTCTGTATCGACACAAGCACTGCTTCCCCCCTATGTTCTATTTGGAATTGATAAAAGCAACCATACTGCCTCTACTTGATTACTGTAACATCGTATATAAATTAGCCCCCTGTACTGTACTGAAGAAGCTTGACTCAATTTATCACTCGGCTTTAAGATTTACATTGAACTGCCCATATAGGACTCACCACTGCGATCTCTACATTGGGTCAAACTTAAGATCTCTTAATGATCGACGGCTTGTGCATCAGATCTTATTTATTCATGATGTACTTACAAAAAAATCCGCAGACTACCTGCTGGATCTCCTCACTGTTTCGAAGAACAAGTGTTACCTAAGGTCTTCGCTCATTTATCAGCTTCACATTCCTTATTGCCGTACAAATACTGGAGGGAGGGCCCTTGCTATTGATGCCCCCAGGGTCTGGAATGCTATCGCCAATAAACTGCAATTTGGATCACTACCTGTGAGATCTTCACTCAAAACTGCTCTAGAGGAGTTGTACACCCCTCGCTGTCACTGCTATTCAGTGGCCTGAAATCAAATGTATCGCTCCGGATGACCGCAAGCAAAGTATGACCTTGAGTTTTGATTATAGTGTGCTAATCTTTAAAGGTGCATTGAACATTTTTGATACTCCTACTGATACTCCTGCTGTTATGGAGTGACTCATGCTGCTAGCTCTATGGCTGCAAAGTTTGGTCGTACATGTTATGTATATCTTTTATTGTTAAATTTGAATCACAGTTCCTATGATCACTGTTATATTATTTTTATAGCTTTATTTTGGTGATTTCGAAAAGTTTTGGTTTAGCCATATTTGTTTGTTGTAGTACAGAGTTAGACTGATAACTTTAATCTAAATTGTCTTATGGTTGTTGTTGTTTGACTTGCATCCCACTGGGATGTTTGCACACATCATTAATATTCGGTGCTTTTTCTGAAAGACTTTGCTGTTTTTTCCTTGATTTCTCTGTTGCACGTAGTCACTTTAAGATGTTTCTTGCTCATGTTTTTGCTTGTTGTGGTTGCACCCGATTCAAGAGCCGAATGGCTCACAGGGCGATACCTAGTAAATTAACTGAACTGAACAATCGGCAGACTCGTGGAGGAAGGTCATCCAAATCCCTCGGGAGTTTGCCGAGCCACCGGCATGTGGAGGCCCATTACCGATGGCCGATTCGTGGAAATCGCTGACGCTCGTATGACGTGAAAGAAACTGACCGAGTGGGTTGTCATGCCCGCTCGGTGTGCTGCTAAAGCCATTATTGTTTCAAACTGGAGGGGGGGGGGGGTGTAAGCTTGAATCGTAACCTTTACAGCTTAGCGTGCGTGCTGTGAAGATATCCGTGGTCGTGTCCAGTGACGTTCTTCCAAATGCTTATTAAAGAAGTTTTGCATGCATACATTTCGCCTAACCATTTATTGATTAATGCAGATTCCATTATCATAGACAACATCATCATTGTCAGCCATGATGATCTACTGCTGGATGAAGGCATCCTCAAGCTGTTGCCAACTACATACATACATGCGCATAGGGTTGTGTGGCAAGTATGTATCTATGTACGTTGAACTTCTTTCGCACCCTACGTGGCCAACTGTACAACAATCGGAGGCACTATTGATGCCGCATCAATGATCAGTTTCATTTGTAAAAAATAAATTCCTTTTAACGTCATATTTCTACTTAATTTATGAAGAAACTTTTGAATTTTCCATCATTTATTTGGATGTCTGAGAGGAAAATTGTACAAGGTTAGACCAGTATTACAAGACAGCCATCACAAAGGGCACCCCACAGACCTTGGGCATATCATTTTACTGACATGTTTATGCCACGTATGTAGGTCATGGAATAAAACTCACATAAAAAATACTGAAAGTTTATACAGTGCACAAGTATTTAACTCGCCAGATCCATTTGCACGTTACGTTTTCCGATACCAATTCGCGACCACGATATTTCATTACTCCGTCGAAGCCCACGATTGCCGCATAATTGCTCTTCGACTCGGCGTGCGTGTATTTGTGTAAAAGACGTCGCACACCTTAACTCATCCTGTTTCGCGGGAAAACCCAGGGCCAGGCTGACCTCCTGCGCAAGGCCAAGGCGGAGGCGCTGGAGAACCTGCGGCAGATCCACCTCGGGGCGCTGTCGTTCGGCCTCGACCAGCCGGCTGGCACAGGCGTGAGCATGGGAACCGGCTCCCGACGCTCCCGGCACGGCTCGGGCTCCGGCTCGGGCTCGGGCTCCGGTTCGGGATCGTGCTCGGAGGCGGCCCTGTCCCGTCAGGGCACCGGCGGCTCTCTCCAAGACCGCGAGGGCAGAATGCCGAGCAAGCAGTGAACGCTTGCCCCACCCCCACCCACCCCCCCCCCCCCCATTCAGCAGTGTTCCCACGTCCGTGCTATGTTTTGTAACCACTGAGTGGATTAGGTCAGTGGGTGGAACCAGCAGAGTTTAGCTGTGAACATTGCAATACGATCCAAACCTGTGCTTTGTGCTTTAACCTCTTTTTGCAAAAAGCAGCTAAGCTTAAGCAGTCAATGAATTTCGCGTCAGCGGGTAACTTAAGTGGGGGTTTTTTAGCGGGCCCAAATAGTGTCAGACTTTTTTATTGCGATTTTATTTTAATATACTTGATTAAAATGGAAATCTATTCTTTCCTTTTATTTGAAACGTTTCCTCCTGCCTTGCAGCTTCTAACAGAAAGCATAGAAAGGCCTGTTTTTTGTTTTGTTAACTTCCCATCACTTCGCAAACCACTCAACTTTGGACATTTCATCAGTGTGGACTTTGCAGACACGCCAAAGGGCCTATCCTGGGCCTGGGACTGAATCAAGCCAGGGGGACTCAACTTCCCTGTGTATTCACCCACATTGCACACCGTCGACTCCCAACGTGCCCCCCCTCCTCCTGAGCTGGGCCATTGAACAAATATCACAGAATACCAACTCACAGCCCCCCCCCCCAAGCAGCACGGTAAGTGACCAGATCCAATCCCTTCAAGACGTACATTGCGGGCCATATCTTTTAGATGGTAACAGAATTACTTTATTTACTTCCTTGATCTCTTTTAACTGTAATACGTACATGAATTGTACAAAGTGTAGAAGAGCATTGGCACAGTGGCCAAAGCTTCATTGGGGATGTTGATGTAGGTGTGTTGAGCTGAAAGTGTAGGCTTTTGCTTGCACAATTATCAACACTTAACATCAAAGCAGAATGTTAAAGCAATGGGTGGATTATTGCAAATTACTTTGTAGTGTCCTTGGGTTTTCAGTATGCGCGTTTGATTGGTTGTGAATAATGTCATGCAAAGGTGATGGATCCAAACCCAGTCCCTACCTCAAGCCGCTGTCAAAGTTTATGTCCATACATAACTGAGGCTGAGTTCATCATGCAATTTGATTTGAATAGCGGGAAAGCCAAGGTGTCAAACGGTAGGAAAATGTCCCAAAGAGCGGTGATTACAGACATTTCTCAGGAGATGCATCAGCCTAAGGAGACGATGAGCGTACGTCACGAACATAATATTACATGCCTCACTTAAATTATAATAGTGTGCGGTCAACCCATGGAAAATTAAGTACGACGGTTTAATTGCCGTATATAACAAGAGTAAACTTGATGCTTGGTAATTTGTGCAGTGCGGAAATGGTTACACGAAGTGAATTTCAAATGGAAACCTTCTGAGATGAGTCATTTAAAGAAACACTTGTAAAGTCTTTTTTTTTATTGTTTTCCCACGTAGCTTATAGAATGGGCAATGGTACGGAAGAACTGCAAAGTGCAGCTTGCTTATTTCACGTTGATCTATTTTAAAAAATCTATATACACACTGATTATCAACTCGACTGTCATGTTGATTGCAGACGAATGGCTTGCGTCGCATTTGTGAAACTTTTATCGCTGTTTGTTTGCAGTTCATACTAAGAAGATATGTTTGTGTTTTGTCATGATCACGCATATGATCCCACATGGACCTGTGTGCATTAGAAACCTTCACCGTTTATGATCCCAGAGGTGTAAAACTGTCTTGTCCACACAAACCCCTGCCCCTCTTAGTGTGCTTGTGGGCCCCTTAAGTAGGTGGATGGGAAGGAACAATAACATTTAAAAGTTACTGATTTATGTTTAAGTAGGGCAGAGTGTTTCATGTTTTTGCCGTCACGTTGAAAGCAAAAATATGAAATGGCTTTTCGGAAGCCACGGTGTCTAAGGAGCAATTTAATTTGTGCAGTATCCGGTTAAATCATGAATAAAATATCAAATGCAATTCTCAAAAAAGCATTTATCAGCGTTCTTAGCGCAATTTATTTTGTGTGTAAATGCATATGTAGTTGAACATCCAGTTGCAATTGCAATCTAAACTTAAGAGGGGAGACATTTGTTTAGTTAACATGTCCAGTGCAGTAGCCAACCAAGATTACCAGCCAAAACCAAAAACATGCGATAACTGAGATCTACACTGTGGTTATGTGATCTAGGAAAGGTATTAAGCAAGCAAGCAAACATCATTTGCAGCAAGGTTGAAAGTTACGTAATTCATTTCTCTAGAGCAGCTCTTTTCAGTTTCACATTTGCCCATGATGTGGTTTTGTCACCAAATAAGAAAAAGTATAATGTTTGAAAATGACCAATGGAATTTTTTGGTTTTTAAACTGAACTCCATGATGAGACCAAATTCTGCTTGTGTTTCTTTAAAGATAAGTCTTCAACCAGCAACGGATAACAAGATTTGACATGTGATTAATGATAATAAAGTATATGGTAAGAGACCGTAAAAATATAGCTGGGAGTTAATCTTGGTGGTTTTTCTGTGGGGTCCAATAAACAAAAGGGCTTAACTCATTGACCTTCATTCCCTCATGATTCCATGGGCACATGAGAAAAATTCCCCCTGGGGCAACTGCATCTACAAAAACACCATGGAAAGGTTTTTTTTTCTTCCTAGCAACCGATGGGGTATTAAACCACCCCTTGATGGCCACGAGATTGTTACTCCTGTTAACTTGCGGTGCGTTCCTCATCTTAAAATGTTACAAAGCTGGGTTTCTCATTCCCACACTGACAGATTTAGGTCAATGTATGGCTGCCTCTACCACTGCCTTTTTAGAATTGCTCTCTTACAGCCTGTGTCCCATGCCCATGCCGAATGAGCTCACACATGGAGAGCATATTCGTAACACAGCATCACATTTGAGTATCCTGATTTGCTGTTTTCTGCTTGTTCTGACTTCTGTAAGGCTTCAGGCTTTCACAATTTATTGTTGCTGCATTCTGGCAAAATTCGTTTCTGTCCACATCTCACAGGTTTCGTGGCTATGTTTAATAGTCTCAGTGTGATAATTGTTTTTTTACCCTTTTATCTGGCAACAAAACTGACACCTTTTTTATGAGGAGTCATGTTTGCATAGACCACAATACCTACACACATTATCAGAGTTGTGTTTTTTGTTTGCATTATGACTGCAGGTATTGTGGTCTATGCAAACATGACTCCTCGTAAAAAAGGTGTCAGTTTTGTTGCCAGATAAAAGGGTAAAAAAACAATTATCATATTTTTTACGGGCAAATGAGGTTCCAATGGAGTCTCAGTGTGGTTTTAGGCTCATTGTTTCACATGCCATCAATTGACTCTCCTAATGAATGTTTTCCCAAGCGTAGCACATGTCCTTTGGGGTACGCTTTAACTCTGTTTTTTTTTCCCTTCGGCACACCTGATTTCGGTATGTTCTCTTTTAATATTCGTGTCAAATTCCTACCATTTCAGGAAATATAATTTTTAAGGAATTAAATTGCTGCTTGTTTCAATTTGACTGGGTGCAGGGAACAATTCATATTGATAATAAAATTTTACCATTTAGTGTTTTCACGTTTACCAAACCACATTCCGTACGTTTAGTTAGTGTCAAATGCCACTTTTGAAGCGACGCACAAGTGAAAATCACGTTGACCTCATTCTCTGGGTATCGGAATCTCTCGGCATTGACCCAAATCATATTTTTTCTTCAGGATTAATGTTTTGCCGAGAAAAGTACTGAAGCAGCATCTGCGCACTATCGTAGACAGTACCTATGTTAATCAAATAGTCACGTGGTTAAGATTATATAAGCTCTTAATTGCTTTCACCAGATGCCCATTAAATACATTACAGTACTGCTGTACATTCTAATTTCACACTCGGGGGGACTACACAGCCATTTCCATATCTTAATTTTTTAGATTCCTGATTTCCCAACAAGCTGCGAGTTGTGCGTTTGTGGTTTTAATGACTTAGATCCCCTTGCGAATACACTTATTTTAAGCTATATTAGATTTGTTTTTAAGTTGTACTCATAAGCCGGGCAACTCTGTTATTTTGCCCAGTGTTACATCATGAATTGTGACTTCTACGACATGTCAAGTTCATCAGAGAATGCATAATTATTTTGAGTTTGTTCTTCGTATGGCTGATGTTGATGCAGAGCAACACATTTGGTTGGCGGTCATGCCAGGTTGATTGCGTCCTGAGTAGCGAAGTGTACTGCTGTGATTCCTTGAATGAATCTGTTGTAAAGTTGCAGGTGCAATCTAAAATATGCAGTGGAGGCCCCTCCTTCCCCGCCGTGCGAGATTCATTGAACAGCCCCGAACAGAGTAGTTGACTGCTCGTTGATACGGCGAAGTTTGTAGCTTAGCTTTTGAAATGGTTAGCAATTGTGAATAGCACACAAAAATTACTGCCTTTCAGCACAATGAAGACTGTTCCAGAACACATTAAAGTTAGCACTTTAACGTAACATATAGTGTGGGCTGTGCTGAATGTCATGCTTTGCGATCGCAAAATCGTATTGTTCGTGTATGTTCAATCAAAATTGTTAAGCTGAAGGAGTTTAAGCGTGTCTGTCGGTTGTTTTCGTCCGGCAATTACAGCGTCTTTGTAAATGTATTTCAAAGCTTTGTCGTATATTTCTCATGATATTTACACTGCGAGGTTTGGTGGACCATGTATTTTTTGGTAACAAAAAGAAAGAAATCTGCATTATCTTGGCTCATCTTAATTGTCGTGGTTTTTAGAGACTTGCTAAAGGCCTATCATCGCTAAAAGTGTGTGTCATATTGGCAGCCATAATGTTAGCCAGCCCTGTAAACTTTGTGGCATAATATGTAGCGGCGAAGTGGGTGTGTCGATGGTATTTATATTGTAATTAACTTACCAGCACTTGGCTAATATACAAACAAGGTTATAATAATTAAAAAAAATAATCAGCTTAGTGTGTATCTTTTTCCTGCCATAAATGATGTTGTACTCGATGTGCCTCAAGCTTCACAGATTTTAGTATAAATTTTTAATAGACTACTTTGTATTTTTGTAGGATCACTGCTTTGTGTATATTGCCAATAAGGTCATACTGTATGTTGAAGTGTATACAATGTGTGTGTGTGTGTGTATACATAACAAGTATACATGTAGCAGGACATATAAAATGGGTTGGAAAGAAATATGATTATAACTAAAGGTAAACGTTTTCTTTGCAGCAGTCCTTTTCCCTATAAACACACCCACAAAATATATAGTATTATTATCTACAGTACCGTGCTAACATGTGTGTAAATGCGTGCTTTTACGCCCGTAAACCATGTTGATTGAACGTTGTTGACTTCTGTTCTTGCCTTGGTTGGTTAGTGGCACTGTTTAAAACCAACTCTAATTAATTTGTGTAACATTCTGGATCGGAAGGATCATTGAACTTCGTAAATTTACGCTTCTCTATGGCGAGACTCCCCCAATGCGCGAGCTGGGAAATATTCCCTGGGGCTAAACGGCTCAAGGCAATACTTGGCCTTTGCATAATGACGGTGTAAATGATGATATAGTACAGTGGCATTTTCATGGAGTGTGGGGGGCGGCACAGCGCTAATCCCATTTGGCGATGGTGCCAATATAGGTTTAGTACGATGCCAAATGTTAATACGGCAAGGTTTGACCTTGTGTTGACCCCCTTGTGGGTTGTGTAACGTTTTGGTCTGCCACTGTGTAAATAACAAGGCGATTGACCTTTGATATTTGCGTCAAACGCAGCAGCTTATGAAAGGAGGCCGTTGGAATGTGATCTATAGTTGTTGGAGCCAATAAAGTTTGTATGTAAGTGCAGTTCTTTTCTGTTTTGTTTAATATAATGATCTGTTTTTTAGGAGTAAATTGATATCTGAATTATATTGATACGGAGCTTCAGAGTTTTCTAGTCTAATATAATTTGAAGCATTTGTGATGAATACAAAAACTCCATATATAAAGTAATTGGTTAAAATAAACACAACCATGCCAAATGTGAGTTTGTTTGCTTGTTACTTTTCCACAAATTGAATGTCTAAAACATTCAGAAATCGTATGTATTTTAACAGATGTATCTGTTTTTCCATTTTATTAATAAAGGCAGTGCTGTAATCTTGACTATCAAACATTAAAGATTGAAACGTCATGGTTCTAACCAATGATAGGAGAACATAGGATGGAGAATCCTGTGCTAATGCAACAGATAATATCTTCTTTAACGCACATTTTGGGATTTTATCAATATCACTGTTGGCTACGTTTGGTGCGAAATAAGTTCAATATGCGTACAATGTGCTTGTAATGTATTGCAACTTGTTTCTTCAGTCTGGTTTGCACATTGAACAAACCGAACGTGTGCAGGGGAAAGATAACACGTGTGGTGGAGAGTGACACGTGGACTGCATTTGTGTATGCGATTGATAGTCCACTTGCTTTAGAAAAAAACAAGTGTCCGGGGTTGAGACCAGCTCTGGCATTGTCTGAATATTTTGGTTTCTTTGGATACAGGGAATATAATATGATGGGTTTTTTTTAATATAGAGCAATCAATCCCCTTTCCTTACGTTTGGCGTAATAATTACGGGCAATATCACGTAGCAGCTAAATAAGAGACTGGACATTGTATTTACCTATAAACGCTGAGTAAAGGCAAATTTGCACAACTGAGTGTATGCAAACAAACTTGTATCTTTGCACTTAATGTAAGCAATGCTGGTGCATTCACCAATGGTGAACGTCATTTTGATGAATGCAGGAAGCTGTTCTTTTAGAATAATGTTAAACAACTTAATACATCACCATTGGAACCTCATTTGCCAGTAGCAAAATATGATAATTGTTTTTTTACCCTTTTATCTGGCAACAAAACTGACACATTTTTTTTACAAGAAGTCATGTTTGCATTGACCAGATGACGCCAAAAGGTGCCTTTTGGCGTCATCTGGTCCAACACCATGTGAGACTCGGCTCTAAAGAAATCTGTCTCGGGTGTGGACCAATCAACTTCAAGGACAGTGCATACATTATCAGAGTTGTGTTTTTTGTTTGCATTCCGACTGCAGGTATTGTGGTCAATGCAAACATGACTCCTTGTAAAAAAAGGTGTCAGTTTTGTTGCCAGATAAAAGGGTAAAAAAACAATGATCAACTTAATAGATCTTTATAGTAAATATAACTCACGGTGAACAGCATTATACTTCGCTCAATATGGGTTGCTGTACACGTGCTGGTCTAAGTTGTACAACTCATCCATTGGCGCTTGGGTTTAAGGTGATACGTTATTGAGAGCTACGTAAAAATACAACGGGCTGCGGCCGTCTGGAACGTTCTTGCTCCCGATATTAGGAAGCCACTGGGAAGCTATGCACTTTAAAATATACGTTGAAAAACTCCCTTCTTTAGAACAGATTTTTGCGTGTTTAATTCCTTGCCTTTTTCCCCGCACCTCCGATTAGCAGGGTTGGCTACGTGCAGTGCGAAAGAAATTCAAGACAACACATCGGTGCCTGTGGTTCTTTGCAGAGAACAGTTGAGGGGCCGTTCCTGCCCTCACAAATTGGACAAACGCACGCGCGAGCGTTTTATCTGCCCCGTGCCTCTGCCACATCCTCGACAACTGCGATGCCTTGCCTGAGGCTGCCATGGGCAGATGACAAATGAGTAGAAGAACAAGAAAAACAATTGGTGGGAATGTGGATGCCTGTGAAATGGTGCAAAGACCCATCTCGTGAGGGAAGTTCTCAAATTGATTCCCCCACCTGCCCCACTGTCAGAGGACTATGGGGAAAGGTTTCGCCTCCATCCCTGAGGTCGCGACAAAAGTCGTGGTGGGAATGGTCTGTCCGCAACACCCGGCTCTGGTGAACCTGTGGACATGGCAACCGATAAGGAGCTCTAGAACCGTTAACTCTGTGGGCTCCTACAATGGTGACTTGCGTTGATTGCATCACACGCAGCCCAACACATGAGCCAGGTTAATCCTGGCCGCATCCACGCGCACGCATTCACCTCCTGCCACCGCGGGATCAGGCGAGCTTGGAGATGAAAGTGGGCTTACGGGGGGGGGGGGGGGGGCACGTGACTGCCGCAGCTTAAAAGTCGGACTCGATTCCGGCGATTTGATGCCCTCGATGTTCCCGATGGAGGAGATTTTTTTCGCGGCATTGTTCCCGTCGGCGATGAATGTGAGAATCTCCACTAAAAACTCAACTTTTTTTTATTTTACCAGGTAAGGCCCACTGAGTCTCTATCGTTGCTATTTTTCATAAGCGACCTGGCTCTCACAAATGATAGCTCGACGAAGTGGCTTATCAATGTGGACATTTATAGCAGCCAAACGCTCTAAACGCACATTTCAAAAAAAATGAGGAGGGAAAAAAGCGGCGAAATCTCCACGACGACGGGGAGAACACGCACACCCCAAATATACAACAGGCGTCAGGGTCGTGGATCGCACCCACGACCTCCTGTATACCAGGCGAGGTAGTGAACATCTCCTAGCCACCGTGGCGCCGTTTGGCCTGCCTGGCTCATGTAAACGGCCCATCGCTGGGCCATCGCAGCTTTTAACCCTCTGGCCACACGTGCGATTGAGGTGACCGCCACAGAACCTACAATTAAGTGCTTGAGCGCCTAGCCCCAAACAGACTATCGAGCCTTTGTGCTGCTTTGAAATTGAAATTCCTGACCTGGAAGGCAGCATTCCTCATTGCCGTAATGTCTGCGATGGCAATTGGGGAGCGGCTCGCCCTTTCATCTTGAGGTCCTTCCCGAGTGCTCGGTCAGGATGAAGCCTTCATCTGCCTCCACGTGTCATGCCCAGGGTGGTCTAAATCCATTCACAGCATCCAATCTGCTTACCCTGGTTCTGATCGCCCTCAATTTGCAGAACAAACAATTAAAAAGGCAATGCACACAGGTACTCTTATTCAAGATTTGTATTTTACCAGGTAAGGTCCACTGCGATATGTAGCTATTTTCTCAGAAGCGACCTGACCACGAAAGCGCAGCCAAGTGGCTTATCATGTGCAAATGTATAGCAGCCAAATACTCCAAACGCATGTTTCTAATGTGGAGGGAAAAGCCAGAGGACCCGGAGATAAATCCACGTGACCACGGGGTGAGCGACGGGCAAACTCCAAATATACATGCGACAGGGTCGGGATCGAATCTACGACCTCCTGTATACCAGGCGAGGTAGTTAACATCTCCTAGCCACCGTGGGGCGCCACGGTGAAACAGGGTCGTGGAGGAAGTCGGAACAGCTTTTCGTGTTTGAGGGCAAAATGCACCAGGGAATGCTGGCCTTCAGCATTTACTTAGCCGAGTTCGGTCAAGGATTTTAACATTGCAATGCTACACTCTGGCAGGAAAACCCCAGCAGCAAGTGATAACGGCTAATTTCACCATGGCAAGGGCAACATCCTGAGCTGGCATTTCCAAGCTTCTACTCGGGGATATTTTTGAGGCTGCCACTCACATGTCGGCAGACACCTTCATCGGGCAGCAGCTGAAGTGTTTATTTTTTTAAGGGGAAGTTTTATCGACAGCGTGTGCTTGAAGGTTGCTTGAGCCATCACCATCGCCCTTCGTGCAGCTCCGCCACGGATGAGTTGGCAGATAATCTATGAAAAAAGAAATTCATTTCGTTATTATCACAAACATTTTTTCATAATCATCCTCGACACCCACATCAAACTCTGCCTATCCTCCCTATGATGATCCTCTCAAGAATGTGCCACTTAATCAAACGCCTCCTCCTCCTCCACAAAGCATTGCCACTGGTTTAATTCAGAATCACAAAGCTTATTTGTTAAAAGGGGAGGACAATGAGACGTATTGCTGTCTGCCTGATTTTTTGTTGTTGCAGGGCTTGATGTTATGGTTCTTGTAGTTTAGCTTTGGAACGTTTCAATTCCGCGTCACACCTGTTGTGTCCCGTGACTCCGTCCCATGTTATTGTGGATGCGCCCACTCCCATTGAGCAGTGCGGTGCACAACTTTCGCGACTGCACGGGCAGGCAGTGTTTGCGAGGGTGTCACGAAGCTTACGATGATGGCAGGATGTGTCTGGGAGCGGAGGAGGCCGCTATATGTCCTGTATTATTAACTTAGTGACGTTATCGTTGAAAAGCCTTTTGGTGCATGGATATGCAGCGGGGGATTTCAAGGCTTTCGCGATGTTTTTGTTTTGTTGCGGTTGCACCCGAGTCAAGAGCCGCATGGCTCACAGGGTTATACCTAATAAATGAAACTGAAACCAATATACCGTACATCATAAGGTTTTTTTACGTACAGCATATTCTCAGATTTAGATAACCCATTGTAATGTATACCATTACATTAACCCCCTCCCCCCTCTGACTTTCGCACACGAAAGGTTCACAGTGATTACACCACCTTACTGAATTTAAGACGGGAAACAGGAAAACTTTTTTCAGAATTCTGGTAAATCGCCTAATGAAGCTGGTTGTAATCACCAGCGATACGTTGAACTCAAATTGTAAATCTTGTGGGTTTAATCTCCAACACACCGGTGCACTGAATTCGTATAACTAATTGTCACGTTTTGTTTACGTGCCAAACTTTACTAATTATCTGCGTCAGGTGGTGGTGGTGGATGAACGACACGTTTATATTTGCACCCGTACTTCTTACCAGTCAATACGAAGGTGTGTCATACATCAGCAAGAATGGCAAATGACAAAATGTGAAAAATGATCCCATGGGGAGGCATTAGGAGAGACACCTCGACAAACTATAGCGGCTGCAAACCATCGGTGTCGTGCTGTCCTTGACATTAAACGCAGCCATACAGCTTCCACAGTTTCGCGAACACTCTGCAATGCCCCCTCCCCCACCCCCCATGAAATCAAGGATACAATGCAAACTCGCTATCCTGTGCCACTGAGCTCTCTCTCTCTTTCTCTCAAGGTCACCTGTCACACCTCTCCACCCTTCTCACTCCAACTGACCGCGTCTAATAATCTGATCGTCGTCCCCAGAACGAGCATCGTCCCGGTTGAGCGGCGCTTTGTCGGAACTGCACAGGCAGCCGTGTGGAACTCTCTCCCACCGCACCCACCTTCAAACAGCAGCTGAGGGGTCTCCTGTTCAGGCCCGCTCACCTGTCCAGGCTCGCACTTGTTCAGGGTGGCTTATGAGGAACTTTGATCTTTGACTTCGTCAAGGAGCATAAACCATCACGCAAACGCTGGTCATTCTCGCAACGGCTTTTGGACGGCCATCGAACAAAGACGCTCACTGCATCGTGCGGTTTCAGATGCGCTTCTGTAGCCGTCTGGAACACTCTTCCTTCAGATGTTCGGAAGCCACTGGAGCCATACAATTTGAATCTAGATTGAAAACTCATTGCTTTATAACTGCTTTTTGTGTTTAGTTTGTTGTCCTTCCCCCACACCTCCGATTAGCACGGTTGGTTACGTACGGTGCGAAAGAAGTTCAACATACGTGCCTCCCGAGTTCTCGAGAAAGCAATGCGTACGATTTGCACGTGTAAAAATGTGCGTACATTATTTTTATTATTCATTTTAAAACCTCTGCTGGGCAGCATATGCGCCATATATTATTTATCCTTAGAAAACTCAGCATCATTTACATTCCAAATTTGGTTTTCAAAATGTACTCCAATAGATAATTAACAATGTGTAAACAACATTATTCAAAAACGACCCGTATAATGTTGTCATGATTGAATTTGAAAACCGACTTTAAATATTGATTTTGACTTTTCAAACAAATTAATAATACATGGGCTTTTGATGAAAAAAGATTACTGAGAATGGGAAAAATATATAATGTAATGAATGGAATAAATCGTGTGGGCTATCTGCTGCTGAGAAAAGGTTCGTGGGACTTAGGTTTTGTTTTTTATTTACTTTTATTTTCACGACCCGTGCTGAAATTCCACCGTCGTGGTTTCACCGGTGAGCAGAATGCACTTTTGCTTTCCGTGAGTTCGCGACAGCCCGCTAATCCACTCGGCGGGCCGCATTACAGAGACCCCGGCCAGGGACGTGCGAGACAATTATCCAAACACATTCCATACCGAGACCATAATGCCTCTGCCGCGAGAGAAAGTGCACCCGAGGACAGTCGTGTCAATGCACCCATCATTTTTAGACACGAGTTACGGCCGGCCAGCGGCCCCGGCGTACGGCCCCATTTCACATTCGTCGTGCGGATTAAAGTGCGCGTTGATATTAATTACATTTAAGTGATTGGGTATTTGTGCGGCTCTACAGTTCATTATGTGTCATTATCAACATTGTCGATGTGACACCCTCCTGCCACTGCTCATCCCCTTCAGGCCTGTTTATGCATTCTGCAGTTGCGTTTTCTTAATCTGATCTAAGTATAGATTTATCTGAGATCTTTGGACCGTGACTGCTTTTCCAAATGCCTCGTCCACCTATCAGCTGCCGTCGCCTGCCTGCTGCTACCCGTTATCGTTATCCGCATATTACTCTCAGGCAGGTTGCTGTGACCCCGTTAGATATTCTTTACAAGTAAATAATTGACACCACATTGCAAAAGTAAACATATCTTGTGATAAACAAAAATATATACATACAAAATTAAATATTGCCATGATGCTGGAATATAAGGAGAAAAGTAATTACAGTTTAGATTACAAAAAAGTGGTCAACATTTAAAATTTAAAGATGGCATACAATGCACACATCACTTTAGTCTTCACTGTTGTGAATGCACCAATGTAAAACGCGTGGTTAGCATAAGAAGATGAGGCTTCATATGTAATATCAACTTATAACGTGCACAATACTCGCTCACTCGTGTCGAACAACTCAGAGGCGCAAGGAGTAGGAACCACGGACAGGCAGGAGGGCAGCCACGTGATAAGCCAGCGCCCACAATTGCTAAAGCTCTGCGGTCCTCTTAAGCACATTCCTGCGGAGGGAGCTGGTAGGAACGTTGGGTTGCTCGGTCAATGGCCAGGGTCAACGGCGGCGTGGTGTATTCCGCAAATATGCCCGACTGTGAGGGCGGGCACAAGCCGGCGTGAGTAGGTTGAGTTTTATAAGGGCACCACAGGGTGACCAGCCCCTCCCCACTCAGCCTCACCCCTCCCACCCCCCACCCAGCCCCACCCTCCCCACCCAGCCCCTCCCCACCCTCTCCTCCCCACCCAGCCCCTCCTTCCCTCCCCACCCAGCCCCTCCCTGCACGACGGACGGACGGACAAACTAATCCCCTGTGGGCTGGTGTAACCAGGAGGTTCCTACCAGTATGAGTGTTTACACGTGGGGCACCTGGAGAAAATCCACGTGTGCAAGGGGAAACAGTCTTCCCATCACACAGAAGGAACAAGTGGAGTCGACATGTTTTGCACGACTGCCTTTCGGCGAGCCCGTGAATGACGTCTCGACGCCCACGGGAATGGAGTTTCACAACATTTTAACCTTAGGGCGGTACCCCGGGGGAACCATAGTACCCCAGCTCTCGCATAATGAAAGCAATACCAACTGGAATGTTCTGAAACATCGATGCAAATACTCTTAGGTTTTTTTCAGTAATGTCACGTAGGTAAAATAAATCAATAAAAAAATTACCATTTTTACATTTTATTAGGTAAAAAATAAAATAAAAAAACTACCATTTTTTTTATTTTATTTTTTACCTACGTGACTTTACCGAAAACACCTAAGAGTATGAATCCTTGCAGTCACGAAAGCTTCAAATCTAAAATCGATGCAAATGCATTGTCACATCTGCTATTTCTGTAAAATACGTCCTACCCTTTCGTGCTATTGGATAACCACGGACGGGTCACAAAGGCCACCGTGGAAACACATCCAGGAAATTGCTCACGTACATGAATGCACATTGTCATTTCACGTGCTAAGATGCAAGGCGCTCAGGGCCTCGCCATGGCGAAATTGTTACGCTGCAAAATCGTCATTTCTTGAATTGGTGTATGTGTGTGTGTGGATATGCAGAGAGCCCTTTTTGTTGATATCCACTGCTGCATGAGGGCCTGCCCTCATGCTGTAACTATTTATAGCTATCACTCATGGTTCTGTGATACCCTTTTCTTCATGAATTTAGAGAATTAGATCTGCTCTTTGTGGTTTCAAATAACGTGTCCTCTCCGTTTTTGTTTTGTGCCCACGTTCAGTAACAATTTTTAATTCTCATTATACATGGTCACTTCTGTTTCTACATTCTGAGATGTGAAATGTCTCTCAGAACGTCACTGGGATCAGCCAATTCAACGACACAGCCATAAACTTCAACATTGCCTAAGAGAGGATGAAGATAATCACAGCCAAATAAAAAAAACAGGCAACATAAAAAAATCCGCTTATAAGAGGCAGGGAATTTAGACGCCTGTCTAAGCAACAGATTGTGACATATTGTCGTGGTTGTTGTCACCTTGTAACTTTCCCCGCACCTCTGATTAGCACGATTGGTTACGTACGGTGCAACAGACGTTCAATATATATACAACTTCTCACTGCTGAGCAAACCACCTCCACCCCACCACATTTTATTCGATTCACTCCATCCCTTTTCTCTTGTCCAGAAGTGACCTCTGAACTCTTTCATTCCGTCTCACCATCTCTTCTGTGTTGTCCTCCTCTCCTTCTTTAGCCTCGCTCTTTGTAGTTAATCGTTGTCATTTTCTCACCAATTGGTCCCATGACCTGTGCTGCTCATTTCAACTTGACGTCTTTGTTCTTTCCCGTGTGTCAACCATTCCCTTTCCGCTCTTGCTGTCTGGACGGTGACGGTGCCCAGCGGTAGCGAGGTTCATCCGCCGCTTGTTTCAGAGCTCCGTAGTTTTTGACGGGCTGCCCCGCGGTTATGAATGCGAGCGCATTAACCATATACGTAAAGCCATGGTACCGGTTTCACGGTCGCTCCAACCGATGCTGGTGAACTGCCAGATGTTTTTGACAGGCAAGGATGCTCTCTGCAAGGACGGTCAGGAGTTTGTTTGCGCTGAACCAATGCCGCTGACACGATGCACTCCCAGAAGGCCGTGCAGCTGATGGGATGTGTAAAATGTATACTTTCGTGTGTGTGTGTGTTTTTTACGTCAAGGGACAGATGTGTGCAGGAGGTGTGTGTTGCCTGCTTATTGATTTTGCTACTTCACAAATGATGTATGTGCACGTGTTTTGGACTTCTTTCGCACCGTACGTAGCCAACCGTGCTCATCGCAGGTGCGGGGAAGGACATCAAACTAAAAAAGACGAGCTGCTCTGTGCCACGTGGGTGGAACCGTGGCGCAGCAGTCGGCACGCAGCGCCGTGAACCCGGCAACCTCCGTTCGATTCCTGAGCAATATCAGAACCAGCCCCGAGCACCCCCCACATCCACTTTACCAACTTGCACTGACCAGCGTGGTGAAGTATGGTCAAATGCCCCCACATCACTGCCATAGCGTGAGGGGCCTTCTTACACTGGTGGGATGACAATGGGCTGAGAGTGATTTAGCTATATTTTATTTTCTTGTGCTCGGAGCACGCAGGATCTATTTGTGCTGTGTTTATCATTCACACATATATATGTATGACAGCCTTTAACCTTAATTTTCTGTGGTTTGTACATGTGTAAGTACCATGTAGATTAAACAGTACGGATTTGAGGTGTATGCTGTATTGATATCCATTTGCTTTTTTCCATTGAGGGCACAGCTCACAAGCGATTCGGAATACAACCCACGGGAACCCTGACGCTCAAGGCTCATCCACCCATTATGAAATTGTTATAGTCATATAAGAAAAAACTGTTGGTGCAAACGTGTACATTTAAGCGATGGATGTCGCAGCCTTTCATATACATGGGGGGGGGGGAGGGGGTGAACGAGCTGGATGTATGGTAGAAGCGAATCATAAAGGTGCGATTTCTCACCTTGTTACCCATTGAACATTTGGTCAACGTTGAACATCGACTGTGGACTGTGCAGTGTGCTCCCACCCGAGTTGTATTTTACATACCCCACACACAGCCCCCCCCCCCCAGGCTTAAGCACGATCACATTCCAGGGTTTTCTCCGATCATACGTTTTGTGGTGATAATAAAAGTAGACTATTTTAGGAGGGGTAAATGAACAATATTCCGTTCGTCTTTTGTGACAGCAACTCCCAGACAAGATCTCAATTCCCGTTCAATCTGTGCCCCCCCCCGCTCTGCCCTGCGTCAAGATAAACACGAAAGGAATTAAATCACATCGCATAACAATACCGTGATTTAATTTCGGTATTTGCAACAATGCTGCACACATTCGCTGCACCTGTGTTCATTTCATAAATATTTGATAATGTTAAGCGTAACCACCCCCCCCCTCCCCCCATATAACGTTAGCTCGTGTGCAGCGCCGTTTTATTCCCTTAAATCCTGGTCCATTTTGCACACAAATGCGATGTCACTTGAAACCAATCAATAGGACAGGACCTTGGCTGTGGAGATGACCCCCCTCCCCCTGCAGGGAGTTGGAGCGGCAGACGGAGGGTGAAATTACGCTCCATCAGCTCGCAGGAGAAGCCCGGTTATTTTCGCCGGGTGGTCAGACAGCCACATTTCAGCCTTCGTTATCAGCAGCGGTTGGCTCGCCACGCCGACTGTGGGACCCCACCCCCCTCCCCCTCGCGACGTTTTGTGCAATCGGGGACAAACAAAAGACATAACTCTGATAATGTGCACTGTCAGAGTTATGTCTTTTGTTTGTCTTATGACTGCAGGAATTGCGGTCTATACAAACATGACTCCTTGTAAAAAGGTGTCAGTTTTGTTGCCAGATAGAAGGGTAAAAAAACAATTATCATATTTTTACTGGCAAATGAGGTTCCCATAGTGTATCTACAGGGTGCTTAAAAAAATGTTAACACTTCCGAGAATTTGCAACAATACCACGAGAAATGTGCCATCCGGGCTCTGGAGACCACCTGGAGAAGATTCCAAACATGTGGCGTCAACGATGGCGAACAAATGGAGACTCGTTGACATTTTGAAGCTATTAACATACATATGTTATCATGTTACAGTGTATTATCCGTTCTTTTTCCATTAAAAACGATGGTCAGTTTAACACGTAACCCATAAAAACCTCTATTATGAAAAACGATAGTCCCATGTAAGTGTTAACATTTTTTTTAAGCACCTTGTATAAAGAGGGGGTGAAGTTCAACTGCTTGAAATTTCATCTAAAAATTGTCATATGTTGGTTGGGGCTGCACTTTCTTCAAACCCACCGGCGACGTCTTTATTTTGAGACACTCCGTGGCCACAGTAACAACACAATTTTTTAATTGAATGCATCGGTTGCATTTTTTTTTTACATCCGAGTTAAGTTTCCCTCGCGTATCTTGAATGCGCAATTTAACAACTGAGAGAATCTCTGGACGCGAGCCGTGGGAAACCATCAGTCTCTTCCACAGATCGTTGAAATATACATCGCAAATGTCGAAAACAAAGTGTGCCGAGCAGTGACACTTTATGTAACGTGGATAGAAGCAATTGACAACATTAGGAGGTGGTTATTACTGAAATAACAAGAATATCCGTTTAACACGTAGGCTTTCGCGACTAATATTCATAATTAAGTTGTTTTTTTTTGGTTAGATCGCGTAAGTATAAATGTGTCATAACCCTCCACCACCCGACGCAGCCAATTAGTAAGGGATTTGTCACGTAAACAAAACGCCAATTAGTTACTACTTCAGCCCACCGGCGTGTTGGAGATTAAAACGTTTCGCTGGTAATTACATCCAGCATCATCGGGCGATTTGCCTGAATAGTGAAGCAATCCACTTGCTTCCGGTCTTAAATAGAGCAACAGGACGAATATGTTGCTAATTTTAAATGTGGTGTTTCACCCACGATGCTGGTGCACAATTGCTCGATGATACGATATTACATATTTTGCCACCCTGTCATATTCCTTCTTCTTCTTTAGTGCTGCCTAACGGCGTGTGCGACTTCACGATGATATTGGTCCCGGTCTAGCACGGCGTGTAGAGTTTGTGCTGCTGCTGTTAATTGTAGCCATGTTTTGATGTTACTGAGCCCTGTCGTTTTTGGCCGTCCTGCTCGTTTTTTCCCTTCGATTTTTCCTTCCAGGATTTGCTTTAATAGCTGGTATTTGTGGTCGTTTCGGGCAATGTGGCCTAGGTAGTAACACTTCCTGCTAATGGCCCAAACTGTGTTGCAGGAAACCTACAAACTGCAATGATTAACCTTTTAAATGTAAGTGCACTCACGACTTAATATCCTATTCACATCGACCATCCTACCCATCCAGTGCTGCCAAATAAAAACCAGCCTTTTTCACTGAAGGCGGGAGAGACCAACATTTTATAATAAAAGGCCAATAAAGTGACAGGATATGTAAGTTAAAAGCAGTAATTTTAACATGTGCTTATGCACTTGAGTTATTTTTGGAGTAATTTTCCAAATATTGATTTATATACTGTATATTTGTTATAATGCAATGCCTTATATGTTTAACATGTGTATTTACATGAGCGAAAAATTTTGTAAGTGGCAAAGTTAAATATTTACTCCCAAGAGACAAAGACCCCCGTATAGTCTTAACACACAGTTGGGGCAAGTGCTGTTAGCGAGCACCTATGAAGGCCGGAACGGCACACGAGGGAGTGGGTGGCCAGCAACCACGCCCGGCCGCCTTTGTCTCCCTAGTGGCGATGTTTACGCACCAAACTAGGTACTCATTTGAGGCTGAGTCGTCCTAAGGGAGGCCCAGGACCGGTTCAGATAATCGTCACTGGTGTTGGCCGTGAACGTGAATGGAATTCAGCATCGCCCGGTCTGTAGCGCAGCGCGCTAACCGCTTCCCAGAAGAGAGGACACTGCCATACAAGCAGTAATTGGTGAATATTATTGTGTGTACCGATGCGTTCGCAGCTAAAAACGTTTTCAAAGTGCCTTCCCACTCGAATGGGCGTTGGTTGGTGACGCCCATCACCATTTCTGGCCCTGAATCAGTGGTGGAAATTCCACATTCTAATGGTGTGGACCAGTCTTTTTCCAGAAGACAACCTTTCACAGTGGTCATTATGTTCGTGAGCTCAGAGGGGAGGGATGGCGGGTGCTTTACTTGTGGCATCAATGTTAATTCAGCATGGTGAGGTGGTAACATCACCTGTGCGGCCTGTTTTGGACATGGTGCTAATTTGAAATATGTTGTAAATAAATGAAAGTATATAAACCAGAGACGCGCGGATTTGTCAAGCGCTGTAACCTCTCCAACACAAAAGATGAATCGTGTATTTTTTCCCCCTCTCTTCCTGGTGAGTCTAAGCATTCAATTAGTTCTGGAAATACCACTGTACAATTGAATGAATAACTCGCCGTGATGTATAATCAATTCCGCATTGTTGTCACGCCGTATTTAGCCGCGAGACTCCAGACCTGCTTCGTGATCGTCAATAGGTTAATAGGCGGCTGCCAAGGCAGACGCGTGGGTGACAACGTTTCCACGAGGGGCTCTATTATTTGAACGTTTTTTTTTCGTCCTTCTTCAAATGATTCACTTGATTCAAATTTTGGCAATTTTACGGATGTTACTTATGGTACGCGTAACATTATTTTTTTACGTACAGAAAACCGAAAAACATTTATAGACTGATTTAAAGCTTTCGTGACTGCAGGGATTCATCTTCTTGGTTCTTTCGTCAGACCCGTTCTCCACCTGAAGACGGCTGCTTGCGTTGTGGCCGAAACGTCGTGAGAATTATTTTATTATGTTTTATTTTTATTATTTTATTATTTTCCTTCTACGTGACTTTACCGAAAGAACCAAGAAGATTTATACACTGATTTGAAGCTTTCGTGACTGCAGGAATCCATACCCTTTCGGTTATTTCGGTAAAGACACGTAGGTAGAAAAAATAATAGATCACTATTACCTACGTGACTTTACCGAAAGAACCAAAGAGAATGTATATATTGTATATATATAAAACAATGTATTATTAATTTTAGTTGTGATAAATGCCCTGCTGGATGAAATAATGTATATACTGCGTATATAAAAAATATAATAATTATTATTAATATCATTAGTTATGATAAATGCCCTGCTGGATGAAATAATGTATAGATTGCGCATATAAAAATAATAATTATGATCAGTTATGATAAATACGCTGCTGAATGAAGGCCTTCTCAAAGCTGTTGCTATCTCTTACGGTCCTGCGATTTAAACATTTTCAAAAACTCGAATGTAATACTGCAGACCGGGTAAGGTTACCGCCGTCGAAAGTGCATTTGTGCTCCAGTTATTTGCTAAACTGTGCAGTTATGCACAAATATAATGATAGTATGGTGCGTAAAGACATTAATGAGGTGGTGATTGAGCGAGGGGGTCGTGGACATTGATGTTGCTTTAAAATGCGAAACGCGGGGTGCCTGGGTTCACTAATCAAGTTACCGTGAAATCTTTCATTGAGGCAAAGTCAAATTGAGGTCAGGTCAATGAATGACTTAAAATGCATGTAATGAGGTTAATAATAGTAACAATTTAGAAGACGTTAGTCAAAACACATTTTAATTGATTATTCGTTATCATTAAGCGATTGTTATGAAGCCTGCCTTTGACCATTCTCATCATAGAGCTAAGCAGGGCTGATCCTGGATAGTGCTTGGATGGGTGACCAGCATGCCCAACACAGGTGTTGTAGTCTACTTCGGTGCTACATTTTCAGCAAAGGGCAGTGCAATAAAATGCACTTTTATGCAGGCGATCCTCGGCTTTTACACGCTTTTGCGGTACGCCATTTTTTTGAATAACGCGCGCTTTGCATTTAGACCTTCTATTGACGTACACGGCAGCAATTTTCGCAATAACGTCGCCCGCGACGCAACGTGCACCACCCGAGCCTGGCACCGGGACCCAGCGGGGTTTGACCGCAGCCAATGCGGCACGATGACGAGCGTGCGAAACCGCTTCTCTTTGTCTCCACAACGCAACTCCGGCGTAGTTGCAGGTAAGTAATAATACACCGTGATTTGAAGCTTTCGTGACTTGCACGACCGCTTGTGTTGCGATCGAAACGTCGTGATGTTTTTTTGTTTTATTTAATTTTTCTACCTACGTGGCTTTACCGAAAGAATCGAAGAGTTAGTAATACTGTACTTATTTATTTTTATTTTTTAGGAAGTATATTAGAGTTTATATGATGTTCCTTTCTTAATTTAAAGTATGATATTGTGTGTACGTGTATTGTACTGATATTGGCTAAGATAATATAGGCGATTATGTCTGTGAGTGAAATCCCCTAACTCCCTCCTTTCCCATTATTTCGTATGGGAACATTACTTTTGACATATGCGCGTTTCCAGGAACGCATCTTTCGCGTATGTCAAGGAGTGCCTGTACTGCAATATGCTCCAATGTATATATACCCCACCATCAACTGCCCATATTGACCAGTATGGTCAAATAATCTTCACCACTCACAGCAGTGGATTGACCAAGCCCCGTCCACGTCACTTGTAAGTCTCATAATGTATTACAGCGTGGAGGAGCTATTTCTGTATTATTGAGAAAATGGAGCAAAATGCCCACCTGGGAATTGAACCTGGGGCCTTGTATTTCAGAGGATACGTAATCTCCAACACCCACAGCGGCGCTGGCCATCTTAAGGCCGTGACACGATCATCATCGAGTCATATTCCGATCCAAGCGTGGATGGTCCGATTATTCAATAAGATGCAGTTTTATTTTGTCTCTCGCACTAAAACCAGATTGGATATGATTCTGATGCAAACCACACCTGCACCCTGGAGTGTGGTGCATTAATACAAATATTTCCTGGGATAATTCCTTGAGATGTCCATGGTATGCATGGTACCGTAAAGCCACTGAAACTCATTCCCTAAGAATCATGGACGTGTTTTAAGGACCCGTGTATGACTCTTGATTCAAATATTCCTGGATGAAATGGTGGCCTTCCCTTTGAGAGTAAATATTTCGCACACCACCGTGTATGCTTTCGCGGTTGCGCTGGCTATGGCTCTCCACTGTGATGTTGGGTTTGCACTGCGTGTGTTCAGCAGCATTGTTTTACATTTTTCGCCTTTCGCCTGTGAGCTTTTTCAGCGTGTGAAGCGAAACGTCGGACAATGTGCCGAACAACATGTGGTACAACCCGAAAATACATTGGAGCGTTATTTCAGACATAGCTTGCTAGTTTTGCTTCATTATAAAAGATAGGCACCGACTTCACATCCCCTACCTATGTTCATGTTTTTTTTTAGATATGAAATGCTGAAGATGTTAATGTTAAACACAATACTCAGATGGCCTTCGTCTGTCAAGGCATTATCGTTTGCGAAGAGTTGTAGGACAGTTGCCCTAGAAAAAGGATGAGTGGAACCTTCAAAACAATAGAGATTTAAAAAAAAAATCAGTTTTCATCGTTGTGCAGATATACTCACATTACAGTCGAATGTGCCCAGAATGGTGAGCAATTAATGCAAGAAATTAATTGAATCAGAGCTGAACTCTATTGACTGTTGCGGTGAGACATGACTATTCATAATCTTGATGTGAAGCTTTCGTGACTGCATGAATCCATACTCTTTGGTTCTTTCGGTAAAGTCACGTAGGTAGAAAAAATAATACATGGGTTGCTTGTGTGGCGATCGGAACTTCGTGATCTGTTATTTTTTCTACCTACGCGACTTTACCGAAAGGAACAAAGAGTACTATTAATAATGTTTTATATATGAAATGTATGTGTGTATATATATATCTAGAATAGTGCACATGGGGTCTTTTCTAATAACCTGATGAAGCGCAATAACATCGTGGTAAATGATCAAAACTGAATATTATTGGATTATCATTAGCCTTCGTTTTGGCACTGTGCGATTGCCAAGTTTTGGCTCATCATTTGGGCATTTGTCTTGTAATGTGTTGAAGAGTTGGAGGCTTTGGTAAACAATATATGACGCATGCATCCATTGGCAGTGCTTCAGTTCAGTTGGAACAGTCCGGAACGCTGCTACAGGGATTATTTTGGCACGCCACATCCATCTGCTCATAGGACTCATAAATATGCTAAATTCCTCTTGATATGCAAATTATTTTGTCAAGGCGCTCTTCCCCCCTCCATCCCAGCTTAAATAGACGCTCTAAGCCTGGAGTGTGTCATTCAGACTGTCTTCTCGACAGACCTGTTCTTCACCTGAGGACGACTGCTTGCGTTGTGGCCGAAACGTCGTGAGAATTATTTTATTATGTTTTATTTTTATTATTTGATTATTTCCATTCTACGTGACTTTACCGAAAGAACCAAGAAGAATTGACAATGGTTTATGATTTTTCTGGATAAGCTTAAGGTGTACCGTAGTGGTTCGCGCCTTATGCCGACAATCGCTTTTCCAAGCCAGCCTCGAAGAATTCCGGACAAGTCGGTGGGGAAGCGAGCCCCTTGCCCTCCGTGACGTGGAACCACAGGGGTGCAATAGCTACACTTAGCCACCTCCATTTGTGCTCGGTTGTTTTGTTGACCCATACAAACTGACTCCCCGTTGCGAATGGACCATGGTTGTCACTCGATCCAATTCAAGTACACGTGAAGACAGTGAAGTGTGTGTTGTGGTGGTGGTCTCACAGTGGTAAGGGGTCGTGCAGTAGTTAGCGCACTGCGCTATTGAGGCACGTCAACCCGAGTTCGTTTTCCGCTTGTGGCCAACATCTGTGACGATTATCTGATCCGGTCCTGGGCATCCCTTAGGACGACTCAACCTTAAATGAGTACCTGATGCGGTGTGTAATACATCGGCACTGGGGAGACAAAGGCGGCCGGGCGTCGTGCTGGCTGGCCATCCACCCCCTCGTGTGCCGTGCCGGCCTTCATAGGTGCTCGCTAACAGCACATTCCTCAACTGTGTTATAGGATATACGGATAATCTTGAATTTGGTAGTAGTCTCAAAGGGCAAGTAGGTCCTGGGCATCCCTTAGGACGACTCAACCTTAAATGAGTACCTGATGCGGTGTGTAATACATCGGCACTGGGGAGACAAAGGCGGCCGGGCGTCGTGCTGGCTGGCCATCCACCCCCTCGTGTGCCGTGCCGGCCTTCATAGGTGCTCGCTAACAGCACATTCCTCAACTGTGTTATTGGATATACGGATAATCTTGAATTTGGTAGTAGTCTCAAAGGGCAAGTAGCCTGGCAGTGCAGCCATGTCACCATCGCTGAGTGGTGGACAGCGGCTGTTATTGTATTAGAAATGAACAGTTGACCGCGTGATATATGGACTCATTTCAGTATTTTAAATAAATATGAAGAGCTTAGCAGCATTAATACGGGTATAATCTGTATGAAATATGAGATGTGACGAATGACGGAGGAGAGAATATATAATAAGGGGCAGTAACAAACAATATATAATGAAGCTATAGAGAAAAACAAAATTCTGAAGAAAAAAAACGTATCTCAAGGGCAATTTATCTTGCGTGTCCTGGTCACGAGCAGAGCGGAGGGAGAAAATGGCAGACGGTGCGAGGTTGCACCTGACAACAAATACCGCTGGCGACAAAATAACATGTTGACCCGTGAGGTGGGAGGGTGAATAAATACGAGTGCAATGCTCGTGCCTCAGAATGTATATTTGTCCAGGAGAAATCCGCGGAACTATGAAGCTCTTTTCAACAGATGTTTCAGTTACGCACCCTTTTGCATTCAACTGCTGCTTTAAACTCGATGGAACTTTTTTTAAATTTGAATTCACCAGCCTCAGTCTTTCCTGTCCTTGTAAATATTATTGACGAAACATCACCCTGGTGTGTTCCCCCAATTGCCTTGAGCGGAAGACAACCGATCCTCCCTCTTGCTTTGCCAGTCCCCCTGCCTTTGCGCATCAATGCCCATGAGCTCAGTCAATCCATCCTCCTGTAAAGGGGAGGCACAATATAAATATCTCATAAACCTGATCCAGTGTGAGCTCAACTTTAATATAACGCGTGTTGCTCTTAGGAACTTATCCGATTGAAAACTGATTAAATTGTCAAAGGATTACACTCCCCACTTGTGTCAGTCGTAGACATGTTGTCATTCCCCCTAGCACCTCTGATTGGCACGGTTGGCTACGTACGGTGCGAAAGAAGTTTAACATACCAACATACAAACACAGTTTGCCCTGACATCTATCCGTCGGCGTCCGTACTGTTAGTGAAACACATCAGAGGACAAACGCACGTTGATTATGTATGCTATTTTCTAAATTGTTTTACTTCCAAGTTGAAAAGCCATTTTCCCTCGACATTTTGTTTTATTGGGAATGTATAGCGTTGCTATGATTGTGTTTGCTGAGAATTCAGCATTGAGATGTCAATGCTGGTGTAGCGACATCGCGGATGTCACTGTGTAATGCCGGCCCCAGAGAGGCACGGCGTGCAATGTAACGACATCGCGGGCACCACTATGATGTGGGTGCAGTACCGGCTCTAGAGGGGCTCGGTGAACGCTGACTGGCAGTGCTGGAGGACACCACGCTCTGCTTACAGTGCCGACCCCTACAGGATAGGGTGTTAGAGTGCCGGCCACGGGAATAGGGTCAATTCGGACCATGGCACTCTGGTTGACCCCGAAAGACACGTGACCGCTAAAGTCTACACAGGGGCCCCCAGGTGGGGGCTAGGGGTGGTCACGTGTCAGGGCCGAGATCCTGCTCGAGGGTTCTCGAAGGTGGTCGTGGCTAAGGGCGGAGCCAGCCACGCCGCAGAGGATATAAGCCGGGGCCCCCAGAGGGACCGTCTGTTGTTGTTCATCCTGAAGAAGTCTACGTTCTATGTCCTACAGCATCTCCAACACGTGGATCTGGACCTGAGCTGTGGTCTGGTCCGTTGTAGCTCGTCACGTTGTAATTGGTGCAGTTAGCCTGGTGGTCCACCACCATGGGTTGTTATCTGGTGAAGGAACAGTTACCCCTTTTGTGTTGGTATCAATAAACGTGTTGCCTCCAAAGAGGACGTCTGTGACTCGGTTGAACTCACTACACTGGTTTAAGGGCGTCAGCCATCGCTTGTGCCTAGTGTGCCAAAGCTAATAGCTCAGTGGGCTTTACCTGGAAAGCAAAAAAAAAGTTTGGTGTCGTACATATTTTGTTAAAGTGATCTTATTACCTTTCCCATATTTTGCACTGCTATCGTGTTTTTGTTTAGTTGTTGTAACGTTCTGACCTGCCCCTTACAGGACGTCTGTGTAAAAGAGCTTCATAGCTCATCGAATTCTTCCTGCAGTATAAATAAACACGTTCCTGCGGAGTGGGCAGGTAGGAACTTGGTTGAACAGGGCATTCGTGCACGACAGACAGACAAATAATTCCTGGTGGGCAGTGTGGAACCTGTTGTTCCTACCTGCAATATTCTGATTCTGATAGCATGGCAAAAGCGCCGTGGTGACATCACCGACATTTAGTGGTGCAAGGTTGTTGTATGCTGATCAGGTCAGGATAGTGAATGGTGGTGGTTGTTGTTGTATGCTCGTCAGGGAAGGATGGTGAATGTTGGTTGTTATTGTATGCTCGTCAGGGCAGGATGGTGAATGGTGGTTGTTGTTGTTGTATGCTCGTCAGGGCAGGATGGTGAATGGTGGTGGTTGTTGTTGTTGTTGTATGCTCGTCAGGGCAGGATGGTGAATGGTGGTGGTTGTTGTTGTTGTATGCTCGTCAGGGCAGGATGGTGAATGGTGGTGGTTGTTGTTGTTGTATGCTCGTCAGGGCAGGATGGTGAATGGTGGTGGTTGTTGTTGTTGTATGCTCGTCAGGGCAGGATGGTGAATGGTGGTGGTTGTTGTTGTTGTATGCTCGTCAGGGCAGGATGGTGAATAGTGGTGGTTGTTGTTGTATGCTCGTCAGGGCAGGATGGTGAATGGTGGTGGTTGTTGTTGTTGTATGCTCGTCAGGGCAGGATGGTGAATGGTGGTGGTTGTTGTTGTTGTATGCTCGTCAGGGCAGGATGGTGAATGGTGGTGGTTGTTGTTGTTGTATGCTCGTCAGGGCAGGATGGTGAATGGTGGTGGTTGTTGTTGTATGCTCGTCAGGGCAGGATGGTGAATGGTGGTGGTGGTTGTTGTTGTATGCTCGTCAGGGCAAGATGTTAAAGAATAGGTTCAGATATGACGTGCCACTGATGTTAGCCGTTGCTTATAATAAAACTCATCGCTGCTAGGTGCGCTAATCCTCCGTACCAGGTCTACAAAGCACACCATGCAATCCTGTAATGGGTGGGCAAACTCGAGCAACATTGCTTTGCAAAATAAGACATATTTACTCTGAGTAAAGTAACGAAGGGTAAAATCACTAATCTCATCTCTGTGATGAAATCTCTTTAAAGTCAATGTAGCCATTATATATTGCCTTTTACTACCTTATGGACAGGCACTTGTAAAGCAGTGTGGGAATTAAGAGAGTGCCTTAGTGTCGCAAATATTCTCGGGATTAACAGCATGGCACGAAAATAAAGTAACTTCATGAAGTGAGTATTGCCTGCTGTGACATACGGCTTGAAAACATCAACACGGATGAAGAAAATGGAACAAAAGTTGAAAGGTGCACAGAGTCGTGGGGAGAGAGATTCACGCTTGGAACGGCACTGAGAGACACAAAGTGGAACACAGGAATCAGAGAGCAGATGGAGGTCAGAGACATCGTATTGACCGCTTAACGAGTGGGGCTGGGCAGGACACTTCACGCGAAGGGATGAGGGCTGATAAATAACGCTGGTGGAAGACTAACAGCCAAATGAGGGGAGCATGTGCAGAAAGTACGTCAGGCTCTTGAGATCCGAGTTGGTGTTTGTATGCACGTTGAACTTATTTCGCGCCGTACGTAGCCAACCGTGAAAATCGGAGGTGCGGGGCAGGGGGAAGGACAACAGACCGAACACAAAAACATTTCTAAAGAAATGAGTTTTCAATCTAGACTTAAAAGTGCATCGCTCCCAGTGGCTTTCCAATATATCGGAAGGAAGGGCGTTCCAGACGGCCGCAGAAGCGCATCTGGTGTGCAGGAGCACGACCGTGAGCGATGGCTTATGACTTAGGAGGCATTCATCCAGCAGTGGATATATCATGGCTGATGACTCTTACTATCGTAAATGATTTGAGAGAGACGTGTACAATTGATCAAAAACGACAAAGAGAAGGCCACTTCCGACTGTATTCACTAAAACATGCCGAGCATCAGACTTCTTGCCAGAAAATAATTGGGCCAAGTCTGTCATCACATTTTCGGTGCTGTGCTGCAGGCACTTTGCTGTCTGTACCACCTAATTAATTCATAACAGTAATTTAATTTAGTTAAGACACACATTTCACTGAAAGCCTCGGAACATAACTTTTTCACACGCAAACATGGTTATCTCGAATAACATAATGCGATTGTTATGTAATGTATTTTATTCTCTTGAATTTTCGTATGTTGAACTTCTTATCTGAGATGCGGGGAAAGGACAACAAACTAAACACAAAAAACTGTTCTGAAGAAATTAGTTTTCAATCTGTACTAAAAAATGCATTGCTCAAGTGGCTTCCTAATATAAAAAGTTAGGAAATATACATCATGAGCGTGCGTTTGTCCTTCGGATGTATTTCACTAACGGTACGGAAGACGATGGATTAGATGTGAGTGCAAAATGTCTTTGCATGTTTGCGTGTATGTTGAACCTATGTCGCACCGGATGTAGCCATCCCGCTTTTCGGAGGTGTGGAGGGTGGGGGGTGAAGGACAACATAAACACACGCAAAACAAAAAGAACACGGCAGTCAGTGAGCATTGACATGGATATTGAACTCGCGTCACGGCCTCCCAGTGTTTTTGTTGTCGAGTGCTGGTTTTGCTGCTGCTGTGTATAAAGAATGGGGGGGGGGGGGGTTCCAAACTTGAGCTAAACCAACCGACAGATGGATCGCTGCAATTAAGTGCCAGTAAATAAACCCCCAATTCCGAAAACGAATTATGCAAAGCTGGATTTTTTTTTCTTGGTCACAATTTCCACTCTTTACGTTATGTACGAACAGATACAGACGCGGCGGTTACTAATGGGTGGTTGGGATTTATTTACGGGGGAAACAACATAAATTAAATGAATATCCATCAACAGGCCACGTTTTGGCAATTAAGTGTTGACAACACAAACCTGTCGGCGCCATTTTGTCCCAGATCACCCACGCAACCTTTTCCCCACCGTCTGCATCGGCGTCCTGAAATTAACACGCATCAAGGCCATCATTGTCAATGCCCTAATCTGTCTTCTTGGTTCTTTCGGTAAAGTCACGTAGAAGGGAAATAATAAAATAATAAAAATAAAATACAATTCTCACGACGTTTCGGCCACAACGCAAGCAGCCGTCCTCAGGTGAAGAACAGGTCTGTCTTTCACCTGAGGACGGCTTATTATGTTTAATTTTAATTATTTTATTATTTCCCTTCTACGTGACTTTACCGAAAGAACCTAAGAATATGAATCCTTGCAGTCACGAAAGCTTCAAATCTGGAATAAACGATTTTACACGACACTTTTTTTAAAGTTGTTTTAGCCGTGTCGCTGTTAAAATAGCCAATTTCTTTTGGGCAGATGTGTGAACGCCTCGTATTGAATATTTGCAATAAGTCATAATCAGAACAACCGCATAGCTGCCATCCATTTCGGACGCACGAATTAACTTTTCACTCTGCTTGGAGCACACGTACTTTGTCGACAGTTCAAATACGGGTCTTTGGTGAATAACATGAGTGCCGTCGCGTGTGTGTGTGTATGTGTGTGTGTATGTGTGTGTCTGTGTGTGTGTGTAGGATTAACAATGGATGTGCTCCAAATAGACTGTCCCCTGGCAGCAGTGATAAACAGCCTCCCAGCCTTCAATTAGCAGAGAGACATTTGAACTTGTAATATGCTGCCATTGAGGCTTTGAAGCTCATGTCTTAGACGTGAGACGTACGTTGATAATTCGCTATTTAAGTTATTTATTTTACAAACGATATATATTTTTATTTTAACAGGGAAAGTCCACTGAGCTATATAGTTTTTTTTTCAGAAGCGAACCGGTCACAAATTTCAACTCAACGAAGTGGCTTACGTGGAAATGTATAGCAGCCAAATACTCGAAACGCGCGACGTTGATTAAAAAAATGTGGAGGGAAAAACCGGAGGACCCGGAGAAAAATTCACGCGACCACGGGGAGAGAGAGACACGCAAACTCCAAAAATGCAGGCGTCAGCGTTCGGGATCGAACCCACGACCTCCTGTATACCAGGCGAACTTATCCAGTTATCTTGAAAATCAAACTTAACTTTTTGTTAAAAGTGGCTCTTCTGTACGCACTGTACTCATATCTATCGGTAGTCTTGCTGAATTAAACTATAGGTGTAATAGCAGTCATATAACGATGCATTGATTAAAATATATCTTTTTACGCACGATAAATGTATTGTCCTATTTAAGGTTCTTGCAAACGATATGCTAAAGTCACAATTACGCTTGTCAACATAACATTTACAACTGAGCTTTGTCTGTACAACAGAGCAACGAGACACACCAAATTGCATAAGCAAAAAAAATAACAGTCTTGAATCAAATTACAATGTCAAATTGTGACGACGTTTAATTGAATTACTTAAAAGGGGTAAAATGGCACCTGACCAATACGCAGTGTACAATACAGGATGCTTTAAAACAAATTACACTTATATGGGACTCGTTTTGAATGGACAAAGAACGGATAATGCATTGTAACATGATAACAAATGTACGTTAATAGCTTCAAAAAGTCAAAGAGGGTCTGCAGAGCCCGGAGCCACACTTCTTGTGGAATTGTTGTAAATTGTGATAATCGGGTTTTCCCCTTTTTTCTGGCAACAAAACAGGTGTTCAGATGTTAAAGCACCAAACTGAAACCTTTTACAAGGAATCATGTCTGCATTAACCACAATGCTTGTGGTTAGAATGCAAAAAAAAAACATACTCTGATAATATATGCATTGTCCTTGAAACTGATTGATCCACACCAGAGACACCTTTCTTTTGAGCCTCGTCTCAAACGGTATTAGACCAGAGGACGCCAAGAAGTGTTAACATTTTTTTGAAGCACCCTGACCGTCTTTCGCACCGCAAGTAGCCAACCGTGCCAATCGGAGGTGCAAATATGTTAATGTTAACGAATGTGCTACGTGTATGATTTTTTTTAATAGGGTTTGGGTGGTAGATGAACGTCCATGTGCGATTGAGCTGTCCGTGTGAGCACGGGATCCTTCCCCCCAGGCCCGTGCCACCGCCGAGACTGTAAAACTGCGTGGCCATGTCAACAAAGCACACGCGGAACACACACAATCGTAACATTCGTCAACTCCGCGAGCAATTGACGTGGTACAAATGTTACGCTTTTTAACTTGCCTAGGCGGGACAAAAATGTTTTAACATTCGTTGGGGCGATTTATCGAGCACGCACTTGACACACTTTATTTTGTTTTTATACATTTCATCTGCGGTATCTATTGATATGGAATGTTTCCTTTGCAATGGTGTCCAGTTCATGGGCGTGACAAAAGATGTTGACCTGGTTGTCATGAATATGATTAAAATACTGTATTGTGAAATGTTCCTTTCATGCAGAAGGAATATGGGTTAAAAATAAATCAACGTGGCTTCATATTCTGCGTGACTGCACATAGGGGCAGGCTAATTGCTCTGTTGATATGTCAGAGTCCATTCTTAAAAGGGTCATATTAACGGTAAACGCTGCAACAAAATCTCAATAAACCATTGTCCTCCTGCACGAGCGAGTGGGTGAGACCGGTCACTCATGAGTCGAGCCGTGCATGATTGGGCCTTCATTATGATGAGTTCCCACAAACAACACGTTCACATGTGGGAACATTCATTATTACGGGAGAATAAATACATTTTTGGTGTGGACATTATTCCAGTAAGATTTTATTGAATAGTAAACAGTATCTCGTAAATAAAACGTGAGATCTTCATTAAAAAACAATTGTCCGTTTTCACGTATTAATACATTATCCAGTAAAGTGTTTTACTTTTTAAAGTAATAATTCGAAGCTTTTCAGAAATAGTTTGAGCTGCGAAGCCTTCAGAGTTGCATCAAGTAGAGCAACAGTATGCACGTTTACCATTATATTTAAGTCACTAACATATTATAAACATTCAGAAAATGAGAACATAGACTTTTGTTTAGTGCCTTTGCTGGAATTTGAGCTTGTTACATGAGCGATCCATGGCTGTTGGTCAAGACAAATGGTAGAGGGGTAGCCAAAGGAGGGAACACGTTAAGGGAGGATTGTCCCACTGCCAAGATAGATCGATAATTATATCAGCCAATGTATCGCAAGACTAACAGACGGTGGCGGATTGGGAAGGCCTTTCTCCAATAGTGGACTTTTCATGGCTGATGACGATCACGATGACGTCATTGAAGACTCTATGAACGAAGATGATTGATGACGATGACCATGATTGATAGTCAGAATCAGAAAGTTATAACAACAATACAAAAACACGAGAGGAGTGAAAAGTATAGGAAAGGTAAGCAAATCCCTAAAAAATACAAATAAACTATTTCTACCTATTAACTTATTTTTATAAGCGAACAAGCCATTAATGATAGCTCAACAAAGTGGCTTATCATACGGAAATTTAAAGCAGCCAAACAATCTAAATCAGTTAATTATGATGATTGATAGTGATTATGATGATTTATTTTGATGACGATAGTTTAGGAAACACTTTTCTCTAATCTGATAAAGATCTCCTGACCTATGTGTTGGGATGGTGACAGCACATGGCACGGTCATTTTGTCACATTACAAGTCCATACATATGATACTGAATGTTGCAGTACACCAAGCTTGACTGACATCCACATGTGCTTTTGAGTGAGCAAAGTCACGCTGCCTACGTGTTTCTTAATTTCTCTGCATCGGAGCAGCAGGGGGCTCAACGTTTACCATTTCACAGACAATTTGACCAATCCATACTGAGATGTGATGTTCCGTCATATTATAGGGTTGCACTCATTACACACAAAGTGCTTGCCACAAAATTAATCACAATACCTGGCTGATCTCGTCAAGGAGCATAAACCATCACGCAAACTTCGGTCACTCTCGCTGCGGCTCTGGCTGGCTATCGAGCAAAGACAGTCATTGCATCGTGCTCTTTCAGATTCGCTTCTGCGGCCGTCTGGAACGCTCTTCATTCTGATATTAGCAAGCCACTGTGAACTATTCACTTTAAATCTAGACTGAAAACTAATTTCTTTAAAACTTCTTTTTGTGTTTGATTTGCTGTCCTTACCCCGCACCTCCGTTTAACACGGTTGGCTACGTACGGTGCAAAAGAAGTTCAACACATACGCATACAACTCCGTTCGAAATAGTTGCATAGACAGAAAGTGGTGTGGTAAGTCCAATACCGTTCGATTTAATGATTTGCTGTCTTGTACTAATTCGTATTGGTCTTCGTATATTTATTTCTCTAGTCATGTCGTATAAGACATCTCCTAATGCCTATGTGAAGACCCTTGGTTAGATAGTGTACGGTGTCTCTTAGCTTGACTCCTCTTTTGATCTGAATTGTGTTGCTTTCTTTAATAGATCCTCAATGTGGCTGGGTTAACCTCTCGACATGACTGTGCACATTTCTATATTTTCATGCAACAGGGTTCTAGATTTGGGCGACTGCATGAATTTACTTGCGACTGAATTAAAGCTTAAATACCCTTTTGCATATGTAACAGTTATCAGGCAGGTGGTGTAATGTGTTTCACATAAACACGTGACAAAGTATTTTTTTTTTATTTTACCACGTGCTCATGGTCAGAGAGCAATTTCAAACGGGGAGCGATGGTTGATGTGCTTTGAACCCGACCTTGAGTTCGATTTCCAGGCCACAGCCCCTCGAGTGGTTATTGATATCTGCACCAATCCTTGCCACGTGCCCCTATAATCACCCCACACTGACCAGCGTGGCAAATTTACCACACGGCCACAACAATCCCCATGACTGACTGGCACGGCCTGCCTGGTGAGGCGTTCTATTTATCAAGCAGTGGATGAGCAGTTGCATTTTACTATTATTTATTTAATCTAATGTTTTTTTTAATGCATTGCTGTTTGTGTATTGATGATGTCCGAAAGGGGATAGAGTAATCTTAGAGCAGATATTATCACTGGTGATTTACCTCGTCATCTAAATGTCTACTTTCCATTAGTAAACCAAAACCAGGCCAGCTGCAAAAAGGACTAATTAACTTGGATTCCTGTTCCAATCAATAAGATGCCAGACAGATTCTGTTCCACATTTCTCAAAGGTTAAACATGCATTCATCATGCTGAACCTTAACCATTGCCTCCCCATACTGTTTTGCATTTGCAAATGCAAATAAACTTTACAAATAAAAGCAGGAATAAACAATGCAGACAGGTAGATAAATAGGCAGGTAGACACATAAACATGTGGATACATAGACAGACAGATGGCTATCGATTATGATCAAGGATTAAGACTCTGTTGTCAGGAAGAACTGAATCAAAATTCGTTAAACAAAACAGAAAATCCCAGTATGTTAACAACATTTTACTATAAAGTCACGTAGAATGGAAATAATAAAATAATAAAAATAAAACATAATAAAATAATTCTCACGACGTTTCGGCCACAACGCAAGCAGCCGTTCTCAGGTGAAGAACAGGTCTGTCGGAAAGACAGCGTCTGAATGTCTTTCCGACAGACCTGTTCTTCACCTGAGGACGGCTGCTTGCGTTATGGCCGAAACGTCGTGAGAATTATTTTATTATGTTTTATTTTTATTATTTTATTATTTCCCTTCTACGTGACTTTACCGAAAAAACAAAGAAGATGAATCCCTGCAGTCACGAAAGCTTTAAATCGAAATTTAACATTTTACTACATAAATAAAAATGAATATAAAATAATGAAATGTGAAATCAATTTACTATTAACGTGAAAATATATGACGTGTATTGTGTGTCAGAATCAATTAAGTGATATTATGTATCTTAGCTGTTTGTGCCTAAACAGTTAATTTGTTTGAGTAATCTCGGACGTATAAATATATTTTTCTGCATTCACGAGTTTCTAATTTAATTAATTTAGATTTGTTTGGACTGAGTGTCAACACAAGTACTGTATGTTTTGAGACCGATAATATCCCTGGGCTAAACATTAGCAAAGAACTGAACACATGGCTTATTTCTTGGCATTGCAAATACAGCAAATGTCCTAAAGATAGCAATCGGATTGAAATGTTCTGTTCTTGCGTACAACTTGTCAAATGCATGATGTCGTGTTGTGGATTTGAAGTACCAGAAACATGAATTAGATATGTGTTTAAATACAGCAGGAGTACTGTATTTCTTTCTTCAAAGAGCTGCGTTTGAAGCATGTCTGGCCTTATCATTTGAGAGCCTGAGAACATGAATATGCCTCGTTGGTGTTGCTAGGCACACAACAGTTCACTTGCATGTTTTGTAATTTGGTAACACCACTTTACTTACCATTAAGTGATGAATAACAGTTGGGAGTTGTGTTCCATGGCCATTGCTTCATGCAATTCGAACCAAAATGCTCACTCATTCACGCCGCTGCAAAGGAGTCGTGTGGTCTCGTGTCTAAGGTGATAGAAACGAATTACATTGTCGTGAAGACAACAATACTGCATACACTCCGCAAACTAATCACTTGACCACCTGAGTCAGGGAATGTTTTAAGTGCTGTTTCGTCTCCTTCTTCTCCTTTGTACCCCCCTCGTGTGAGTTTTAAAACACCGTCAAACGTACAATATATTTTCTCGGGTAATGTTGGAGTTCCACTGTGGGCATTTCCTTGTTCCAAAAGTTTAATAGTGTGAGACATCTTAGGAACTCTGCAGGAGCTGCTATGGCATGCCTAACGCTGCTGCTCTTTTCAACTGGTTTACATCCTTCAGAGGTAACGATGGAAATAAGACCGCAGCTACAAACTCCCACAAGTGGCCTATACATTTCCCCAAGTTGTTAACTACATTTTTTCGTCTGACTTTGGAAATGTCATCTCCCCTTTGCCCCACTAGAGGTTAGCACTACTCTGTTGTGCTTGAACATTTAACTGGTGTCCAAAACGATTCAGCCCTTGCCTTCGTACATTTTCAAAGGCGTGTTACGGTCGATTTGTATGACTACAAAATATAATTTGAAGTGTCAATTGTGTCTTCATGCAATGTTGGGAGCTAACCGAGTTGCACATCTGTGTGTTGTGGTTTATTAATGGGAGAAGCAGTGCCGACGGTGGTTAGTTTTGTGCCACATCAGGGTGCCTCACACACGGCGTCCCTCGAAGCAATGAGAGGAGCATATTCACCAATGTCTAATCCAATCAGAAGTGGTCTATTGAGAGAAATTTTTGCACACGAACGGCGTATTAAAGTATTCCGTCTTGAAAGAATGGAAATGAGAAAATCCTAAGCCTCATTATTTTGTTTTATATTGTTACCTTAAAGAGGACATTAAACCAATTTCAAATGATGCCCTAAAAGTGAACAATTTACGGAGGCGCGTATCTCTTAGCACCGTGGTAATGTCCGTTGCTTAAAATACTTTTGAGTAAATGGGGCGGTGAGTTTAAGTGCTGCACATGTACAGCCCATTTGTCAGTTGAGTGCTGGACAAGAACCTGGCCACGGCGTGCGGGTTCAAGGGGTTCATTGCGATAACGCCGCACTGTGCTCGTCTTTGCGGGTTGGTGACCGGCGGGTTGCGCAGACGCGTGAGCATGGAAATGCAGTACAACAACGACCTTCACTGAATTGCCTTGTGCTGCCCATCACGTACACCCGCAGCCTATATCCGCTGTTATGCACGATGGTTTAGCTTCTGGGATCTCATGAGATGGCGAGTACTCCAGGTTATTCAAAAATAGGTTCAGGTTATCATTCATATTTTACTGTGCACACAGAATTGACTGACAGGCAGGCAAAACAAATGCAAGTTTAAGACCAGTCCTGAGATTCTCTTGATTTAAAAAAAGAATCCAGGAATGATCAGTCCTGCAGCCCTCGTTTGATTTTAATTACATTTGAAGTAAATGTATGTGTGTATATACATATGGACAACTAGTATGCACACTTTTAAATTTGGCAAATTTTAGACTTTATTGAGACAGAAACACATTACGATGATAACAATACAACTTGTAATGTGCACAATTTCGCATCGGAGGTGCGTAAGGCCCATTCAGCTCAGTAGGTCTTTAAACTAAACTAGAAATATTTTTAGCCAGGTAAGGCCCATTGAGCTCTTGTTCAGAAGCGACCTGGCTACACATGATAGCTCAACGAAGTGGCTTATCACGCGGAAATGTATAGCACCCAATTACTGTAATCGCATGTTTCTCAATGTGGAGGGAAGAACTGGAGGCCCCTGGAGAAAAATCCACGCGACCACGGGGGGGGGAGAAAGACACGCAAACTCCAAATTTACAGCAGCAGGCGTCAGGCTCGGGATCAAACCCACGACCTCCTGTAAACCAGGCAACGTAGTTAACATCTCCTAGCCACCGTGGCACCCCATCGTGGCGTTTTCAAGGGCAACCTTCCCATACATGCAGGGATGATACAGTACACAACAAATATTGGTAATTATATACGACTGGTGACCACATTTTTTAAATAAATAACATAACATTCTCAAACATCTTGATTGTCATAATTCTGATACTTCTGCCATATACGTGAACAGTGTATCAGTTTTCTCAGCCATTCTCAATCCCAGAAGAATAATTTAATAATTAACTTTAACCATTTAATCAGCCATTAACAATCCAAGCATGTCTTAGTAACGTTTTCATCCAAGCTTTCTGTTTTTATCCGTGACTTTGAATGCCATTCATTGATTTGTCTTCATGCGCTGAATACAACAAAACATTAACTTGCCCTCTGTCAATCCAAAGCTGTTGTTTGCCCGGAGTTTGCCACCTTGGTGTTACTGAAGGGCATCGGGTGGTGTCAGAAGCGGTTCAGGTGCCATTATTTGTACCACTGATGCAAGCCATGTCCTGGAATCAAACTCAAGTGTTCTGGGTTCCACGGCTGAATGCGTTATGCACTGCGCACCACTGTTCCACCTATTTGACAGATGATGCATATCGATCAGTCATTGATGTTCAATGACTGCGGTATTTGCCCTCCTCTTGACTTGTGCACCCATTACTCTGCAGACCCATGCAATCAATCACTTGAACAAATAAGGTTGTGGTGACGTCATTCCACAGATAAACTCCCATTACAGCACTTGTATTATATAGATATAAAACACATTGCTTTGATATGATGCTTTCATCTGAATTGATGATGTTGGCTCACTGTGTGCATGTGTGTTGAACTTCCTTCGCACCATATGTAGCCAACCGTGCTAATGGGAGGTGCACTCTTATTGTTTGCCAATTTTTGACTCGGGGTCAACCTGGGTTCTTACCAGGGGGAAATTGAGTAAAAATTTTTTTACAGATATTTCATACACTGTTGGACGGTACTCGCCGACTATGCAATATGTAAAGTATGTTGATCCAAGCTATGATTATTGTGAATAAAAAAAACATCTGAAGTTACTTTGAAACGACACCGAAACACACATGAACGTAGCTTAGTTTGTGACGTGATATTTTTTGGTCTCCTGCATGTAGCTTCACTTGAAGCAGGAGCGACATTGCGCGGACAGCCGCGGTATAGCAGTGTCACGTGACGTCAACGATGTCACGCGCGACCGTGTCGATAAAGGGCCGTCCATAAATGACGTCACGCGATTTAAAAGATTTTTGATCCCCTCCCCCCCCCCTTTTGTCACACGGCGTCACAAAAAGTCAGACCCCCCCCCCCCTCAAATATGACGTCACAAAGCTCTGCCCCCCCCCCCTCCCCAAAAACATATTTTCATTTTGAAAATAAAACATGCTTCAAATCGCTTTAAACTATTGACATTGTAGTGCGTATTTAATGTGGCGCTGCACTGATGTTGCAGGAGTGTTGTTATAACAATTAGTGTTGTTATAACAATTCTATGTTTATTTAAAGTTGCGTGTTTTGATGTGACGTCACATTTCTCAACCCTCCCCCCCTCGTCACACATCGTCACAAATGTCTGATCCCCCCCCCCCCCCCTAGGTGCGTGACACCATTTATAAGATCCGCGGTGGTTGTAAGATATCGCTCATTTTTTAGTGTTGAGGTTTGTCGTTCTTCACACCCGCGCCACCCATTAGTGCGGTTGGCTACGTACGGTGCGAAAGAAGTTGAACATGCATTGCGGCGATTTAAGACCTCAACTTATCATCGCAGCGCGTCAACTCGAGGTACACCCAAGGTAGAGTCAATCAGACGTGGCCATGGTTTTTTTTGGGGGGGGGGGGGGGGTTGGGGGGGTGTGACGTGCCACAAGTTTAGAAGGCAGCGTGAACAAAGCTGTGATTCTGCCACTCGTGGCAAGCGGAGGAGGCCACGAGCAAAGAACTTAACCTTGACAAATTGCCATGAGTGTCGTTAATGGCAAATTCACTCAATCGCCGTTCTTAAGCTGAAGTATACAATTCTAGATTTGAAGCTTTCGTGACTGCAAGGATTCATATTCTTAGGTTTTTTTCGGTAAAGTCACGTAGGTAAAAAAGTTAAAATTAATAAAAGTTAAATAAAAAAATATATAAAAAAAATAAAAAAAATCACGACGTTTCGGAAGCAACACAAGCTTCCGTCTTCAGGTGGAACCGTCACAGCACGATAGCTGTATCAAGTAAATGAGAGATTACAAGAGATGCCACTCCGTATATATAATGGTTGAGGGGGGGGAAGGGCCAGGAACGGCCCACTTTTTATTATTATGGTAAGATGCGGCTTGAGACTACGGCTAGACTGTATAACAAATGACTGAGCCTTTATTATGGTGAGGTGCGGCTTGAGACTACGGCTAGCCTACATAAGTATACAACCTTCACACGATACAACCTTCACACGACGCATCTCCCGAATGCGGGGGTGTACAGCTTGGTCCAGATGTCTTGTGACACACATTTGATTCTCTAAAATTTGCTCTACATGTTTTAAGCAATGTTTATTTGAAACAGAAATGAATATGCAACAGAGAAATACATGTTAGGGGTCAATTAATTGGGGGTCACAGGACATCTGGATCACTCTGTACACAGTCGAGTGACCTAAATTTTGTGACACCCATTTGATTCTGTAAAATTTGCTCTAAATGTTTTAAGCAACGTTTATTTAAAACAGAAATTAATATGCAACGGAAAAATACATGTTAGGGGTCAATTAATTGGGGGTCACGTGACATTTGGATCACTCTGTACACAGTCGAGTGACCTAAATTTCACGTAATTGCCAGGAACGTCCCATAAGTGGTTCAGGAGATCAACTTTTTTTTTTGACTAAATATTGCTACAATAATATAGCAGCAGCAGCAGCGGCACGATGAGGTACATCTGTGGACTACTCTGTACGACAGTGACTATTCTTCTTCTTGGTTCTTTCGGTAAAGTCACGTAGAAGGGAAATAGTAAAATAATAAAAATAAAACAATAAAAGAATTATGAAAAAAATTAAACTTTTTATTATTATTATTTTATTATTTCCTTCTACGTGACTTTACCGAAATAATAAAATAATAAAACGTAATACAATTATTATTCAAATAATTATTATGTTTTATTTTTATGATTTTATTATTTTCCTTCTACGTGACTTTACCGAAAGAACCAAGAAGATGAATCCCTGCAGTCACGAAAGCTTTAAATCGAAAAATGACTATTCTGTTGAGTAAATGCACGTGTGTATATACATGAGTGTGTATATACATGAGTGTGTATATACATGAGTGTGTATATACATGAGTGTGTATATACATGAGTGTGTATATACATGAGTGTGCATATACATGAGTGTGTATATACATGAGTGTGCATATACATGAGTGTGTATATACATGAGTGTGTATATACATGAGTGTGTATATACATGAGTGTGTATATACATGAGTGTGCATATACATGAGTGTGCATATACATGAGTGTGCATATACATGAGTGTGTATATACATGAGTGTGCATATACATGAGTGTGTATATACATGAGTGTGTATATACATGAGTGTGTATATACATGAGTGTGCATATACATGAGTGTGTATATACATGAGTGTGCATATACATGAGTGTGTATATACATGAGTGTGCATATACATGAGTGTGTATATACATGAGTGTGCATATATATGAGTGTGTATATACATGAGTGTGCATATACATGAGTGTGCATATACATGAGTGTGTATATACATGAGTGTGCATATACATGAGTGTGCATATACATGAGTGTGCATATACATGAGTGTGTATATACATGAGTGTGTATATACATGAGTGTGCATATACATGAGTGTGCATATACATGAGTGTGCATATACATGAGTGTGCATATACATGAGTGTGCATATACATGAGTGTGCATATACATGAGTGTGCATATACATGAGTGTGCATATACATGAGTGTGCATATACATGAGTGTGCATATACATGAGTGTGTATATACATGAGTGTGTATATACATGAGTGTGTATATACATGAGTGATCACATCACACTGGAGCACACGGCCAACCAGTTTGAATCTCGACGATGAAGCTGCGCGTCACATTTTTGTTCAATGGACATTTGCCGTCCACGGCATGTACAGCATTTGTACATTGATATTAAAAAAAACCTACATACGTATTCCTATACCGCGCTAAATTGTTTAATGTATATATATATAAAAAAACAACATTAAATAGCCCCGTCAATCCACTGCGCGATGGAATCCTCCCGACGCGGTGTGGGTGATGGGGGTTGTTGTTTGGCCATACTTCGCGCTTGGGACGCATCGATTGTTTGAGGTGCGTGGGGATATTTCAGTTTCATGTATTACGTATAACCCTGTGAGCCATGCGGCTCTTGACTCGTGTGCAACCGCAACAAAACAAAAACATGAACAAGAAGCATCTTAAAGTGACTACACGCAATAGAAAAATCCAGAAAAAACACCGCATTTCAACGCTGTGTGCAAAAATCCCAGTGGGATGCAAGTCAAACAATAACAACCATAAGACAATGTAGATTAAAGTTATGAGGCTAACTCTGTAATACAACAAACATGGCTAAACCAAAAGTTTTTAAAATCACCACAATACAGCTATAAAACAATGAAACAGTGATCATAGGAACTGTGATTCAAATTTAACACTAAAAGATATACATAACATGTACGACCAAACTTTGCAGCCATAGCTGGCTGCATGAGTCACTCCATAACAGCAGGAGTATCAGTAGCAGAATCAAAACATTTCAATACACTTTTAAAGATCAGCACACTATAATACAAACTCAAGATCATACCTTGCAGCGGATATAGTACAGTAGCGGACGTCTGTGAAAGAAAAGCGCTTGATAGCTCATCGGATTCCTCCAGGCTAAACAAAGATACTTCTAAAGATTATCATTCTGACCGTACACGTAGGGTACAACAATGCATTTGGCTGCACTGCCCTCTGCTGCTAACACGGTAGCCCTGTAGCAGCGCTAGCCCAGTGTCTGCGTGCGTGGTGGGATCCCATTCGAGATTTTTATTATTCGAGCTCAACCCTGGTGACCAGATCGGGCACATTTACATTCCGGGTGATTTTGTCTTTTGGCATTCATGCAATTATTTGGTGGGAAATCAACAGCGGTCACCGTATGGAGAGACTGATCCCTACCATAGAAATGTGGAATTTCCACCACTGGCTAATGGGTGTCAATCACACCTGATGATGATTGCTTGTGTTGCAATCGAAACGTCGTGAGAATTTGATTGTTTTATTTTTATTATTTCATTATTTCCCTTCTACGTGACTTTACCGAAAGAATTAAGAATATGAATCCCTGCAGTCACGAAAGCTTTAAATCAAAATTAAAGTAACTATTTAAGTTTTTTTTTACCAGGTAAGGCCCGCTTGAATAATATATCTTTTTTTAAGCGACCTGGCCACAAATCATATCTCCGTTCCTCGTGTGAGCAAGGAGCATTACCTCGACTTTTGGCCGCACTGCAGGAATGATTAGCACGTTTGCTCTAATTCTTGACTGATGTAAATGTCCCCTAGGTGGCAGCCGAGGGCTTTAGCATCACGAAACTGCGTTCCGAGCGAGCACTCCCTCAATGAGCGTGCCCACAACACCCTGCTGCATTTCGTTGCGACTTGAGAGATGCTGCTATGCTTCTCAGGGAAACGATTTTAACCATTTGCGTTTTCATGCCTTATTTGCAATATGTTATTTAATAATAATCCTCACTTTAGTCAAATATTTAAAAAAAATATTGCTTAAATTGTTTTCCTCCATTATGTAATTATTTTTATTTTACTTGCGACCTGTTATGTATGTGATGTTTGTATACATACTCTTTGGTTCTTTCGGTAAAGTCACCGATGTTTTTGTTGATGAGCTTCTTGACTCACAGGTTACTTCAAGATAAACTGAACTGAGCTGAAGCCAAGACCTCTCTCTAATGTCGCTCGTTTCAGGACTGACACGAACGCCTCCCATTTGTCAGCAAGACTGCTGTGATAATACAGGAGCCCCCACCACCCTCTCCCAAACTTTCCCTTGTGAGACAATTGTGTGCCCCTTTCTCCCCTTCCTAAGTCTGGGCCTTCCGAGTTGAACAGAGTCGTAACCCGTGGCTCCGAGACTGGTTCCTCCTCCCCACACCCCTTCCTCTGTGTTCGGGATAATTGCGCGTCGAATGTAAACGGTAAAGGTTCAGCCCTGCAATGTTATCGCTCAGGCCACTGCTAGCAGAAGGTCCTCCGCGAGAGGGGCTTCTGAAGGGAACTCGGCATTACTCCTTCAAAGTTGGACAAACGTCGAGGGATGAGGTGATGAGTAGCTATACACCACCTTGCCTGCCGCGGTCGACTGTGGCGTAGCTACATTTATACGATCAGTGCTACAGTAAGTTAATCATTTACAGTGTTATGTAAATATACAACTGTGCTCAATGTAGGCCTCCCCACGCTACATTGGGCTACACGTATTGGACCATACTTCACCACGCTGGTCAGTGTGGCAGAGTCAAGGAGTTGGAGGGTGGTCGCTCAGGATTGGTTCGGATTCTCACTCGCCACTGATGTTCATCGCCCTGGCCCGGAATCAAACTCACGTGGCATGTGCTTGAAGACAGCAGTCACCGCTGCACCCCACCATAACACGTAATGCCAAGTTTTAATTTGCTCGAATCACAGCGCGTTAGTGAGCACTGGGCCAGTGTGAATTATGAGGCTTCAAAGGGTTCATTAGCACCGAGGCAGTGAATGTTTATCTGACAGCCCAGAATGAGTCATCAGCTAGGACCCCTGATATTTTTTACAGCTGTAACTACTTATTGACGCTATTCATGAACAGGTAATCTCAATAGCTCTGTGGTGTAAACATGACCGTATCCATACACGGTAAGTAATAACGCATTATATACCGTGGGTAGAGTTTACTCTTTTAGTGCCTTACCGCTGAGGTTGAAAGCCTTAGCTCTGCCTGTCGTTTGCATCATGGGGTCACGACAATGGAACGACGTAAATGAGACCCGATATAATTCAATTACATTTTAGAATAACGTTGTATTTGCCGCTAAGTACTTACCCTAGGGTGAAAGGGTTGGTCAAAAATGTGCGATTAAAAACACAACACGTGCAAATTGATTTTTAAAGCCTTTTAGGCCAAGACTGTGACGTCTTTTCGCGTGGCTTGGACGCGATTGATATTATTACCAACTAGCCTTTTGCCCGTCCAAGGACGGGTGTATTTCAGTAAATCTGAAATTTGCAAGCGAAAAGCAGACCGCGACGTGTTATATTCATTGCATCAATTCGTGTGCAATTTGTAAGGCCGCGGTGACACAGACTTGTTTCATTTAAAGGTTATAATCTCTTGTTCATCATGACGACCTTTTTACTTTGATGTCTCAACAGCGTGACGGAGATCACGTGACGTGAGGGTTCTGCCTTTGTCGTGAGGGTTGTGAGTTGACGCTGAGGAGGGGGGAGGAGGCGCCTCGGCCCCCCATGTGGAGTGACGTCAGCCGCTAATGATTATTAATGAGGGGGGGAGGTCCATGTGGAGGACGTCACCTGTTCATGATAATTAATGAGGGGGGCTGGTCGACGTGGAGTGACGTCACGCGCGGGGCACACAGACATTCTTGGGCCATATAGTAGTTAAAACAATATATGGGAGAGCACTTACAGAATCCATGCCATGCATGGTTTGTGTTCCTCTTTTTTTATATGATCACATATATTATATACGTATAGCCAACTGGCTTGTAATGTATAGCCCATACATGTTTTTGCAGTGCCGGATTAAGCTAGTGTGGGGCCTGTAGCATATGTTATAAAGGGGCCCTAAATAAATTAAAAACACGTACATATTCAAACACGTACAGTTTAACTTGCATAGCAAAGTAATTGTATTTTTCATTTGCTATACAGCCAGATAATACGACAAATCGCTAACCTTAAACACGCAGTCATTCATACAAGTTGAAGGCAGTATAGTACTATGGTAATAGAGCAAGTGCAGAATCACTGAACCAGAATTGATAGCTTGAAAGCATTTAGCGCGGGGACCTTGAAAGTGCGGAGCCCGTAGCTACTACATATGTAGCTACTTTTGCTCCTCGGATAATCCGGCACTGGGGTGAGGCCAATGCACTGTTGGATGAAGGCCTCTCTATGTAGCCATGCGTCGTGGAGAAACATTGACGTAGGAGCACATGAGTTGCAATGCAACAGTTAATTTTACTGCATTGCAACGTGTGTGACCACCAGACTGCATTGTGGTGGGGAGCGAGAGCGTAGCAATGAGCGCTGTGCTAGTAACCTGGCGACCCAAGTTTGATTCAAGCTCGCGGCCAACATCGGTGACGATTATCTGAACCTGGTCTTGGGCATCCCCGAGGTTGACTCAACCTCAAATGAGTACCGAGTGCGACGCGTAAAAAACATTGCCACTAGGGGCGTGATGCTGGCCACTCACCCCCTCGTGTGCCGTGCCAGCTTTCATCGGTGCTCGCTAACAACACTTGCCCCAAAAGTCTGTTAAGGCTATACGGGGGATCTTTGTCTTTGCATACATTTACCTACTGTCAAATGTAAAAGCATGATTGTAGTTTACTTAATAATAATGCATTTATACCCGCCCCATTCGTTAATAACACTACCCTAAAAGGAAAAAGTGTATGATAGCAATTGCTCTTCTAGCTAATTATTTTTTTTTGCAAAATGACTTCGCTCTTTCTGCCCTTTTTTACTGTTACTGGAGCAGCCTTTATCTGCTGTCAATATTTCCAATCAACTCAAATGGTTTCAATAGTGCAAGTCCTGTGTGTACAATACTCTGATATTAGTCACATCTGCCGTTAGACTTGCCGTTGTGTTCACGCCATATTTAGTGATGTCGTGTTAAAATATCTGAATGCCTTATCTAATCCTCATCATCTTTGCATTACGATGGACAACTTCAGCGTTTTCCGTATTCTCCTGCTTACGGAGGAAATGATTAATGTAGCAGTTTGACTCGACACGCAGCATAGGCTGTCGTATGATTTGGGGAATTCATAATACGCTGCATGAGATTTATTCCCAAAAAAGAATAGCCTCTTGAAAAGAAGACCAGTAGCAAACAGGTAAATTGTATGTCATCATCATCATCAGCAGTATACATTCTCAATCGACTGCTGGAATAACGGCCTCCCCAAGCCACGGCCATCTCTCACGATCCTTCGATATAAAAATCGAATCTATAGCGCCTACACACCAGCCGAGGTCATTCGTCTACGTACACGAGCTTGATTCTTACCCTTGCTGAACTGTTCATTGAGAATAATAAAATACAATCACATCGGCATTGAATGACAAAAAACGAGCGCACCATCACAAATATTGCACGGGGGTCGAAGTGACGTGGCCACGGAAAGTCGATGGACAAAGACAAAAACATCGGGAGGGGTCTCTCAAAGGACATTATATCACCTGTGCGAAGACAATAGAGTCGTGGGGAAAAACAATAGATGCTGCTGCAACAATGCGTTCATTAAAGAAATGCAAGTATTTTACGGGCCAAATTGGGCAGCCTGATTTAAATAAATGTGGGTATTATACAAGAGCTGATTCCAGGTTGTTGCGGGGGGAGGGGGGGGTGGAAATTTGTCCAGGAAATGCACAGAAGCACAGCATGCGGCCCAGCGCGCGCGTGTCCTGTCGCCGCTCCGCGCACACGCGCATTATATATTGTCACAGCGAACTGCTCCGACTGCCTCTTGCTTACTAATAGCAGCTCCAGCTCTCACTGCGTGAAATCATGGCCGGAGTGTTTAGCGAGATAATGGGGAGGCTAACCAGTTAATCAGATTGGCCGCCTTTGTCTCCGCGCAGCACCCTGTAATTTGACACATCTGCCGGTACTGAAAAGGCGCCTCGCGTGGATGTGCCCGTCATCTCACCAACCCCTCGCTGAGACTCCCCTGCGGTTCGGAAATCAATTAGCTGGGAGTGCTGCGGTCCGATGGGAAGCTAATTAGCCTAATGCAGCCCGAGCAGTGTCTCACCGTTTCCGTAATCTCTCAATGAGCACTTTATAAGATTGTTCACAGTGTGAAAAGCTTAATTTGAGTTTCCATCCTAAGAGCTTCACCTACAGTTCTGTTCATCTCTTTGTCGAGGCAAAGTGCAGCATATTAGTCGAACAATCGCTGTAATGGTAAGGAAGCCTCCTGAATACGGGAACTGCATTTACAGGATGCCAAATATGAAGGGCTCCAACTTCCTGCAGAGTCATACTTATGGGCACTTATTGCAATTTTGAAGATTTCAGCTGCAAGGATTGCAGAAAAGCTGCACACAGCGTGAGTAGCCGGTTCAATTTAATAAATGTGTATATTCATACATAAGGGCCAGTGAATTTTTTTTTGAGAACGTGATGCTGAACTCACTTTTACTTTTTTGGCCCCATTTTTTTGAAAATGAAAAATCATAAAATGCACCCTACTTTACTGTATTAAAATGTATTGCTGCTCTAATTAACACAAAAGAAAAGGTGAGCAATAAGCACAGGAGTGTGTAGATTTATTATCCAATGTTAACCACCGACTTTGGATGTACCGTTAAAAAAATTACTTATGAAGTGTATAATTCTAAACAATACTGATATATGTACACACATATGGCCTAGAGAATGAACAGTTTAGAGTTTGGAATGTATGTAGTTTATCGTGGACGAATAAGGATAGACACATCAGTTTATTACTTCGTAAAGTGAAGCCCTGTGTACCAGAGGTAAATAATGAGCTCTACGGTTGTGGATGAGTAGTGAAGATTGATTTGCCTTTGCCTGTGTACTGCCAAGATGTATGTTTTAGACTGGAGATAATGAATAGATGAATCAAATGAATGCTCCCCAGAGTAAACAGTCCTTTACTGGCCAAACTGACAAAAGGGAAATTGTCATCTTACCTGTGATAAGTGAATGAATAATAGAGACAGTCTCAAAATCAGAATCTTTATTATCTTGGATGAATCCGATGAACTGCGAAGCTCTTGTTCACAGGATGTCCAGTAAGGGCGGGTCAGCAAGGTACATCATTATCAGCAGCCATGGTAAGTTCACTGCTGGATGATATCCTCTCCAAGCTGCCAGAATAATTCATACGTCTGCGATATAATAATTGAACACCTGCACATGGGCTGATCTCATCGCTCCATCTCCTTGGTAAACATTACCTTGACCGCATCCATTTCTTGACCGCCACTCCGTTGTTAAACTTGATCTTTGGTCATCATAGACACCGACGTTTTGTTTGAGTTGGAAGAACCCCATGAGGCATAGAGCTCTTTTTCACCGATGTGCAGCCCATGCTGAGGTCGGTAACGGCAGATAATTGCAGAGGACGTTACGTAGGTAGATATGATAAACAATCATCCGTAAACTTTAGCATAACATAATGATATAAAGAAAATAACAGTAATTATTAAAAAATATATACTGTGTATATATTATGGATAAATGACACTTTCACGGTTGCCAAATCGTCATTGCAAAACACAGTTTGCAGGTCACGGTTGCAAGTCACAGTTGCAAGTCACGGTTGCAAGTCACAGTTGCAAGTCACGGTTGCAGGTCACGGTTGCAAGTCACAGTTGCAGGTCACAGTTGCAAGTCACAGTTGCAAGTCACAGTTGCAAGTCACAGTTGCAACTGTGGCTGCAGTTGAGACGAGCACGTGAGTTGAAGGCCCAAGTCGTTATGGTAAATTCACCAAATTGAGAGAGCGCACGAAGGGCATTTCACAGAGTGGGTGTTGCAACAGCAAACGCTTTGGTACCAAGTGCAATTCTTCGTGCACGGATGGTCCTCTTAAGATTCCTCGGCTTTGCCATGAGTGTTAAAAGATCAATTGGATGACAAATGTGAGTCATTCTTTCCAGCTCCGTGTCCTGCCCAGGCCTACTTAACAGTTTGAATGATGCATTAATTTTGCCTGCATATGTTATTTGTCTTTCTGTCTCTGTAATTCCCAACATATATCTCTCTTTGCACATTTGTACTCAGTTCAGTTTTTGTAAAACAACAAATCAGTCGTCATGTTTCTGAACCATATGTATGACAGCAGAGAGTTTGCACTGATGAAAATATTTCATTAGTATGTTGCATTCATAATTAAAAAAAAGTATTTTCATGATAATGTCAAAAGGGCCTCTCCCTGCTCGTGTCCGCCTCTTTATTTCATGATTTCAAATTTATCTGCCTTTCATAGCTGTCCGAGATTCACATTTTCCAGTTTTCTCTCTTCGACAGATGTCTGCGATTGTTTTGCGAACCCGTCGCTCATATTCATCCCGAGACCAACTTGTCGCTGTATTTGTTCGTCTGCCATCCACTGCAGATCATTCCCGTTGCATGTAAGCTATTTCATATTTTCTCCATGGGATTTGCATCTCCTCTATCCAATGTTTGGAAAAAACAAATATCTTCCACCGCTGTGTCACGTGACTCCAAGTTAATGCGAGCAAGGGGGTGGGAATACTCGATCTTCAGTCAGAGTTGGCTGTTCTACCCCTGCCTCTCTATACTTTGAACGCGGCATCCCGCTCACTAAGAGCACTGGCCCCCGTAGCCGCACTTATGCAGCACGTGAATGGCAGCTGAGCGTGCCCACACGCCAAATGCTGTGCTTCGCGTTTGTCTGGATGTTCGCAAAACAGCGGGCGTCTGCGCCGGAACGTCGGGGGGGAGGGGGGGGGGTCCCACCCAAGTCAAGTTGATGGACCAACACACGGTTCTACAACACAACCACGAAATGCATTCTGGGTGACTATGCCTAACCAAACCGTACAGACACAGAAATACCCTCTCACGCTCGCATCTAGCACAGTCGACGCGCAATAACGTCCACCAACACAAAACACTGTCAGCGGCCTTGCAACAACACCCAGCGTCCATCACTTAAGTGGCGGTGACGTCACCACCGGGCACCTGTGCCAGGCCAGGTGTACTCCGAGGCCACGCAAAGTGTCAAAGGCTCGCTGACAAGGAGGTCACGGAACAGACCCAGGCGCCGTCGGCCGACTGACTGAGACTGCTGGCAGATGCACCACCTGTCCCCCCTTACTGTGCCAACTTGCTGTGGTTATTGTTGAGAGCGGTGCTCCTCTGCCCTCCGCTGTTGTTTGAGGTCGACTGCCTCCAACTGCCCAGTAGCTTTCTTCGCGAGCCCGCTCCACAGAGGCCGATCTTGACACCACTGGTCCCAATCATTGGCAAGTCCACTCAGCTCTATATCTTCCTATAACACATCAGACCATCTCTTCTTTAGCCCGTGCTATACCCGTTTAGCCCCATTTATCCGGTCAAACAAAATATGTTTGGGCATGCGGTAGCTGGGCATGCGGGCTACATGCCCCAACCAATGCAGAGTTGTCTGCCGGAGGAGCTCACCGTTGAGACTTTGTCCAGATCTTTACAGTATTTGTCAGCTCCGCACACAATCCAGCATGGTTAAACCGATGATGGATCATAGGCAGGCCAGCCTGAATGTTTACAACCGGCGTAGATGTTGCATTAGGGGAGTTCACGACTCGAAAGCGTAGACGAGGGAGGGTATGACTGTGGCCAAGAAGACCCGAAGCTTCGTGTGGAGCTTCGGGTCTTTACGACATTCCTGTTACACTCCAAGGTGAACAGGGAATGGCTCTGACTCCCGGCCACATAGCTCTACCCCGGCCTGCCCACCATCATGAAGGTCTTAATGATTTTGAGCAGAGTCAGGGACTCCAAAAGCACGGAGAACAACCTAGAACTCTGGCCTATTGTTTGTATGTAGGTCCTGTTGGAATTCGCTACACCTCTGCTGTAGTAGATGGATGGTGAATATAGCAAATGTGCAGGACCGCCCTGGCCTGAAACCACATTGAGGCTCCACAAGCCTCTCCTCAGCATGCCTGGCAAGGTGATGTTGAATAATCCTTATCAGGACATTTCCCAGCACACTAAGGAAGGAGATACCCCTGTAGTTGTTACAGTCTGTGCGGTCCCCCATCCTTCCAATGCGGCAGAACCCATCCAGTGGCCCAGACTGTTGCAATGGTGTCAAATAGGGCAGTCTGCACACAAACGTCACCCTCCCCACAGCAGTTCGCTTGGTAGATCATCTATGCACGGCACTTTTCCTGGTCTCGGACTCTGGATCGTCTTTCGTACTTCCTCAACAGATGGCACCTCATCCAGCCTTGTCCAGCCACTCACAGGTCTCAGTCCGGCAATGTTTTGATCATCCAAATTGTGGAAGGTTCAACGCGCATCTCCTGCGTCGCAATCGAGTGCAGTTTAGCAAGGTCCATGGTTGTCACGGGAGAGAGGAGCCAGACGCTTCCACAGTCGGGACTTTTAGAAGGATCAGAAGGATTGTGTTTGCCACGTCCATAGCCGCCAAACAACCAGCGAGTGCCTGTGATTTTATCTTCGGCTGCTAGAGCCGATGGCGTGGGGGGTTCTTTTAGGACAGTGTTCTTCATTGCGAGGCCACTGGCGGCCCCTCGTGGCCTTTAGTGCGGCCCCCGACAATACACAACGCGTGAAAGCAGCCCCTCGCAGGCGGCGTGGCGGCCCACGTGCACCGATGTCTTATCGGCGAAAGTGGCTGTCCGCGGAAAATTAGTGAAGAACACTGCTTTAGGTCTCGTTTGAGCGGCAGAGCGATGTCCTCCACAATATTTTGACTCCCGGATTTTCGCGACAGCGCATTGGAGGTTGCCTGGGGGTGATGTTAACCATCGCGAGTAGAGAAACCTTTCCAAAGTCCTGCCTGCTTCCGCAATTGGATGGCCTCTAATTTGTTTATTTTTCTCTTCACAATGATCTTCGTGAGTAATTTATATACATAGGCACACATATGTGTGTGCACTGTATACAGCAGTGGTCGGCATGGACTGGTGTACAAAGGCTTTATATATATAATTCTCAGAACATCAAAACGTGTTCATAGGCGTTCTTATTCCTATACGACAATGTTTCCGCGGAGTGGGGGGGGGGGCTGCAGTTAACATCGGATGCAGGATGATAATTTATTTCATCTCGGAACATCTAGATTTCCACTGTTCATGTTAACAATACGGTTGTGAAATATGCTCATTTTAAAAAAGCTCTTCCTTTTACAAAAAAAATACGTTCAAAAGCGACACTTGGTGGGATAACACAACAGCACACCGGCCCTGCAGAGTGAGTGAGGCATAGACCCCCACGTGATCTCTTGGGGTGTTTGCCATTCGCAAGAGTACAGAATGCACCCAGTAAATGCACAGCTACCATCATGCACGGGAACATTCAACAGCAATCTTGCCTAAACGCAGTGATTGTCGAAATTACATGACCACCTTTCTGTTGTAAAGTGTGGCCTCGGTGGAAGGAAACGTTTTAAAGACAAAAAAAAAGTGAATGCACCGACGGTCCACACCTCTTTCGCTCTTGTGTGGCGCTCAGGTTTATTAAAAGTTGAGGTGCTTCGATCATAGAACGGCGGCGGGGTTGATCATGCTTCACCAAGCTGGTTAGTGCCGGTTGGAGTAGAGAATACATTGTGTCTCAATAAGCAGTGGCTTGATCATGGCTGCTGCTGCTGTTGCTGTTCAGTGAACGATAATAGTACGACGAAGGGGACTTGGAAGTAGGTGCACGTTTTTTTTTTAGGCTGCATCGGTGAGAGAGCTTGAACCATGAGGTGGTGCTGCAGTACCAAGCGTGCTCTCTCCTCGATGCGGATGCACAGGGTGAGATTGCCAAAGTTACAGAGCAATCATGCCGCTAATGTCAGGGCATTATCAAACGCATTCATTACAATTTATAAGAGGGTGAAAAAAAAAGCGACCCTTTTTCAGCGCGATGCCGTGCGTTACCAGCCCACGCCAATGCTCAATGGCTTCGCCAGGGCTGAACCTGACAGATGGATTATGGCCCATAAAAGGCAACCCTGGCACTATTTGAAAGGTTCATTTCTTTAGTGAAAAATAGGATGCCGTATTACCCAGGGCTGCTTCGCTCTGCCAGCCTGGCTATTAAAAACAGGTCAATGGAACAAAAATGCCATTTTAATCTTTCCACAGCTTTACTATTGTATCTGACACCAACCTGCTATGAGCAGATATATACAGTACATAACGCAATAAACACTGCAATGTCTGTGATATATGCTAGGAGACACTTGATATAACCCATTATCCTCCCATATCGCGTAATTTTCTCCAAAAAATGCTCGTGTCTTTGTGTATAAAATCTCCTGGCCATGTATACAGTGTGTATAATAATTGACACTGTGCATGATGTACATATATGCACTATATACTTTGGACAATGCTTGGTATAAGCTGCTATGTTGTCGTGTTTAGAACTTAAATGAAGGCACTACCTAGTATGCTCGCAAAGAAAAACGAAAAGGAATTTTAAAGGCAAAAAATCATGAAATTGGAACATGTATAATACCAATATTTTTTGTTTCCAAATGCTTACCTACAAAACAATAAACATTGCTGCAATATGTTTGTGCATGTCACAAGTAATCGCGCAGATTGAATGACGCACACATTTAAAAATACAAATTTACTGTCCAACATTTGGATTGAACATAGGTATGGTATTTGTGTTCACGTTCGTTGAATATAATTACTTTAAATGCACTTAAAATTAACAATGAGTCCACTACATTGATCGCGAGTGGAGCGGTGTGCAGAGTGCTATGAACTCCGTGATTTGGGTTTGAGTCCAGGTCACTGTTGTTGATATCAGTGAGTGATATCTCAACTAGTCCTGGGTCTTCCTTTCCAGCAATCCACACTGACCAGACTGGTGAAGTATGGCTAGATAACCCCCCACAATCGACAGTGTGGGGAGGCCTTCGTGCTGTGTGGAATTGATAAATTGTCAATCGTAAATATACACAGATCGCGTATCGCGTTATTTAATCAAACCAGAGGATATCTATGTGCCTAACACCACTTAACACGTGGTATTTGAAGTGGAGTGCAGAGAACGGAAATGGACACATTCCCAAGTGTAGCACCAGTTAATATGCCCTGAACAGCATTTCAAATATTAAAACCTCTTCAACCTCAGTAACTATCTGCAAACGATTCCCTTGTCAAGAATTACGACCACAATATCACCATTACAAAAAATGTGGCATCCTAGTATTGTAAACAGGAAAATATATGAGAGTTAAATTTGCATAAGTTTAAAATGTAGTGCGGACCGATGTGCATTGAACATTTCACGGTGACACAATACATCTTGAGGGGTCCGTGACATGCCGGTTTTGACTGCACAGATGTAAATGTTGTACGTTGCATGCAGACACCAATGCAACGTGTGTGCACTCGCGCGCATGCGTATGTGCGTGTGTGTGTGAAAAAATAATTTATTTCTTCATACCCTCTTGATGGGCTCTCTGGTGACCACTCCCTGCAGGATACATATCTTTCTTCACATCCACTCCCACCCATCCCTACTTGTCCAATCTGCCTGGATGCCTTTGCGCTAATTGAGACCATCAAGATTATGATTGTCGTTATGTTGGTGCGGGATGAGAGATAGAAGCATCAATATGCGCGCTGCACTTCCACGAGAATGCTTTTTCGCCCCCTAAAACATTTTAAATGAAGGGGCAGCATTGTAATACATTCATAGTGTTTGCATAAACACGGTCAGCGTTGGGATGATTGAATTATTATCGCGTGGAAGAATTCCGTAACTCACCTTTATGGCGCAAAGAAGCGTTGCATTTACGCATTACGTTCGTTAATAAATTAATTCATTTCAGTAACTCGCAAAGCTCCATCTGTTACATAGGTTCTGTTCCTGTTACATTTTCCCCGTTACCAGTCCGCGGTGGTGTTGAGTTGTCCGAGTTTTATTTCGGTGTTACGTGTGGTGGTGTCTATGCCACGACGTCTCGGGGATAATGACTCTCGTGTCCGTGCTCTGCATCACGGTTATTAATCTTGTAAGGACCCTGGCTAAGTTTAGAGCAGCAGGCCCAAAAATAGGTCTAATGTTACAAAGTGCAGTAGTCCGCCATCACAGAAAGACCAACCATTTCGGCGTGAATTTAATAACACGCATTTGGTTTGTTTATCCACAATTTCATCATCGTAATTTTTTTTCTTCCGGAGGCCAAAGTGGGCCTCGCGAGGCTTTGACCACCTGCCGCCAACGGCATTCTGCGAGCTTTCCTGGTCCCCTGTCGCAAGCCACCCGTAGCTGCCCATGCCTACCCGTCTCTGGGCTGCCCTTAAGCCCCAGGGCTGAACCCAAATATCCTGTGGGCATGCCCCCCTCCCCCCCATTCCCAAAGGATCCATTAGGTACAGATGGCTCAAATGGTAGCAATGCTATTTTTTTTGCAGGCAGAGTTTAGGTCAGGGCTTATAGTAAGTAGCACGTGATGTTATTGTTTTGTTCAAATCAAGAGGGGTTAATTACAAGTTGTATTATTAACACATATTTTTTGATAATTGATAACATATTTTTTCTTTCTCCAAATCAACATAAAAAGGAGGCAAAACCGCGGACGCATATGAAATCGTGTGAGAATAGCTTGATAAAGAAAAAGTTTAATATTTCATATGGAACTGTTTTTGCTGGTGCTAGGTGGATTGGTACATCACAGGATCGCGAGAGATGGCGATGGCTTGACCGCGATGGCAAAGTACAACGGGACTGTGGGACATAGTGGCATGGATGGCCAGCCTTTCCATAACCCTTTGTGTCCACTACATTTATGTACAGAAATTCAATTTTCCTTACGTGACAAACCTTCCTAATTGGCTGTGTCGGGTGGTGGATGTATATTTGGAGTTTGCATGTCTCTGTCTCCATGGTTGCATTAATTATTTCTCCAGGTCCTCCGGTTTTTCCATCCACATTTAGAATCAACATGCGTTTGGCTGCTGCTATACATTTACACGTGATAGGTCACTTCGTTGAGCTGTCATTTTTAGCCAGATCACTTCTGAATAAGAACTATATTGCTCAGTGGGATTTACCTGGTCCCAAAAAGAAATCACACAGCAGGTACATATACAGCAGCCTGAGACACAACGCACAAGATTACACGCACCACGAGACTGAGAGCCACGAACTTGAGACATTTTGCCGTTCTACATATGCAGCCCTGACACGGAGGATACGGGACTCAAATCACACTCTGGGTATCCTTTATCTGCAGATTATTTTTGATCGCAATTGCATTAACAAACCTCCAACTAATCATTCAACAGTTTGAGAACAAATACAATGCAAATTCATGCGACTATCATGATCATTAGTTGTGGGTTATCTACTGCTGGATGAAGGCTGCCCCAAGCCATCATCATCTCTTACTGCCGTCCAATGCAACAGTATGTCTAGCTGCTTGCACTGGAGCCTATTTCATTGCTCTGTCTCTGTGGTCGAATTTTATTCTGTTTTCCTTCAGGCACATTGGATGAATATGTATAACTATTAGCATCTACCTCTTAGTAATCTTGGCTTGGGGCAGCCTTCATCCAGCAGTATATATCTTTTTTTCCTTAGAAATTGATCGATCCTGATATAAGTTTCAAACGTAAAATGACCTTTTGCAGCGAAGCCGTTCATCCTTCCTTCACCTGCTGATCCGACATTTTGATGGCATTGTATTTACTGCGATGACACTGTGACAAAAGTAAGCACAGGATGTAGCTTGAAACTCAACACATTCGTCAATGGAACCATGACGAATGTGTTGAAGTTGTTTGTCCATTGTGGGTGTACACCACTGTTAACGCAGCTCCACCAAATAATTAGTGCACAGTATATACACTAGCAACACGCCATATCCTCTTGATGCGATTCAGAAAGTTAAAACCGGCCCAGAATTGTTCCCGTCTCACTGTAAAATCATCACTTTGCGAATGCCATTTGGTCGAATGACCCAATTGTTCTATGGCGACATTTATTGGCAACAGAGGCATCTTTTTGACCGTCTCGAAAACGAAGTGGACCTTGGACAGGACTGATGGCAACCAAAGGGGAGAACACGCGACAGGACTACCACCACCACAACCACCAACAGAGATGGAGCAATGAGATCAGTCTGTACACAGAGTGTACGACTATGTGTGATGGATGCGACATAGAGATGCTTTTACCCAGCAGATAATGGCTACTAATGTGAATGCTTAAATAGACCCTCGTCTACGAAGCAATCATTATCACCACACACGGCAAGCGATGATTTAGCACAATATAACACAATCTAAAGTAAAACAAGTTGTTTCGTGACATTTTATACAATGTTCCCTATAAAGCACATATGTTAGAGCCACGTCGCCTATCGACCTCCACGAGACGTTCCAGGACGCGTGACACTGACAAAGAAGAAGACGACGGAGGAGAAGAAGAAGACAAAATCCCGACAGTGGCCAGATGTCGACCCCAAGCCTGGATCTCATTCACCGCAGCCTTTCATCACATTAGCCTTCCTTCCGCGGCGAACTGGCAGGTCTCGCAGGGCTGCGTGGAACAGACGGAAGCGGGCTGCGGGTCTCCCTGCACTCCCCCCCCCCCCGTTGTGTTCTCTCGCCTCGGGCTATTGAGCACCGTTGCTTCTCCGCTCAGGCAGGCAGGCAGCTTCGTTCCCGAGAAGACCAACCCCGGCAGACCGACCCACTCCGTCAGCCGCGCAGCGCTAACTTTCTCACACCGCGTGTGAGCTCAGAATTTTTTTCGTGACCCCCCCCTCTCTCCCCCGACCCGACCTCTCTCTCTCTTTCTCTCCTCTCTCTCACACACACACATTGACAGCAAATGTGTACAACTTTCCATTGTGGTTGTGCTCCGATTAGCACCTTTTCATTTTGCACTGTTGGCTCCGTACGGTGCGAAAGAAGTTCGTGCGTGTTTTTTTTAGATGTTTTTTTCTACACACAACGTGAGCGTCGGTTGAATGCACTTTAATGAACGCAGTTGCACGTGTGTGTGTGTGTTGTGTTTACTATCTCTTGACAAAGCCGGTGGGTGGAGTTTTGTTGTTTTGTTATAACCATCCCTGATGTGTCGCCCGTGTTGGTTTGTTGCAGGGGAGCGGTAGTCGAGTGGGGAGCGCACCGCGTTGCCTCCCCCTATGTCGACTCAGCCCTAAAGTAGTACCTGGTGCGGTGTGTAAACACCAGAACTAGAAAGACAAAGGCGGGCGGGTGTGGTGCTGGAAACCCCCTACCCCCTTGTATGTCGTGCCAAAGCTATCCAGGGGATATGTGTGTGCTTGTAAAGTTTGATAGTTATCAGTAGCAATCTTTATAAAATCTGAATTTAAGATAACGTGTCTCCAGAAGTAATGAAAAGCACATTGACATTGTAGCTCGACGCATCATGAGCATTTACAATCGATGAGGCTTTATGGACTATGCTTTGCGAAGTCCAGAGAGGCAAGATGTGTGTGAATGTATACTTTGACAAGTCAGCACTCAAAATTGAACAAGAAGGTTCAAGCAATATAATGGGATGGCAACTGGGGGGAAAAATGTGAAGAAAACAACGTCATCCGTGCTTTTCACAGTCCAGTTCATGTTTGTGTCTCTGTTATGCAGTGCATATTGTTGAGTAATATATTCACACACACACACGCTTGCATCGTTTTAAAAGAAAAATTGGATTCATACAGCTTGCAAATACAACTTCGTTATTTATACACGTTTGTACATGATGTGTAAGGATTATTCTGATAAAATAGTAAAATTGTACAATGCAAATGCTGCCCCTGGCCGCCATATTTGTTCATACATTCACTAATTGCATGTTTTTCAATCAACAGTGATTGAATGCATTTTTGTAAAATATAAATCATTGACAATAATGCATGATGAATACGTCGCATTGTTGATCGATTTATACATATGTATATTTGAACTCTCCAACGTGATTGCTAATCATAATTAATCAATGTCTTTGATCATTAAAAATGATCAGAAAATGTGTGATGAATCATTGGGCATGATCAAAAAAAATTCTTATTGTAAACCATTTTGCATTCGTTAATCATAATTACCCGCATCAATTGTCTCTAATATTTTTTACCATTAATATTTAGGCCTATCTGCATCCAGTTTTTTTTGCGTGTTTGTCTTCGTTTCTTTGTAATAACATTGCTCGCGAAAGCCTCCGTGTTAAACTGTCTCCGTTCCGTTTACGGGGAGCTCGTTGTGCACGGCCACACGAGTTCGATTTCCACTCACGGCCAATATCGGTGACGCATATCTGAACTGATTCTGGGCATCCCCTAGGTCGACTCAGCCTTAAGAAATAATACCTTGTGCGGTGTGTAAATCTCAGCATTGGGGAGACAAAGGTGGACGGGTGTGGTGTTTGCCACCTACCCTCTCATAACAGCACTTGTCCCAGCAGCCTGTTAAGGCTGTGCAGGGGATTATTGTCATTGTTTTTTGTGTACGAATTGACATGTACACACACCGTATACACCAAGGGCGTTTGAGATAAACAGATTCATGTGCTCCTGTAAGTGTAGTTGTGCCTGTTTAATGTTTATGTATGTGAGTTTTATGTGTGTTCATTGCACGTAGAAGAGTGTGGGTGTCAACCGTAATTTGTGGGCATGAGTGTTCATGCACATCAGAGTGCATTCCTCTCGGCAATGCACGTACTATATACGTTGTTGGTTATATTATTATCGTCACACACATCGGGCTTTAATTTGAGACAAAAAAATTGAGAAAAAAATTACAGATACTCGTATGACTAATACGTACATTTATTTGGGTACAGTATGTATGATTCTAGATTTGAAACTTTCGTGACTGCAAGGATTCATATTCTTAGGTTTTTTTCGGTAAAGTCACGTAGGTAAAAAAATGTAAATTAATAAAAGTAAAATAAAACAAAATAAAAAATCACGACTTTCGGAAGCAACACAAGCCTCCGTCTTCAGGTGGAACCGTCACAGCCACGACAGCTGATTACATTTATTACCTACGTGACTTTACCGAAAAAACCTAAGAATAAGTATGTATGATTTCAAAGTTATGGCAGTGCTCATCTTCATTGGCGATCCTGAGCCATTGGTAGAAATTCCACATTGCCATGGGAATTTCATCCTGTCGATAGGACATCCACTAGGGATATTGGCGATGCAGCACCTTCAGCTACTCCACCGAAGGGAGGATGAGCTGAGTTTATTCTCGCAGGGACTTGAACTTATGCTCCAGAGGTTCAGCGGCTGCTGCTCTTACCACCGAGCTTCATGCTATAACCACACGTAGGGCCGTTAGCCCTTTGTCAATCCACTGCTGGATGAAGGCATCTCCCAGGTCTGGTCATTTTATGGGTGGTTGTTTGACCATACTTCACCATGCTGGTTAGTGTGGATTGGGGACGGAAGGAACTCGGGAATAATTCTGATATGACTCACCACTGACGCAACCGTGGCCGGGAAACGAACTCAGGTTGCCTGGTTCAGTGCGGTAATCACTGCGCCACCGCTACACGAACGCAGGACTGCAGTCAAGTGAAGTCAAAGTCTCTCTGCTCAAATTAAAAACGTGGTAAAGCTCATTGTCATTACCGCCCCTGAGCAAGTGGTGAAAACTCCACATTCCTCTGGCGATTGATACAATTCACATAGTCAATCCGATGCTGGATGAAGGTCTCAGTAATTTGCTGCATTCCTCAATTAATCAGACCCTTTCACATTACTTAAAAAAAAACCCTGGCATAAACTAAACAATTCTCATTGATAACTAGATGTACATGGAATGTCATAGTCTCAGATTCACATACGCATGTTACAGATCTTCAAAAATTAACATTTGTTTAACTGACATCTGAAATTTCTACAGCATCAAGAATGTTTTCATCTAAATATTGTCAAGCATGCCTTAGAATGGCAGCTTTAATTCTGACAAAGGGTTGGCCTTGTGCCTGTATTTTTTACCGTTACATTCGGGAAACAAGATCAGCATTATTGCATAAAACATAGTATATAAAAAGTCTACATCATTTTGCTCTTATAAAAACATTCCCAGCGGAGACATTGCCACTGCTGTGTTTTATGTAGAGTACCATTAATGATTATAACCACACGGCAGTAATCAATAGTAATAAATTTACAATACACGGTGCACTTTGCAATTTCCTTAATCAAGGCTTTTTCACTCCCAGTTTTAGCAATAGAAAAAGATGGATTATAAATATTTTTGTTAACTTTTTTTCCAGCGGGCGCTGCAATCGCAGTATTTTTACGTGACAATATATCCCTTACTTTTCGCGCGTGCGATTGCAAATACCTTTTTTGTGCAATTAATGTGAAAATTTTGGCATTAAAACTTGAGTTGCACGACTATAATAATTCCACTAGCAACAAACACAAAAATAAAAAAAACCCATTTACCCCAATGGAGCACTTGATGTGAATTTGGCAAATGTGCGCAAATGTTGAATAATGCAATGTTACCATGCGGCGTTTGATACATGGTATCATTTCGAGTACTGCTGTGCAACCAATTAACATACATTCTCTAAATTTCACGACTACTTTTTGTCAGAAATGTCAAACGTATTGCTCTTTTTGGCACCATGAAAACATCCCTCCTATGGCAAGATAACTACTGCGATGCTGCACATTGCCGGAGTGTCTGTGCCATGAGCTCTCGTGGCTTCCCATACATTAATAGCACTGGTGGCACATGTGAACAACCTGAACTAATTGCATCTAATTCTCTTAGTCAATCACTCTTTAATTGTTCCCCAGCCCAAGTTTTCAGTAACCACATCTGCCTGGTAGCTCATTAGAAATCCCATTTGTTAATGCTTGCAGTGAAGTTTGAATGTGGATTTTTTTTTACATTCCACAACTTTATCGTGGAGATTTCCGAGCAAATTGCCTCTACATGCAATACATCACGAAAAAACATTCCCGATGTTCGTATGGTAATATGTATAATTGAAAAGCCCAAATGTGGATATTTCAGCAGTGCAGAAATGTCAATTTCTCAATTGAGAGTTTGCTTTTAGGTAAAGATTCCCCTGGTCATTGTGGGAAATGCCAGGCGCTGTTAGTGGTATGACCCATGTCGTGTCACATATGCAGAGATGCAAGCTTCATTTTGGAGTGGACACAGCCCCTTACTCAATTCATAAACATTGCCTTTAACTTATTTATTTTGAAGACAAATTGCCGCTGTGGTGTAATGGTTACCACACTGCAATCCAGAGGTCGGCTGGTTCATTCTGCCGGTGTGGAATTTGAAACAAACGGTCTTAGTTTTTGTTATTAATAATACCACCACATCTGACCACCCAGCAGTGTAAATGCATTAACCACAATTCACCGATTGACATTTTGCGTGTGGTGGGGTAAAGTGTGGCTACTCCTGCCTCTTCCAAGACCTTCTGCCAGTGCCGAAGAATATACCAAATACCAGAGGTGGGACAAAGTCATTGTTATGCAAGTCCAAGTCGAGTCGCAAGTCATCAAATTCATGACTCGAGTCTGACTCGAGTCCAAGTCACATGACTCGAGTCCACATCTCATAGGTGGGACAAAGTCATTGTTATGCAAGTCCAAGTCGAGTCGCAAGTCATCAAATTCATGACTCGAGTCTGACTCGAGTCCAAGTCACATGACTCGAGTCCACATCTCATAGGTGGGACAAAGTCATTGTTATGCAAGTCCAAGTCGAGTCGCAAGTCATCAAATTCATGACTCGAGTCTGACTCGAGTCCAAGTCACATGACTCGAGTCCACATCTCATAGGTGGGACAAAGTCATTGTTATGCAAGTCCAAGTCGAGTCGCAAGTCATCAAATTCATGACTCGAGTCTGACTCGAGTCCAAGTCACATGACTCGAGTCCACACCTCTGCCAAATACCCTATGGGGGCGGGGGGGGGCTCTCAAGAACTTCCTCGAGTCTTGGCATGAGCAAGAGATGTCAGGGCCGCACCTTTACCTTTTCATTGAGAAAACATGTGACGGGACAATACTTTTTTTACGGAGCACACACCTGTGTTGATTGCAAAAGTGACAGCATCGAGGAATAACGAAAGAGTCATGTACAAAGCAGGGACCTCATCATTGTAAGTAGAACCACCAAGGATTGCCCAGGAATGTGTGGGGGCCCTTTTCTGCACGAATTAAATAACTGGGGGGAAACAGTGCGCCAACTCTCCCATTGTCTTGTCAGTGGGATAGCATGGCAAACGTTGCGCTTGAAGAGAGAAAGCGAACAATTAATTAAATATCCGCATCAGGCCCAGCTCAAGTTCCTTTCGGATGGTGGGTGGGTGGGTGGGGGGCGGCTGCTGTCTGAGCCACCGTCAAAGTGATCTTGGGAGGGGGGTGGCATAGGTGCACACACACAAGCGTACCTACATCGACACATCTGGAGAAAAGCCCTTTCGGCAGACATGAAGCGCATACACCGCCGGAATACCGGGGTCTATTTATCCCTAATGCCACCCTGTAAATATATTGCCCCACAGCAGGTGGTCAATTTAATGGCTACCTCCTCGCAGAATCTTGCACTTGATTCAAAGTTGGTTGCTTCATATGCCAATAAATCCCAGAATGAGCAACAGCTGTAGCCTTGAACCTTTCAAAGAGGGAGTATCATTGAGCTGTGGGGTGGGAATGCCATAGCCACACCTGGCTACAGAAGGAATGGGGAATTTAACTGATTCTTTCATGATTTTATAAAAGTACCTAGTCAAGCACCACGAAATTGTGATTAATGCACCAAAAATGGACACGATGATGAGTTAAGAAGTGTATTCTTATGTTTTCCAAATTACATGGGTATTGGATTCGCACTATCACAAACTGCTAAGTCAAATCACATGAAGAATTGCTATGAGCAATACTATCGGATTTTCTTAAAATGTTGATTTGAAATGTGGTTATATTTTGTTGGAGTGGAACTTATCCGAGAGCACATCCACTGGGGACATACAGCGATGAAATCAGCTCATATGCAGGCGCTAGTAGGTGGATTATTGCCTTCCAATACCGTAGATGATGGTGGCTTGAGGCCTTCATCCAGCAGTAGATTGGCCATGACTTATGATTTTTTTGGGTAATTGTGTTGTCGTTGGCAAACCATTACTAAATAATAACAGCCTCATGCAAATATTAGTACCATAACAGATTATTTCTCAGGTTACTTTCCTGTATAGTTCTGGAGTCATGTTGCTGTGAAAGAAGTTCAACATACATACGTGTTTTACACAATCGTTCCTTGTTATAAACTCAAAATTACAATGCACTAGTACAATACAAATATTAATCAAATAATATATTTGTGACCTGATTTTTTTTAAACGTGACATTGTTTTTATATTCTTATTTAAATTGCAAAAGACTTTTATAGTTCTCCTGAATATTTTAGGTAGTGGCATCTGTGTACCTTGTGCATGGCAGAAACAAATGGATTTCATGAAAATATTCTGATAAAACATAATGTGCAGATTATGCAGGAAATGGCCAGAGACTTAAAAGATAAACGCGAGCCAAGTGCAGGATTGTTTATGCTACACAACGTGTAGAATTGTGGGATTATAATGTTTTATGTTGTGAGGAGGTAACGCAGGGTACACAATATTACAAGCATAAATATCAAGTAAGACTTTTTGTTTCAAATTTCACGTCATTTAATATCAATGTCGATTTTAAAAAAGTTACATTTTGATAAGCACTAACATAATTACTTTTTCCGAGGAAATACCCACAAACTCATTAATTAAGTTGCCCTAAAGGCCCCCGCAAGAAGCAGTGGGACAGTGGAGATACTCACCTCCCAGCTGCCAAACGCTCGCTCGCCACTCCTAGCAGGTGCATGCTAGGTGGTGGTGACAGTGTAAAATCCAGCACAAGGCACGCAATGCCACGCTGATCCAAAATTTATATAACTTAATAGCATTGGTTGAAATATTTATCCTAAAAGCGCACTTATCTTCTGTTTGTATGCTAAAGTATTCATTATCGCAGGGAGTCAGGCAGGACGGTACACCTTGTGAAAGGCGCGGTCAATTATGTCAATTTCCAGGCTATCTCTGCGGGGTGAAGTTCAATTTCAATATAAATGGCGAAAAATATACACGTCACATGACTAATGGAGTCCTGTCTCCGTGTGTCTTTGAGGACCCTGTGGGTGATGGCTATAATACACTTCAGCATAAAATTATTATGCTTTGCTGTTTGCTCATGTAATAGGTGAAACCAGAGTGCATTTCTGTTAGCATATTTCATTTTACGCCGTGTAGTTATACTTAACGTTGTAATTAATTCATGTTATTTTTTACTGAAATTGAAATTTATTGACATTAGCGATTGCTTGAATTGTTTTTGTTTAGGGAATGGCCCATCGTAGCAACTTTTCAAAGGACTTCTGATTTGTTTTTTAAAAGGTGGCCTCTTTATTATGTATACAGTCGGGGGTGGTGGGGGGCGGGGCACACAATATTCCATGAGCTCTGCTATGATACACTTTGTTTTTTTCGGTAAAGTCACGTAGGTAAAAAAATAAATAAAATAAATTAAAACAACTAAATTAAATCACGACGTTTCGGGCGCAACACAAGAGTCCGTCATCAGGTGGGTAAAGCATGTCCTACTGCTGATGCAGACTGTTTTAAAGGTGTTTATTTTATTTTTTTACCTACGTGACTTTACCGAAAACCAAAGAGTAAGAATCCTTGCAGTCACGAAAGCTTCAAATCTCTGCTATGATGCTGTCATGTAACTTCTATTACTTTTGTTATTTTTTTTTATCGGTGGAATTGAGCAAAATATGATTGTGTCCTTGTGCTGGAAATGAGAACCAGGCTGGGACCACCAATGCTTGAGAACAAATTTTAATCAAGGACAGCCCTGCTCAGATTTTAACTCAGAGTCTCAACACAACCGGCTCAGAAATCCAACCCAAAATCAGAATAAATCAAATAGAACTTATAGAATTGCATCAAGCAGACAGGGTTTCAGTGTACAGAAAATCTGAGATATTTAAACGTTGTCTCAAGCAATAATATTTGGAGAACTCAAAGGTATTCATACTGGAGGAATCCGATGCGCTATGAAGCTCTTTTCACAGACGATCCCCTGAGCATTCCAGCTAACTCGACATAAACAATTCGTCATAATAATAATACCATTATCGGTGTTATAATGATAATGATTGTATAACTCATAATTTGTTTCCTTTAAAATATCCAACATTTCCTTTTGAATATTTGGAGATTTTTTTTTTACTCCAATGGGCTTACTCCATTGGGTGATTAAAAATAAGCAAGCTTTTAGCTGATACAATCAGCTTTAATGAAGCATGTGGCGGAATTGTCTTTCAGAGCCAACTGTCCGCGTGCTTGGTGGCTGCCACTATTAGAATAGGGTGAAGGTTGGGTTAAATATCCTGCAGTAGACTGGCCACCTGCTCACATGGTGAGTTATTGCTTAATCGAGTATGGCTTGAAATCATGTGTGCCCTGTCAGCCACTGATACAGGACTAAATGTGTATTTGGAAAATGGATGCATAGGTTTTTTTTGTGTGCTCTATCATAGATATTGGTTATTCCGAGTCTGAAGTTCTCATGTTCGTGCACAGCTCCATTTTTCAGAATTACCCCTTTGCAATTTAAGAGTGTTTGTTTTTTTGCATGGCAGATTGTCTCATATGCAGCAAGGCACTGCCATGTAGGACAAATGTGATGTAATTGAATCTGTATTCTTTGGGCCTTTGGTAAAGTCACGTAGATAGGTTGAAAGAAAATAACAAAAAACTACGACGTTTCGATCGCAATATCAGGATGACGATCGCTTGTGTTGCGATCGAAACGTCGTAGTTTTTTGTTATTTTCTTTCAACCTATCTACGTGACTTTACCGAAAGACCCAAAGAATATGAATTCCTGCAGTCACGAAAGCTTTAAGTCAAAATGTCATGGAATCTGTTTTATAAAAAAAACTTGACATAAATAACAACACTTAGAGATTAAATTCTTTTTTAAAGCAGCCTGTATCTTTAAAGACTGTGCATGACGAGTCTATTGTAGTCACGTGTAATGAAATAACTATCTCACAATACGATGTCGGAGCACTATTAGAGAACAATGTGGCGCATTAACAGTAACTTGCCAATAAAACTGACCCTAACCATAGGAATGTGTTGTTTCAACTCCTGTTTCAGATCCACCAATAGAGACGAGCAGCAACTGCCTCGGCTCTGTTGAAGCAGGAAGGCTCTTTAACCGAACTGTAAGCCATAACTAGGACCATATGTCTAGTAATGAGATTGTATACACACCGCACGTCAACAATGTGGTGTCTAAATATTCCATTATAGAGGAAGCTGGGTGCCTCAGGGGATCAATGTCCATTTAGAAGTGCTGAAATAAACCGAGCAAGCAACCTTTGAGTTTTGGAGCGCATAGGCCCAACTCTTCTCTCGAAATTTTCTTGCTCGAGACCAAGTTTAAATATCTCAGGTTTTCTGTACACTGAAACCCAGTCTGCTTCTCGCAAATTGTTGATTTCTATCCGATGTTTTCTGGCACGACAAAGGGTGGCATGAGAAACAATGTAATGTAGACACTGTAAATTGCAGTTGTCCATCGTTATTCGCGAGGGATACGTTCCGGAGATGTTCGTGGATACCAAATTCAGCGGATAATGATATTTGGAATGAATTACCTGACATAAATACGTAAATAAGCTCTTAAATACATTAACATTATCATAATAACAAATCAATAAGAATTTAATCTTGACTTCAAGCTTTCGTGACTGCAGGAATTCATATTCTTGGGTCTATCGGTAAAGTCACGTAGGTAGGTACAAAGAAAATAACAAAAAAGTACGACGTTTTGATTGCAACTCAAGCAATCGTCATCAGGAGAAAAAAAATAGTCGTAGTTTTTTGTTATTTTCTTTGAACCTATCTCCGTGACTTTACCGAAAGACCCAATAATATCAATAAAAATTGGTTATAATAAACATAAAGTAAAAACAAATTAACATTAAGGTATTAAATAACAGTTCATGAATGACCTTAAATTATTATGCTGCTTCGCAGGAGCATCAGCGCCACTTTATCTCATCACTTTTTCTCATCACATTCTCTCTCATCACTTTATATCCACGCTATCTTTCTCTCTCTCTCTCTTGGTGCAGTCTGTGCAGAGTTCCAGATGCGATTCGTGTGGAGCCACAAACTCGGAAAGCAAGTTCGTGAATGAAGAGGAAATGCCGCACTTCGCTTGAGGACAGCACCTTGAGGAAAGATGAAAGGAAGCAATTGACAGTTGAGTGAGCTTTTGTGATATTTTGTTCCATGGTTGTTCCCTTACAGAGAAGCGGTGACATACACGCCACCGCTTCTCTGTAGGGAGTTCCAGATGGAATTGCGCATCAAATGCTTACTTATGCTGGCAGGTGCTTGTGTCAGTGAGTTCTCGCCTGGCTATTAAGAGAAGACACCTACCTATCTACCTATAACAATCCGTAACATACTGTATTATTTTGGAACTCACACGAAATAGATAGAATCAATATTCTGTTGGATACGGCTCTCAAATACGCAGAAAAACAGTCCCTTTAGGTTGTGTTTACAATTAGGTTTAGTAGAAAAAAAACTAATATTAAAAAAATGTGGCTTGCTTTTAAATGATATTACCGTGTTGTGGGAGAAATATAATTATATTGAGCACCGTTCAGTACATTCTCTTCACTGGTATTCTTCCAACCATAACTTAATTCATAAGAGTAACAAGTCAGTGCTGCGGTTCAAGCTGGCACCCTGCGATTCAAGGTGAAATGTGAAATATTCCCAACCCATTAAACTCTGGGGACAGCTGCAAGGTTAATTCACATTACCTCAGCCGAAAGAACACAACTGTACCCGATAAAGTACACAGTGGAGTAATCCTCGTATTAACCTTGGAGGAAATGAAATAGGAATATAGCTCCAGATGTCTACCATAATCTTCCCTCTAATAAAAGCTCTAGATTTATACCAATTGCAGGTGCAAAGTGACAGTGTATACTTTGCCTAATTGCCAATTTCCCTCCCTTTATGCTGTTTTTACAATTGGAAAGATCACTGCTGCAATGCTTCTTTTTTAAATTCTGTACTTTTCTGCATTGCATTACTTTGTAAATGATCAATGTTGTCAGTCTGGTGTGTGATTTTTTTGTATTTGTTGCAGAAGCTAAACATTGTAATCGATGCTACTGACATCATATAATATAATTAAATGTTGTGTTTGTCTAATGTTGTACAAAGGCATTCAACTAATGATGGAAAAATGCAAATAATTCAAAGTAGTGGATGCATGACCCATAGACTTTCGTATTATAATAACCACACAACACCAAAAAGGATGTCTGACCAAAGAACTCTTCCGAATTATAAATAGGATCTGTTAAATAATGCTAATGTATAGAAAACGTTGAATCGATTCTATGTCACTCATTTTAAGTTGTCGCAGAAATTAAAGTGTTTTAAAGGGATCTGACATAACCTGGATAAAAAAAAACACACAGGGAGGAGATGGGTCAGTGAAATAATGTGAAAATGCATTTTTTGGAGGAAATACGGATTTAATGGAATACCGAAAAGCCCTTCTAAGCATTTGTATATATTCCTGAAATAAATAATTTTGTTTTGCTTTGGAATCCAACAACCCATTTCGGAGACTTTTCTCAAGTTGCCTAGTGGCTTAGAGGTGCCACACATCACGTTCAAGTCGACACTCATCAGTTGAAATCCCTTGTACAGCACTAGAAACGTGATATCGAAATGCACACGAGTGATTAATCTAGCTTCTCACGTATAGCGAGTTGATGGTCTTTGATCATCAAAGTAAACGTGGTTTTAATTAATTCAGCACATTTTCATCTTTAAGGACTAAAAGTGTGTGTGCGTTTTTTTTTATTGTGTGGCAAATTCTCCTTTGGCAGGGCCAGTGAGAAGGTGGAGTGTGCTTCGTGTGGATTCGAGGGAGTGGAAGGGACCTCAGAAGTTGTTCCGTAACTTCGCCTTGTAGAGCAGTTGGTCGGTAACCAACACAACAAGAAGAGACATAAAAAAAACCCCGAAATATTTCAAGATTCGCAATGTCACTCGAATACAAGATGGCGATTCCTCTAGCAACATCCCCGGAGGCGTAGATTGCTGACGCCAGCTGTAGAGGCTGCTCTCTAACACAGGACTTCTGTGAGAGTTCCACGTACGGATGCATTCATCTCAAGCGAATGAAACTCCACTGGTTCCACGCGTGCAGGGCTCGGCTAACCCTGTGGCATTCGACGGCTCTTTTCAGGACTGTTGTTTCGTGACGTCATTTGTTAAGGAACCGCCGTCACGGATTCGCATTGCGTTGCTACTCTTGAAATGTAGAGAGTTTAGTTGTTGTTGTTGTACCGAATTCGAAACAAAACCCCGGCTCTTCTTGTTATTTTCAGTTGCCGAACCCTGCACTTGTGCAACTTGAACGTTTTTGAGAATGAACACAAAGAACCACAGTAAAGTGAACGATATTTTACAACTTCAGTATTCCATCTGTAGTTTATTGACCATCGAAAGGCCACCAAAGCATGTTTAAGTGCAGGCAATTGCATGCTGGTGGTATGGAAAAAAATGGCTAACTTTGGCAAAAAGACAAACTACGATCAAACACATTGTGGGTGAGGCGTGTGTCGCCGGACCAAGATAATGCCGACGTATTGTTGAGTTGTGTGGCAAGAAACTGAGTTATATTGCCGTCTTACATATATATAAAAATTTTTTTATCATTGACACCTTTTAATTATAAACATTCTGTTACGATTGCACATTTCATACATTTACAAAAGGTATGTATTTCTTTCATTAAAGTGTCAAGAATCACTGTGGTTTATGCGTCATTTGAGCCAGAAGTGTAGCAAAACAGATTTATAGAGATATTATTTTTAAAGTGTGCCGTTTTGGTACTTGTGACATGAGGCATGGCCAACATCTGTGCTCGCGTTTGAAGCATTTTTAATTTGTCGAATATGTACACAGCCTGTACCAACGGACAGGAACACCTTTCGTTGTTTTGACTTGAGAGTAAAAAGTCGTGGGTTTGGTGGAGGCTCGTTGAAACCTGTAAAAACCCTTCCTCAACTTGATGCAGTGCAACGTCACGTGTCCGACTTGCTGGAGACTTAAACCATAGGCGGATATGTGAAAATGTTGGATTTGTGAACACCTATGGAAAATGACAATTCACACCATGCAGCAAATACTGCACTGAGTGTGGTCGGTTAATTGGTGGGGGGGGGGGTCAGATATGTAATGTTGCTTTTGATGCGTATAGAGTCGGCCCAGACAGAATGCTATGCCAGGCTTAAAACGTGCGTCCGTCCGATGTGCATCGCCGTGAAGAAGTCTGACTTTTACTCTCACGTGCAAATGTCTCTCGGTTAGGCGAGGCTTGTGTCTTGCGGCGCGTGTGTGGTGTGTTCCGACCATTTTAAAATTCAGCGGAATATTATTTTATGGCTGTAATCTCCAGTGGGAAATGTCTCGCTGAGAGACACGGAACGCTTCGCAAATCCACCCCTGACTTATTCTTGGTACTTTCGGTAAAGTCACGTAGAAGGGAAACAATAAAATAATAAAAATATAAAACAATAAATTATCACGACGTTTCGACTGCAACACAAGCAATCGTCGTCAGGTGTGAAAACCACAGCAAGAAAATTTGAAAAAAGTGACTTGTCCAGGTGCCAGCCTGAGCCAAGCAGACTTGCAAGGACCAAAGAGTAATACAATGAAGTTTCCACGACATTGTGTGGCCTCATGAAACGTCAGAAAAAAAAGAAAGTGACTTGGTGCATATTCTGCATAAGTATGACGATATCGAGACAATGGATAAAAAAGGACCACACTCAAATGTAACTTTATTCCACATTAATGAACTCCATATATCCGTCGGGCATGACCCTGACAATAATTGCAGAATCCTGTACGCGATCGAGGTGACCTGAAGGACTCTCTCACATATGATGGGCACAGGTGTGGGACATATTAATACGAAAAACACACACACAGACACAGCGATACACACCCCCACAGAGCAAACACACAGACATTCTGGCGAATTGCCCGATGATGCTGGATGCAATTGCCAGCGAAACGTCGTGCTACTCAAATTGTAAATGTTGTGGTTTCACGCTTCAACACACCGGTGGGCTAAAGCAGTGAACTCTTTGTCTTTTGTCAACATGACACTTTTTTACTGATTGGCCGTGTCGGGTGGTGGAGGGTTACGACACATTTATAAATAACGCGATCTAAACCCAAAAACGGTGATTATGAATAAGCTGTACTACAAAGTTCAGTGGCAGCATGCTGATTTTAGTGGAATCTCGTGTGAAACTTTCCAAAAGGAGTCAAAATGTATTTGTATAATAATGTTTTTCCTCTCCGCTGTACTTCTATGCTCCATAATGAAAAGTATATCAATATTCACCATGTGAATTTACGCAGTTGTATATGCTCCGATGTGATAAATAATCACATTGTAACCTCTGGCCTGCGCGAGGGGACAGGATGTGTAGTCTTTAGAGACTTGAGTGTATGTCACTGCTGAAAATAGAACAAACACGTTAGTTATGTTGTTCGCTGTTAAACATACACACTTTATTTATTAAGTGCTGGGAATAAGAATTGCTATGTTTTATTTGTAATGCTAACTAATACGTAAACAGATATATGCACCGTTCGTTAAGTTGTTCAGCAGCATTAATAATTACCCTATCTCACGAAAACAGCTTAGTCAAACATAGTGGCCTGCTTAAGTCATTAATAAATAATTCATTTAAAAAATGGCGTATTCTCGTATGATCCATGCATGTAATTAAATGACAATTACGGTGATTTGTGGCTATTACTGTTAGGGGCTATGCTCTAAAGGTTAAATCAATGTCGATAAGCGAGATAGGGTCTCGTTAGTGCCAAAACTATTAGTCACTGCGTAAAGAACGCTCCACGTAAAACAAGTCACGCGCCATGCAAGTGTAAGCAATTCTATTTATCCGTTTTATTAATGTGGCCATTGCTTGCTTTGTTGTTATTTGTTCATTTCGAACTCGCAGCCAAGGTGGTGCACACGTGTGATCCGCGCGATCTTGACGGCAGCAACAATCTGGTGCCACTGACACAATTTCTCGAATTCCACCCTTGAACGGCGGTTCAGCACCGTGCTTAAAAGTCAATACCGTAATCCATCCAACGTACACGATGTAGGTGTTCAATTTTGAGAAGTTATGAGCGTCACATTTTTTGTACACATGGACGTTTTATGAGCATGTTTTTTTTTAAGGCTCAGTTGACGCCATCATTCCTTTCAGGGTTGATAAATTGAGTACCACTTTGTGGTTGCCCACTGGCAAAATTGGTCTTTGCTTTGAGAATGTGACATTTCCATCACTGGCTGAGTTGTATATGGTGGAACATTGACGTTAAAATACATTTTATCTCAGGATTTCTGAATAAATAACAAGGGCTTGAGAAAAGTTAGATTTTAAACAAATTTGCAACTCGATCGTGTGTACGCCATGTTATTTATTTCACCTAACATTTCACAATTTGGGCATTTCCCATGTTTTTCAGCTTAATTGCTTCAAGTGCTTTGGCGTCCCTACGGGAGGATCCGGTTAATAAATTCAGGCTAATACAGGCAGCTGGTGGCTTTGCACCCTTTCTGCAGCATCCATATGCAAATAATCCAGCACGATGTTTTAATATAACCATGATTTCCACTCGTAAACCAAGTTGCTCTTTGAACATTTCAATATTCCATCACCTTGCCCTTGCCAATAAAGACTCTACCTCTTTTCACAATGGAACCAGTTTCTCAGATGTTTATTTTTTGGTTCGCCATCGAACAAAAACGGTCACCGCTTTGCACACTTTCAGTTGCGCTTCTGTGGCCGTCTGGAACGCTCTTCCTTCTGATATTAGGAAGCCACTGGGATATATATACTTTTAAATCTAGATTAAAAAAAGTGATTTTGTGTTCGGTTTGTTGCCTTTCCCCCACATCTCTGATTAGCTACGTATTGTGCAAAAAAAGAAAGTTCAACATACATACATTATGGCATGATCAGGTGAAAATAATGTTGGGACAAAAAGTATATACGAAAGCCAATACTGTAAAATTAATGCATTGAATTATTAGGTTACCACTGAACTTTTTTTAGTTACGTGGAAAAATGTCTTTAGGTAATTGAGGACTGAATGAACATTTCTGCTTATACCTGAGGTAAAGAATTATCTACACTGTGCATGGGAAATAAACAAAATATGGAGTGGACAATGCTCTTCTCCAAAATTAGTGTATAGTTGGAAACTGGACTTATTGGTTTGGAAGAAATATAAAACACTTTCACTGCAACAAAAAACATTCCATTGGCCAATTAACCAGAATGTGCACAATCTTGGAAGCTAAGCAGCAATTTTCCTGGATAGTTCATGAATGGGTGATGATAATGCATAACAGTTCTTATAGGCTGCAAAGTTAGGTTGTGGTCAGTGCCGAAATATACATTTATTTTGTACTGTTTGTGCTTCTATGCCCCAACATCAATGCTCCCCATCTTCATCAACCTGTACAGACCAGTGTGGTAAAGTATGGGAAAATAACAACATAACCATCCAGCAGTTGATTGATATAGGGGCTGTATATGTACGGTTTTACTAAAAAAACATAATTTGTTCTCACCACACGTGATTTTATTTCCACTTAGGCATTCTACGTAAATTCTCACACTCAATTCATTACAAATAAAATATGATTTGGGATCCTTTTAAAGGGTAAGAGACAACTAAAAGCATGCATTTGTATCATATAAAATACAATCCAGTCGAAGACACTGACAATGGCATGACTACATTCTTAAAACGGTATTACAAAGGGTATTAAAGATGACACAGAATGGCAGAATCTTGCATTACGGATATGAGTATCTTCCAATAACTAAACATAATCATCGTCATCGTCGTCGTCGTCATCATCGTCATCTGTTAATCGTAAATCATCATTAATCAACTGCCGTCTGAAAACTCTCGTTATAACAGCCGAAAACCTCACGCGTCTGCAATCCATCTCAATCTCACAAGTGCCCTCTTTGCTTGCCCCCCTCCCCCGCCCGCATGTGTTCCCTCTCGTGGCTACTGGCCAGCAATAAACTGTGCAGATGTGGTTTAAGCTTGGATTGTCCCTGAACTGATCTTCTCTTGAAAAGGGGTGACCCTTAGTGGTGGCAGCACTGCCATTGCTGGCTCCCACAGCAGCTGCATTGCCCATCTGAAAACAAAAAAAATTAACCCGTAAAAACAAAGTTTTTCACTCTAAATCCTTTATATGCGTGGCGGCTAGAGTCCTCTCGTCCTCTGGCTTGAGATGGCTGCCACCTATGGGTCAGATGATTGTCTGCCAGCATTAAGCAATTGGTAATTAAATATTTAATGTTTTTTCCCTAAACAGTGTAAAATTTTGGAAACATTTTTTTCACGAAAATGAATTGTCACGCACAACGAGTCTGTGTGGAAAATGTCAGCTCGATTGGATCACGGGAAGTGGGTTAAAAAACGACCGAAAGATTTGCACGGTCGTAAGCAAGGAAGCAAGCACGCAAGCACGCAAGCAAGCAAGCAAGCACGCAAGCAAGCAAGCAAGCACGCAAGCACGCAAGCAAGCACGCAAGCACGCAAGCAAGCAACCAAGCGAACTTAATATAAAGGATTTTAAAAAGTCTCTCCGTCCCAGCTGCTGTCCACCCTGATCATTCTGGGCGTAGCGTGCATGGCTGCATAGGAGGGTTTTTTTTCTTCCCCCGTCTGAAATGAAATGTTGTCCACGTGATGTTAACTGTGAGTGCTGCTGTGGCGTAACGGTTATTAGCACACTGGATTGCAATCCAGAGGCCACGAGTTCAATCTCCCGGGCGTGGAAATTGCAACGATGGGACGAAGTTTATTAAATAACCCCTGCCTCTGTCCACCCACAAGTAAGAATGGGCACACTGCAGTTCGTCGATACGCAGGTTGCGTGTGGTCGAGTAAAGCGGGCATGCCCCCACTGCTCCCAACCCGGTCTGGCCAGTGTGGAAGAGTAGGCAAAACTCTTCTCGAGTGGAGGCCCTTCCACCGGCAGTGGAATGAGAAAGCAATTGCAGGGCTGCGCCTTTGCTCTTTTTTTTTTATTCCCCTGTCTTTCACAGTTGTAATTTTGAAGTGCCATTTACTTGTCACGCTGGTGATTGGAAAAAAAGTGTTGTTGCAGACTTCCGTACAGTGCTCGTGTAGTGACATAGAATTGGTCACTTAGCGGCATAGCGCTGGCCGCTGGCAGGGAAGGGGATCTGCAGCTTGTAGCAACCCTGACTGACAGCAGGCCACGTGATAGACCCGAGAGGGATCTTGGAGAACGGTTACGGAAACGACACGTCGAGAGCCCGCTCGTAGGTTCTAGAAGGGGGGCGTGGCCAGGGCGGAGCGAGGCCGCACTGACAGAATAAAAGGGGCCCCGGGAGGGGACCTCTGGGCTGTCGTTTGGAGTGGGATCCTCGTCGTTGCTGTTGAAGATCGTCGTTGTCTCGCCGCCTTTGTCGCTGTCGTCGTCACTTGATATATTGCGCTGCTAGATGGTAGTTGGCTGTCTTAGTTCAGCGCCGTCAGTGTCAGACGGCAAGTGTTGTGTGTAGGCTAGCAACCAGTGTAGAGTTGCGTATAAGCGAGAGACAGAGGAGTGTGTAACAGTGTAGGGAGTGTATTGTACAAAGTGTGCTCGGTGATAATTAAAGAACTGCCTCCAATAACTTACATCTCCAAGTCAGCCACTACACTTACATTTCGATTACATTGGTAATGTAGGATACTGACGTGACGGTGTGCATCTTAGATGGATTCCCTGTGTTTGCACTGGGGAGCAGACACCCATGGAATAAAAGAGAGCTTCCCACAAGTGGTATGGCTATTGTCGAGTGCACAGGCGGTGCAAATGCCCCAGGGCCCACGAGTCAGAGGGGCCAAGTAGCCACGTTATCAAAACGGAGGGGATGTTGGAAAGCAGGGCCTGATTCATTCCTGGCACCAGGGCCCCACGCAATCTCACGCTCTGCCACTGCTTTCCACCAACTATTTTTACTGAAAGTGTGAATGATGATTGCATACCGTTAATGTGATATACATTAGTTTATTGACTTAATGATTAATTATAATTAACCATTAATTATCATCAGCTGCAAGTATTAGCCTTAATATGCTTCTCTCCCGCAGAAAAGACTTGCAATCTTTAATCCAGCTGGCCATTAAAATTCCGTGTAATGGGCTGCACACTAATTTAATAGCAGTGTATGATGTGCGGATCTTTTGTAATGCAACTCTTGATATTATTCAAAAATAGCATCGCACGGTACACTTAACAGGTTTTCGACATTTATGCAGATGGCAAAGCCAGTTTTTGACAGCGTAATGTTTAATGGAAGAAAAAAAAAACCTTTCTCTTTTGCAGATGTAACCTTTGACGGGTGCGTGTATTACATGATGGCAGCTTTGAGCTGCACACTTAGTTCATGCCACTTGCATGGGGCATCAGTATTGGCAGCAAGCGCCCAACCTTTGCGGTGGCCAGCTGTTCTGCCTGCACATCTCGCCGCTGGTTGTACATGTCGACAAATCGCTTAATTTCTTTAGATCTCCGCTGATGTCTGAAGAAGAAGAAACATAAACATCCGTGCACGATTGCTTACGGTATACCCACACGGATAATTTTATTTGGCAGTTTGTCTCTTGCCTCGTGACGCTTGACTTATATCGCATCGATCGTAAACACAGCAGCTATCTGCTGTATTTTACTCAATATCTGTAATAGCATAAATGCAGCCCATTGAATGTTGTAACAATCAATTTGTACAATCATCTAAAAACATTTATGAGGTTTTTTGTTTGTTTGTGAAATGTAGTTCTTTTCAGAGTTGGTTTCGACAAGCCAGCAGATGAGCAAACATTATTAATTCATGTTGCTCATTTTACTATCTTATATTACAAATCAGTATTATTGTTGTTATTGATTGTTCCTCGAATGACATTACTTCTGTTATGTGTGCTTAGTAATAAACATGTAAACCATTCAAGTTAACTTTTCCAATTAGTCTGATGTGGACGGTCAATCTCATTTACTAATATAATGTTTCTTACATTTCACCAGTTTTTCCTAATAAAGGGGATAGATTGTAATGGCATTAAAGAATGAAAGCTTGAAAATTGTAATTTAATAAACAAAAAGATATTTAGTTATATCACTAAATTTGAATAAAAAAATGTGAAATTCCAAATTTTCCTTTTAACAAACTATTTAATACAATTACATTTTTGTGGAATGACAGACCGGGGACTACAGTGAGGCTGTATCTCTTCATAGAAATATACGTGCTAAGTAAAACCACGGAGCCACAATGCACATCAAATGCACGTGGCATTATATTTGTCAAATTAATAGAACATACACGATTTCATGGTCCTGTGGATAGGACACTTTTGTTAAAATTGAAAGGTTTGTTACTTAAAAATTGTGCAATAAGACGGGTTAGCCTTCTCAACATCGCCGTAATTACAATAAATTGCAATTAATCTGTGATTGTGAACTACCATAAAATAATCACCACGATGATGCATCTCGCTGATAAATGTCGCGTTTCTAACCGATGCACAGGCGTGGAGAAATCCTTTGAAATTAACAACAATGCTGAACTGTTCACATAAACTGCAATCGAGGTACATTGGTTCTATCCTAATGATTTTCATGACAAGCTGGAGTGGCAATGCACAAAAGGGGCAGACGAAACAAGCCTATCGCCAGACAGCACCTTCTCCCTTTGGCAGGGAGTTGGGAGTGGGGGTGGTGGGGGGTAACAAAGTGCATACTCATCGAATTTAGGGAAAATAATACCAATATTGAGCAATTCATGAACTCTGCGTGTGAATGATAAAACCTGATTTATTGCGCGGCTGATAGCGCCTGCTGTTTGCTTAAACTGATGAAAGAACGCACGGCGGCATGGAACGTTTTGCGCTTTGTTTCAGTGCAGATGCCAGAATTGTGATTTCATGATTTAAAAATTTAATAATAATTATTATACATCTAACAAAAAGAGTGAGTTGACCTTGCTAATTGTTCAGGTTTTAAACGGTCTGCTTTTCTGCAGTGAATTAACTCACAATATAGTATCTGCCGGGTTGAACGTGTACCGTAACTGTCATTTATTAGGCCATAAAGAGAACGCAATAAAGACTGGCTGCCATATGCACCAAGCCTCCCCAGCACTTTATGCAAAGCACGTGACATGAGTCAGGGTCAGGCCACCTGAAAGATGCCAGTATGATCACGGGTACATGTGCAGAGTGAAGGGTATACGGTGTATATATATATACACATATTTATTTTAGCAGGTAAAGGTACACTAGGCTATGCCGCTCTTTTTCAGAAGCGACCTGGCTACAAGTGATAGTTCAACGAAGTGGCTTTTCATCATGTGGAAATGTATAGCAGCCAATGCTCGTGGGAGTGTCCAAACTTAATGCGCTTTAACGCTCCTGACCAAAAAAAAAATACTCGCAAATCCGTCTGAACAAATTAAAGACACGCACAAAAATAAAAGAACAACTTTAAAAACCTGAATATATATATTTTTTACATAGCGCTGGCTTTGAAAGGACCATAAAAAGCCCATGTTTTGGATTTTACTCGGATCATAGCGTCGTAATACCAACCATAATACTTGCTTGACACAAATATTAAGATGTGCACATCTATATTTGAAGCCAGGTAGCGTGAAGCAATGCTGCAACTAGTTACTACGGCTAGTTTATGAGATAAAAATAAATTTATTCAAAAATGGGTAACCAGCTTGTCATAAATTCCTGCACACTGAGCAGTATTGTCCTCAAAATGAGGAAAATCATCTTCAGTGCAAAGGTCACGACGCTTGCTGCTCCTTAATGGGTGTTTGGGCTTGTCTGCGTCACGTGGTACATTTTGCCTCACAGCCATTGGCCACCGCTGTCAGCCCAGTCTGTGCTCGTGCAGCCCACGTGACGACTTACCTGGGTGTGGCTCTCATCCTCCGAAGCTGCTGTGGTGATAATTCACTACTATAATCACCCAGGAATGTCCTTAACGCTCGTGACGTCACTCCACATCGACCAGCCCCCCTCATTAATATTCATGAGCAGGTTACGTCTTCCACATGGGGGGGGGGGAGGCTCCTCCCCCTCAGCGTCAACTGACAACCCTAACTACAAAGGCAAAACCCTCACGTCACGCGATCTCCGTAGCGCTGTTGAGACATAGAAGTAAAAAAGACGTCATGATGAACAAGGGATTATAACTTTTAAGTCTATGTCACCGCGCCCTTACAAATTGCACACGAATGGATGCAATGAATACCACGTCACGGTCTGATTTTCGCTTGCAAGTTTTCAGATTTACTGCAATACACCCGTCCCTGGACGGGCAAAAGTCTAGTTGATAATAATGTGTGGCTGGCAATGCTCGGTTCATCGAATAAACATCCCGAGGGTGGTAGTTCTGTTTCTCAAAATGCTGAGGACCAGCGTCTGATAAAGCATTTAAAATTTGTCATCTCGATAGATGTGCTATGTTTACAGTGGAAGTGCTCTACGCGTGTGTATACTTTAGCTGTAAAATCTGCAATTGGTAAGAGAGTCAGTGTCGAAATTGAGCTTACATTTTCACCTTCGACAGTATATAAGTTGTTCAAGAAAGCGAAGACGAATTAGATATCAGTTTCTCGAAATTACGCCTGCATGCGTTGCATTGAAGAGTATTCATTAAGTGATATAATCCGGGATAGCTCCAATGAGGTTCTGGTGGTCCCTTTGAGCTGCCGCCATGAGAGAGCTTGCTCTGAGCGCGTCTTGTAATTTCTCATTGGCGTCGCGCGTTTTAATAAACAGAACAACAGCCTGCTAAGTGACATTTACAATTGCTCACGTTTCTGTGACTTGGCATTAACGACAAGAAAACCCGGTCATATACTTTGCACGCAGTGCACCTTTTCATGGACATGCAAGTATGGAACTTTGTCGATTATACGTCTTCCGCCCCCACCCCCCCCCCCCTTTCAGGAAACGGAATTTGAAAAGTTTGTACTGTTTCGGACTGCACAGTTGTACACGTACACAGCACATGCTCAACTTGTGTGACTGTCGTACAAGTGTTAACATGTGGGTGAACAACTGCCAGGTAGAGTGCATCGATGCAGAAGTCAATATGAATCATTCCAAGTGAGAGTTGGGAGAGGTGAATTCTTCTTCCCTTTGACCTTTCCAGGGACCCTGTTTCGCCTCTCAAATGGGGTTTCTTATCGGTTCATGTTCAGCGGCCACCATTGTAAATGTATGTTTATAAATACCTTTTAATGTTCACACGGTTGTACCTCCAGATACCTTAGTAAAACACCCATGACTTAGACTTATTAAGGTATCTGGAGTGTCCACACGTGTTATTGTTTTTACGGTAACCTACAATACATATTTCAACTATTTGTGAAATATTTTGCCGCAACAAAACGTTTGGCTCTGCTCTCTGCCTCTATTGCAAGCGATTTTTTTTTTGGATTTACTGCATTTATCTGAGATATGAATGGTGTATTTTTTAACAATAGTTTACGACCCAGAACGCATTGTTTCAAAGCATTATTCACGTGTGAGTAACCGTTGTTTGTTGTTATTACCCCTGGAAGCTATATGCGATGTGGCTCTTGGTACCTGGCCAGCCACCAAAATGCACACGTTACCACAATCACTATAAAGCTGGCTTCGCGACCCAGGCACGGTTTTTGGCCTTTTCAATTCTGCTCAGGTTTGCGACTCCCACATCCTTTGAGCTGCATGGATCCATGGGCTTGACCCTTCCCCTGTCGCCCCATGAACTCGACTGTCTCCCCATTCCTCCACCTCCGCACTCAGAAGGAAGCAATTATTTTAAATATAAATATATCTTTTTTGACATTTTAATCCAGGCTCGGCTTAGGTTAGGCAATCCCAAGAAATAATCTATTTACGATGTAATTCTACACCATTAAAACATAATCCTGAAGTTGACCTAGGCGTGGAAAGCCAACGGTCAGTCCTCTTATGTACGTACGATGTATGTAAGTTTAACTTCTTTCGCACCGTACGTACCCAACCGTGCTAATCGGAGGTGCAGGCTCATTCACGTTGACCCCCGTGGGGGTCACAACTGGTTCTGGGCATGGCACGTGTGAGCAGAGCGAGCAGCTTGCTTCTCAATGTGAGCTGCACAAAATAAGGGCGTTCACAGCAGCCATAAGATGATCTTATTTGTTGTAAGTTCTCTGCATTTTACTCACCTTCACCAGAAGCTTTTAAATCTCCCTTGCAGAGTTTAATGTTGAATAATAATTCGACGATGTTTTAAAAAAAAGTTAATCCAATCAAGGGATTAAATCATCATAATGCACGTATTTGTTTTATTTAATGTCCACACAGACAATACTTAGGTTATGGGAAACTGTGTTACACCGAGTGAGCATGGCAATCTAAATCGTTATCTCTATATTTAGATTTTTTTAGCTTTGTCAGGAGAAAAAAAAGTCAGTTTGCTTTTGCGTGTACACCAGCATAGTAAAATTCCACATTTGTTTGATTATAAGTTCACACTAATAGATTTCGTATTACAGATACTGGTTTCCTGATGCAGACACTTGCAGGAGGAAAAGGCATACGCGTGGATTTCTTGAGAATATAATTAGTGATTGCAGAGAGCAGTGCATGGGTAACTGTAGAGCCGGATACATTTCCATTTATTCACTCATAACCATTACACACAACCCTGATGAGAGCTCATTACACCATCTCATTTTCAAGGGAGATTTTATAAAACTGCAATATAGAGGGAGAAAAAAATAATATAATGTGAGATTCAACTACCACGTTTGTTACATTTATTTAAACACTAGCAATAGCATGTCCATATTATGCTGGTTAGCCAATGCATTAATTGATTTAACTGATAAAGAAAATGTCATATGTTACATTTGGTAATGTGGCATGCTCTTGTCTTTTTTGCCACGATTACAGGGCAGCCTTTTTTATGAGGAGAAAATCGCTACGTACGTCCACCAATACCACTGTTCATGCACTCATCTGATCGGGGAAAGGTGAAGGTGAGGGGGGGGGGTGAGAGGGGGCACGGATGAAATGAGGCTATACATATGACTTAAAACTTTCGTGACTGCAGGAATTCGTATTATTGATTCTTTCGGTAAAGTGACGTAGATAGAAAATAAAAATAAGAAAATAAAATGTGTAATTTTAATACATTTTTATAGTTTTTATTTCCTATCTATTTTATTTCCTATATACATATGTTTATTATTTTACCAGCGTATAATGGAAGTGAACAGATAGAATGTGCGGTCTGCTCTTATTGTTTGCTCGACTTTGCACACGCGTTTCAAGTCACATGGACACTGAGTCGCAGAGCCTCATCGAGCGAGGAGCAGCCGATATAAAATTAAACCGGCGTGCAAGCGAAGATGTTGTTTTTCTCTCTCGCAAGCACGGTTGATCCGCCATCCGCATAATCCACCCCAATGGAGAGTAAACTGGACGCAAGTTGTGCAGAGTTTGTGTTTGCGCGGATGAGTTAGTGCTGTTCGTGGGTGATGTGGATGGGGCTGAATATATCTGCATTGTTCGTGTTGGTTCATATGCGCAAGTGTGTTGGCAGGAGATGCACTTCTGTGTGCGCCAGCAGCGTTTGATGACTGGTAATAGCATCACTAAAAATGCGTACCATTTTATAGCTGTTCCATACGCGCCTATTAGTATTCCCAAAATGTGTGCATTTTTAGGTGAAATGAAATCAAACGCATGTGCATTGTAGTTTGATTAATCAAAATCAAACGTTTTTCTTTCCGTTTTTAAACGCAGGGTTAGATAGGTGAAGGTTTCAATACAATTTCACAGTTTTGCTCGCGCGTCTCAGGAGTTGGTCCTGTAAAATGTATAAATCGTTTGCACCGCACGGCACACAATTCCCTGCGAACCATGACAGGAGAGAAAAAAAAATTGATAATAAACAAACAAGTAAATACATTTATATATACAAGTAGAATTTGCAGGTGCGCGCTTTGTGTGTGTGCATTCATTAGACGTGGGTGTGAGTATGTTTACTTGCGTGGAGCCGTGTGTGCGCATGGCTCTGCCTCTGATTATGCAACGGTAACCACATGCCATGATTATCCGAGATACCCACGATGTAAAATCAGCGATGGTTCTACGCTTTAATGACATTATGGTCACGCGATGTGTACGTGCGCGTTGTTACGCCCTTTGTCCGAAAACGTCCGCCGCCGTTCGCAGGACCGCTAACGGAGTTCGCACTTGCACCGGGGCCCTTTGTGGAGGGACCAGGGGCATTGGATGCACCGGTTCACGTGGCTACGCCACTATCGATGGAAACATCAATGGAGTTAAGACGCTTTTCGTTTATTGCTGGCTTGAGGATTTCCAGCTGTCGCTGACTAGCGACCTTGCGTGGCTTGTGCTGCCCGGCTGAGAGGCTGTTCTCGGCATTCTCAGAAATGTCACGTGATTCGCGAAACCACTGGGGGGCAGCTGACCAGCACTTCCCAGAATGTAGTGATTAAAAAAAACACAATTAAAATTATTTTATTCTTTATTTTACCAGGTAAGGCCCACTGAGCTATGTAGCTCTTTTCCAGAAGCGACGCTGCCACAAATTACAACTAAACGAAGTGGCTTATCGTGTAGAAAGTTACAGCAGCTACGTACTCTCAACGCGCGCTTACACATGTGGAGGGAAAAAACAAGGGGACTCGGAGAAAAATCCATGCGACCACGGGGAGGCAAACTCCAAATATACAGCATCTTGAGATAGTAAATCTAGCTGTGACGGTCCCACCTGATGACGGAGACTTGTGTTGCCTCCGAAACGTCGTTATTTATTATTATATTTCTATTATTTCAATTATATTTATTATTATTTATTTTTTACCTACGTGACTTTACCGAGTACAGCAGCAGGCGTCAGGATCGGGGTCGGGATCGGGATCGAACCCACGCCATCCTGTATACCAGGCGAGGTAGTTAACATCTCGCCATTGCGTTGCCCCGGGGGAGCTGTCGCCTGTGGAGGTGCTGGAAATGCAGCGATGCACTTGGGGCTTGTGGAAGAGCTGCTCATCCACAGCCGTGCGTGCAACCTCTGGATGGAGAAAGCAGTTTCAAGGCCACGTGTGGGCAGTGCGTGGCACAGAGGAGCGGCTGTAAGAGGTGCATGGAGTCTGAACCTTTTATGGCTTCTGGGAATATGCCTCGTCAAAATAGATACCGTTAAACTTTGGTGATGAAAGTCTGTTTGGCAGATTGACTTTTGTATATTTATTGATACGCTACACATGAGCATCGACGATGATAAATAATTAATCGTCAAAATAATTTTCCCCCTCCCATCAGCTTATTAGTGACGAGGGAGCCAAACGCATTTCCGCCATGATTCCACTTACTCAGGAAGTGTACATTTTGACTTAAAGCTGTCGTTACTGCAGGAAAAATAATAAAAATAAAGTGAATGTAAGTAATCATAACAAAAATCAAATAACAAAAAGTTTTTTTTAAAGTGCATACAAATAAAAATCATGAAAATAAATATTTGTATTATAATTTTTATTAACTTTATTTTTTATTATAATTTTTCAATCTACGTGACTTTACCGAAATAACCAAAGAATACTCAGGAAGTGCTCTCACTTTGTTCAATCTAGGCCATTTTCCCACCAGATCCTTCACCATCGCATCTATCCAACTGGTTTTCTGCCTCGTCAATTTGTACGCCTCCTCGCCCAGTACGGGCTACCTGCCGGGACCCGTTCTCGCCACGTGCGGTTTCCCTGCCCCCATGCATTGTCAGTGCGAAAGCGGGCAACCCTCGTCACAGGTGAATCAAGGGGGTGCCCAGAAGCTGGCGACACTCTTATGTCCAGCAACAGCAGCAGGCGCACGGGTTGTGCTACTCGCATGATGGGGAGGCGCTGCCAGTGATGAGGGCATTGGGGGCCCACAGTGTATCTGGCCGATTGCCATTGCGCTTGGGATGCCATCATCACATGGGTGAAACAGTGACAGTTGTGGTTTGTGTTTCTCTCACTCTCTCTGTGTAAATTCTTTTTTAGCAAATCTATGTGCGCTTGTGTTTCTGAGCATTGTGCGTGTTGTGTGTGTGTGTCGCCGTTGTGTGTTTGCCTACTCCCCTCCGTGTGTGTTCACGTCAACGTGTTCGCATACATGTTAATACGAAAACTTGCATGGGTTTGTAATTTATTTTGCACGTGTGCTTTTTACATGTAGGTCTCTCGCACAAGGTGTTGTTTCTCATGTTTTGACATTAATGTAACCAAACATATGATTACATGTTTTTTTTAAAGTACAAATCTATACTCCGCATGAATAGGGCAATGCCTGACGCTGCAAATGACCACATAAGGCGGCACACGTATTTAATGTACAGGCTGTTCTCCTATAACGTGGTAGTTGTGTTCCTGAAGAACACCGCGTCTTGTAAAAACCGCGTTATATGTAATATAGGGTAAAGCACAGTCCGCAATAACTTTTGATATCTTCTGTGCACCGGTGTGTTGAAGAGAGAATCAACAGCATTTTCAAATTTGAGTACGACGTTTCGCTGATAACGACAGCGAAACGTGAAAAAATGAGATGAGGTTTTACCCTTTTCTGGCAATAAAGCAGGTGTTATTTTTTCAGGTGTTAAGGTGTTCAAACACCAAATGGAAGCCTTTAAAGCCTAGTCTCATCAGTGTCAGACCTGTAGGCCAATCCGTTTCAAAGACGATTAATATTTATCAGAGCATGTTTGTTTGCATGTTCACCACAAGTACGCGTGGTTAATGCGAACTTGATTCCTTGAAATATGTTTCTATTTGGCGTTTGAACATCTCACCACCTGTTTTATCACCAGAAAAGTAAAAAAAAAACATTTTTTTTTCATACTTTGATACAGGCAAAGAGGTTCAATTTTTTTAATACACACGCATCTTGCTACACGCTTGCTTGGTGTGGGCCCCTTCGCAACGCGGCGCGCAAATCAGATCCAAGGAGCCCACAACTCTCGCTCAGCCGCCACTCGTTCCTGCTGGGACGGCGCCAGGCATCCGGAGACCTTCAATTCGATTCTTTGTCTGTCGTGCGCGGCCGGCCCTTGAGCGTCGCCGTTCTTCTTCTTGGTTATTTCGGTAAAGTCACGTAGAAGGGAAATAATAAAGACAGCGTCTAAATGACATTCAGACGCTGTCGTCCCGACAGACCTGTTCTTCACCTGAGGACGGCTGCTTGCGTTGTGGCCGAAACGTCGTGAGAATTATTTTATTATGTTTTTATTTTATTTTATTATTTCCCTTCTACGTGACTTTACCGAAAGAACCAAGAAGATGAATCCCTACAGTCACGAAAGCTTTAAATCGAAATTTCGTCGCCGTTCTACTGACGGCACCGTACAATGCCACTCCCAAGGCGTGCGTCATTCTTGATTATTAAGATTACTTTAGATTAACAGGTATATGCTGTACTACTATTACGACTACACACATACACACGCCCGGTACGCTGTACACAATCTAATCTCCAAAGAGAGAGAGACAGATTCCGCTTGTTTGAAATATTTAGATAAGGGGGAGGCGGGGGGGCACGGAATGGTTATTGTTGTTCTTTGAAGTCATTCCGAGATTCTTAAGCGCAAACAACGAGAAGGAAAGGTTAATGACTCCATATGTCACAAGAACCAACAATTCCCCCTTTAGACCAATTGCAAGTCTTAATTAAGTAATTGCAAAGTGCAAGTAAACCCAGCAGAAAGCATGCGCACTGTGTAACAGGCAAACACAACAGAACCCTGCACAAACAATAAACATTAGTTGGTTTGTTTAAAATGGCCTTTAAAAATAGGCAAGTAGAAATAACCAAAGCTAATGAAATGAACACACAATTAGAGTTTAGTGTCTCTACACACTATGGTAGTACCATAAATGTTGCAAGTTCGTTTCCAATATAAATAAGTATGCGCACAAAACATTGAAATGTGCGAAATCGCCAATCTTCGGCTGTTCTTACCTTTGCGTTTGGCGCGTGCAGGCATGTGGACAAAATCGACATAAATCACTCGCAGGGTGTGGCATGCTATTTGATTTTGTAAAGTATTGGAGTGACCCGTTGGTTTGATTGCTTCACGAAATAAATGAGAGCATTCGAAACTGGAAACACGAAACACGATGGAGCCTCGCCCATCACTGCAGTGATAACTTCACGCATTTTTTAAAATCAGCCGCTGACATTATTTCGATTTTTTTTGCGCGAGTTCTCAGTCTTTCTGCTGGTTAGGAAGCCCATGCATTATGCATATAAACTGCCATCTAATCAGAAGCATGTTCATTGGAAAACACTGGCTTGGCATCTGCCCCCTGCTTTCTCCGTGTTCGCTTCGGGGTGGGGAGGTCATAAAGTTTCGTGCCTCGACGAAAGGACGCATGCAGGCACTCCGCATGTTGGCAGCACTCAAACATGAAGTGGTGCCCCCTTGTGTGTAGCCAACGTGTCTTTGCCCCCCCCTGCTTATGTCGCTGAGTGTGTGAAGTGAATTGATTATTTTAATTGATGCAATATTACGTTGGCAGTGAAGCAAATATCGTTTTCTTTTTATATTCCACGTTTCTTTTTCACTTATCTCTTTGTGTTATTGTACGTTTTGAAAAGAATATGTTCCACTCTGGCTATTGCCGAAGTGGTCTAAGTAATTCATTTCCATTCAAATGTCTGGATGATGGAAAGGATATTAGATAAATATACATTTCTGAAACGGGGTGGGCTTCATTGAAGTGCCTTAGATTACGCATTTTACCCGCATGACTCTGGTTGTGTAGAGTTGTATGAAGATACTCATTGCACACGGCCCAGCTTCGTCTTGGGTTTTAGGAAAATCCGATCGTCGGTAAAACTTGCTGTGGTTGTGGGCACTCGATTAAAACGTCTATTACTGGTAGGAACCTCCTGATTACACCAGCGCACAGGGGATTATTGTGTCCGTCCGTCCGTCGTGTAGGGAGGGGCTGGGTGGGGAGGGTGGGGAGAGGCTGGGTGGGGAGGGTGGGGCTGGGTGGGGAGGGGCTGGTTACCCCGTGGTGCCCTTATAAAACTCAACGTTTAACCTACTCACAGTCGGCCATATTTGCGGAATACACCACGCCGCCGTTGACCCTGGCCATTGACCGAGCAACCCAACGTTCCTACCAGCTCCCTTCGCAGGAGGAATGTATTTACTGTGCGAGGGTTACCGTTGTGGCATTGTAAATTCAAAGAGTCGCTCGTCTGATATCCTGGCGCGGCAGTTGAAACAATGGACCAGTTTCTTAAATTCTCCCGACTCTCTCCACAGAGCAATATTAAGAGGTACACTGCGGTGAGTCGACTGTCAGGCAGTGGGGTAGAGTGGTGCATACTCCCACCTTATTCCAAGATGTCTGGGCAGCGTAAAAGAGTAGGCAAAATTCCTCCCAGAGGGTCTCTCTTTTTAAGTGCTGTTCAGCCGGCAGTGGCACGAGCTAGCAATTACAGGGCCACACTCTTAACTAAACTGATGTGTGTGTGTGCACCAGTGTATGTATGTGTGTTGAACTTCTTTCGCACCGTACGCAGCCAACCGTGCTAATGAGAGGTGCGGGGGAAGGACAAGGTGTTGGTGGGTGCCTGTGAACACCCATCAGTAGTTTTTACTTGGGACTCAAAACCCTCGGAACTCTCATTCGCGGGACTGAAATCTGGCACCGGGCCTGCCACTGCACCCAGAATTACTCCATCCCCGGAGTGAATCATCACTGTGTGGATTAACCTTAATCCGACAGCAACATATATCAATACAACGGCTTCAACCGCAACTGCGGAAAAATGTTAAGTTGTAGCAATTGAAACGTTTATGACAGCTGTGGCAAGTGTTTGGTCACCAAAGTGAGCCGTAATGCTTTTAGATTTACGCAACTGATTATTGCACACATTTACTTCGAAACATTCCTTGACATTTTTATTCTGTTCTAACAATGCGTTGCACTTTCCTTTTGAAAACTCGAGTTAGTGGTGGCATCTCAGTGAGGTCCTGTAAGGAATTCAGACCGATTGCATCGTGCTCATTTAAATTAAACTTCACGAATGTAAATGTGAGAGAATGATTTTGAAAAGGATTGATTGGAACTGGTTTGCTGATATTTAGATATTTATTAATATAAATGGACAGGGCAAGTTGGAACAGTACAGTAATTTTGCTGTGGCGGTTCCACCTGAAGACGGAGGCTTGTGTTGCTTCCGAAACGTCGTGATTTAATTTAGTTGTTTTCATTTTAATTTATTTTGTTTTTACCTACGTGACTTTACCGAAAAACCCAAAAAGTATGGCTTTTAAAGACATAATTTCCAGTCTGTGCAGGTTGTGGGGTGGATTATTAGATTGCACGATCATCAAAGTTGGCGGAGGCTTCATCCAGCAGTGGATCGATAATGGCTGATGATGATGATGAATAATGGCTGATGATGATGTTGAATGATGGCTGATGATGATGATGAATGATGGCTGATGATGATGATGAATGCTGGCTGTGACGGCATGTTGCCTCCTTTACCCGCGAGTCTTCGTGGTATGGTTGCACATCTGTGACATGACATTGGTGACTCACAGACAAATGTAGGAACATTGGAAGGGAATTGACTGCAACGCGAATAGATTTAGCCGCAAACTTCACGATACAAACCTGTAAGCAGCTGGCATGCAGAACATCTGAATGCACCTAAGTGTAACTGCCATGAAGTGAGAACAAATATACACGTGACAATGTCGATGGAACAAAACCGCGGACAATCTTGACATATGGAGGGTTCAATAAGTCACGTGGTAAAGCAAGACTTAATAGGCATGTATACAAGTGAGCACTATAGACTATTTTTAAAACAATATATCTGCAGATAAAATATTCAATTTAAAAAATGTGAACATCTAATTTGCATTCTCTGTCAAATGGTTGACATGACTTAATTATGAAATTTTGTTAAAATAAATTATTTCTATTTTAATAAGGCAGTGCTCACACGTAGCTTCCATTTTCAGAGAATATATTGCCATTTTGCTGTGCATAGCACCGGTTATATCTCCGAGTCTCCTATGGAGGAGGCTCGGGAAGGACGCTACCGGGCAGTTGGAGGCAGTCGTCTTCCAGTAACAAGGAGGGCAGAGGAGCTACGCTCACAACAACGAGCGGAGCGCCTTGCGGATAAAATACAGCAAGTTGGCACAGTTGGATGGTACAGCTGGTACATCTACCAGTCATCTCAGTCAGCCAACCCATGGCACCTGGATCTGTCCCGATACCTCCTGTCAGCGAACCTTCGACACTTCACGTGGCCTCAAAGTGCGCCTGGCCTGGCACAGGCGCCGTGGTGACGTCACCGTCACTAAGTGGCGAATGGCGGCTGTATTGGTTATATCACCTTACCCGACTCCTCTTCTGAATATTATCTCGTCACTTTATTTATGCAATCTCGGTGTAGTGGTTGCTTCTTCGTACATTATTTTGGGAAATATATGCATTGTTGCAAATGGAGAAAGTATTAGGAATCGCATTATCATCGTTACATCCAATAACATTTAACAGAAAGTGGTGGAAGTACTTAACAAAGAAAGTTGCAAAGTCGTGTACAACAAGTTTTATAAACAAAATAAATTCATTGCAAGAGGGACACATTTGGAAACCATACAGCAGGATTACATTTATAATTATTGAAGGGGGATGATAAACATGATGAAATTAAGATACTCATTAAAACAGGATAAAATCTCAAAGCAATGTTTCTGAAAATGAACTTTTTCTTCCATGATTACACTATGCAACACAATTTTAGTTACTGGGTAGTGTTATTTCGTAATTGCTTATGCATAAAAAGTATAGAAAATGGCTATTATTTCCCACAAACTTTGCTTTTGTGACCGGGACAGTGATATTTTGAAATTTACATATTTTCATTGAGAAAACGGGCGAAATGTGTCTTTTCGTTCACATAAAGTCAGAAAAAAACAACAAATGAATCAAAATTAACATGTATTTGCACTAACGTAATACAAAAATTACTACAAAAGAATTATAAGTGAGTAGTTTTCAAGATTTACGATTATACTGTAAATCACTTTCACGAATCAACCCCCAAATGTAGCCTCCCATCATGTTCTCGTTATACTGTCCTTGGTCGCGGCGTTCAAAGTCCAGTATATCCTGGTGGAAGCGCTCGCCTTGTTCCTCCCAGTATGCTCCCATGTTCTCCTTGAATTTATCAAGATGAGCATCAAGGATATGGACTTTGAGGGACATCCTACAGCCCATTGTGCCGTAGTTCTTCACCAGAGTCTCAACCAGCTCTACATATCATGTTGCTGCTCACCCCGAGCTCTCATTACTCTGATAATGATTGTCTTTGTGCTGTACGCCTTTTGGCGTGCTCTGGTCTAACACCGTTTTGAGACGAGGCTCAAAAGAAAGTTGTCTCTAGTGTGGACCAATCAGTTTCAAAGACAATCCATATATTATCAGAGTATGTTTTTTGTTTGCATTATGACCACAAGTATTGTAGTTAATGCAGACATGATTCCTTGTAAAAGGTTTCAGTTGGGTGTTTTAACATCTTAACACCTGTTTTTTGCCAGGGGAAAACCTATTCTCATATTTTGGTACTGGCAAAGGAGGTCCGACGATATGTAGAGCTGGTTGAGACTCTGGTGAAGAACTACGCACAATGGGCTGTAGGATGTCCCTCAAAGTCCATATCCTTGATGCTCATCTTGATAAATTCAAGGAGAACATTGGAGCGTACTCGGAGGAGCAACGCGAGCGCTTCCACCAGGATATACTGGACTTTGAACGCCGCGACCAAGGACAGTATAACGAGAACATGATGGGAGGCTACATTTGGGGGCTGATTCGTGAAAGTGATTGACAGTATAATCGTAAATCTTGAAAAACTACTCACTTCTAAATATTTTAGTCATTTTTATATTACTTTAGTATAAACACATGTACATTTTTATTCATGTTATTTTTTTCTGAACGACAAGACACAAATTCGCCCGTTTTCTCATTGAAAATAGGTACATTTCTAAATATCACTGTCCTGGTCACAAAAACAAAGTTTGTGGGGAATAATAGCCATTTTCTATACTTTTGAGGCATAAACAATTAAGAAATAACACTTACTATCCAGGAAAATATTTTGTTACACAGTGTTATTACCCAACTTAAAAAAATACGAATGAAACCAAAAAGAATAATGACAAAGTCAACAAAAACATAAATGTATGCAAAGTATTATGGAAAGTTGCCCGTTGGGAATTGCACAGAGAGACCGAAAGACGAGCACGTGGTCCAGGTAACAAACACAAATGCAACATATCGCATTGCCGATGCAAAAAACGTTGAGTGGGTTTGGTCAGGGCACATCGCGAGAGTGAATAATGGCAATGGACAAGAACTGGTAATGGAATGTCAGCCAAAGTAGTGAAGGGAGGCAGTCCACCATGGAGATGAAGCGATGGGACCAGTTGATTTGCAGGAGCTTGGTGAACGGTGGCATCTGTGAAAAAACAGCTTCAAAGCTCATCGGATTTCCTTCAGTCTACATGCAAAATTTGATCCTGATTCTATCCATGAGAGATGGTGACAGCAAGGAGAGTACTTCATCCGGCAATGTATAGACATGGTTGATGATGATGATGATGATCATCATGTTGACGTGTAGCTTAAGACTTAATTTGTGTTTGGTCACCTTCCCACCATGACCAACTGTAGTTGCGTATACCCAACAGTACAGCATAGTGAATTTAATCTTTATGCGATTTCAGGCGCTGTGAAAAAAGCAAGGTTTTGTTTTTGTGGTTCATTTTAGTCATTGCTGAATTGTCAAAATTCCCACATACGGCACCATGTTCTTTTCATGGCACAATATAACCACAAATAGAATTGTGACATTGACATGACTTTTAAGTGTAATGACAAAAAAATTGTCGACAATTGATTTCTATTCATAGAGCTATATGAATGTAACTGCATCTTAAGATGCTGTACGAGTGACGGACACATGCTAGGGAAAGGGGTGATGATCGATTACTGTATATTATTTTGATTTGCGTTGTTAACATTTATATTATTTTACCAAAACGTATCAATTCCACTCATGGAAATGAAAATTTTAAGATTCAGAATATCCAACAGTAAACAGCAGAATACATAAATGTTTCCGCAACGCTTCTTATTTGTAGGCATTGTAGGTTATGCAAACCTGAGAATGCTTTGAACCATAAAATCATGATTAAGCCACGAGAAAGTATATGTGTAAGGATGTACTGCACCTTCCAGTTTGTATAATTTTTAATTTCATGTTTGGCATTGAATCGAGTTTATCAGAATAAATCTTCTGATCTGAGGCAGCTGTAAATTAATTCCACAATATTCCGGATAAATATTCACATCTGCCATTAACAGGTCTGCTGTAGATCATTTACCCAGGGTTAATTAGCATGTTCGTGAAATTATCTGCATTTTTATGCACGGTGCATATTAATTTCTAATATACCGAGGTGTCATACGCCATCTGGTATCGTTTGATATATTCCGCTTTGCCTAATTTTTCCTTCACTTTGAATACAAATTACTCAGCAGAGTGGTAATATCTGATAAATACTGCCAGGCATACAAAAACTCTTTAAAACACAATAAAACGCACTGGTTTCCTGCCAGTTTTTGGCTATATTATGTATAGACTTAATAGATTGCTGCAATACAAAATCTGCTCAGTGTGAGATCAAAAAAAAAACAGCCCCAGTTTGGTAATACTGCCTCGAAAAGCAACTATGTTATTTTAGTGGCAATCGAAAATTACATCGGCAAAATCCTGCTGCTGATATTGTGTAAAGATATGTACAAAAAAATGTATAATTAGTCGTGAAGTACATGGGAGTACTCCCCAGAATACCGTGATAAACTAAATAATGAAGCAATAGTTCATTAGGTAATGCTTACCCAGGCATCTCTGCCTTCAGGAGAGCTAACAGCATGATTGCTTTGCATCATCTAAATGTTGCGCACAACCTTGGCCAGAGTTTATCGGGATGAAGGCTATCATGTGAGGCAGCTACACATTAATTTCACAATAGTCTGATATTTAGGAGTGACATTAACGTCCTTGATTGAGGTTTTTCAGAAAAAAGAATATGGTGACTTATTCTTTGGTTCTTTTCGGTTAAGTCACGTCTAAAAATAAAATAATAAATTAAAATAACATATTACGACGTTTCGATTGCAACACAAGCAATCATCATCAGGTATAAAAGAAATAGCAACAAAAATCTAACTAGAAAACTATAGACAGACATACAAGCAGACAGACATCACAACGGCACACAGAGAGAGGACACAAATCGGCACAAAGAGAGGGGTCGTTTCTGTGACGGTCCCTTAAATATAGAGAGGGGGGGCGGGGACGGAGAGAGGGAGGGGGCAGAGAGAATTAGCATATCAATGAGTGTACGGCAACGTACTGCTGTTGCAAGTAAGATGACAATATGGTGACTAAACGGCCTCTGTGAGGACGCTGATGTTGGTGCCGTCAGATCATGAAGGTGTGTGCCATTATCTCGCAAGCTGGAGCTTTTCCAGCTAGAGACTATGTCGACAATTCTATATATTTTTAAATATTGAGGCAGTGTTGTTCTATTATTTGTGATCGGCCACCATTGCCAACGCAGCATCACTAAATAATTTGTTCAGCGAGAGGTTAGTTCTATGTTCGATCGTGGTTGACCTAGTCTATCATCCTGTGTGTGTGTGTGTGGGGGGGGGGGTGATAAAATAGGTACTGATTTGGGCCACACTGATGAAAAGGTGACAAGTAGCATAATCTTCTTGGTTCTTTCGGTAAAGTCACGTAGAAGGGAAATAATAAAATAATACAATTTTAACATAATAAAATAATTCTCACGACGTTTCGGCCACAACGCAATCAGCCGTTCTCAGGTGAAGAACAGGTCTGTCGGAAAGACAGCGTCTGAATACTGGGCATGTTTAGCAGCCAAATACTCCATTCAGACGCTGTCTTTCCGACAGACCTGTTCTTCACCTGAAGACGGCTGCTTGCGTTGTGGCCGAAACGTCGTGAGAATTATTTTATTATGTTTAAATTTGATTATTTTATTATTTCCCTTCTACGTGACTTTACCGAAATAACCAAGAAGATGAATCCCTGCAGTCACGAAAGCTTTAAATCGAAATTTAAGTAGCATAATGATGATGCACAGGACCACGCGAGGGGCGTGGTTGGGTGGGCCCTGCACCACCAAGCGTTCCTTTGGACCCCCAACACAAGTTCACTCTGTTGTGAATCACACTTACGGTGGCCCACACAATAGCTCTACTGGCCCTGGTGGAGAAATGTTAACTAACTCGCCTGGTATACAGGAGGTCGTGGTTTCGAACCTGACCCTGACGATGGCTGTATATTTGGAGTTTGCATGTTCTCCCCATGGTCGCGTGGATTTTTCTGCGGGTCCTCCGGTTTTTTCTCATCACATTTAGAATCAAGATGCGTTTGAGAGTATTTGGATGCTAAACATGTCCAGGTGATAAGCCACTAGTGAAAAGAGCTACATAGCTCAGTGGGCCTTACCTGGTAAAATAAGAAATCGTTTAATTTATAGATGCATATCAAGTTCATACATGTATATTGTAAGTGAACAACCCTTTTATCAACGCATTGTTGGATGAGGGTCTCCTCACGCCTTTGACGAAGGTAGATACGGACATGCCGGAATGAAAGTACAGCATCGTACAACATCCGATTTTTTTTCTAGATTTGAAGCTTTCGTGACTGCAAGGGTTCATACTCTTAGTTGTTTCAGTAAAGTTACGTAGGTAAAAAAAATGAAATTTAAATGAATAAAAATAAAATAATAAAAATCACGATGTTTCGGAGGCAACACAAGTCTCCGTCATCAGGTGGGACCGTCACAGCCAGATACAGTCAGATTTGCTGTATCTGGCTGTGACGGTCCCACCTGATGACGGAGACTTGTGTTGCCTCCGAAACGTCGTGATTTTTGTGATTTTATTTTTTATTAATTTAAATTACATTTTTGTTACCTATGTGATTTTACCGAAAAAAACTAAGTGTATGAATCCGATGTTTTGCCACACTGCCCTCTGCTGCTCGCCGCATGGCTCCGCAGCCTCTAACACCTGTTATGCATGGTGGTCAACCCATCCAAACACTATCCAGGCTCACATGTTGGAAGTTTCTTGCAAGTGCAGAATAGCTTCCAAGATTTGTCGAGATTGGGCGTAGTCCAGGCAATTAAGTAATTTTGCATGCGGACATAAATTCTCCTTATAGAACTGTTACGTATTTTTTTAAATATTCACATAGAAAAACTAGCACTTGGCATGGAAATGTGGAAATTACACAATTGGTTTATTGCTGTCAGTGGTGATGAGCACCGCCCCATGCTTGCTTGACGAGCTGTTTGAGCAGCATAGATTCCTGGTGTTGCAAGGCAAGCTCTGGCACTTGACATTGTTATCAACATCAGTGTGTATATGTTGGATGACAATACAATCTGTTCATTATTTAAAGCATCAAGGATGTATTGTGGATATAATACCAGGAACGAGATGGTTCATCCTGATTTACAACATTATTCTACGGAATTATTCTACCCCCAGAGATGTTTTTTTATATCACATTTTATTTTTATAACTTCACAATATTAAAATTCTTCATTAAAACAGACGGTTATCCAATACTGGATGCTTGATGTGCATGTAGCAATTTATAAGTAACCAATTAAATTATCTTTGTTTCATTAAGTATCCTAAATTTCCGGCAATCCGTTACACTTTATCGCACATTATTTCTTATAAGATGGGGCAGTAAAACATTCACTCTGTGTCTTTGTAATGCGGGCCACTTATACAACCACTGTGAAATGTGAGAGCCAGCAACCGCATTGGAATTTCATTTTAACTTATGAATGCAACGGTTATGCGTATGCAGCATGGAATGCATTGCATCAGTGTACAGCATTTAAACGATTTCAATGTTACGTTTAAGTTTCTATAGATTTATTCATTTATCACCTGTGTGTGTGTGTCAACTAGGGCCATGGGGCAGTTTAGTCAAGGGCAAATTTCCATGGCTCGGCAAAGTGACTTCCTACTCCAGCACAGATGCTGGGATGTGTTGTTATATGTTTGTTTTGTAATCTATTGCACTAATTGTGAGTAAATTTGTAATATGAGCTACACCCCAATCACGCATTAATCTTTTGAATGGCATTATGTCCTTTCGTGTTCACTTATTATACTGGTGTGCACTTAATTGCCGTATTTATTGTATTCATATTTTTTTGGGGAACATTAGCATCAGTTACGCTCTGTCCACTGCTGGATGAAGGCCTCCCCAAGTTGTCATGATCCCACAGATTCGCGTGAGGCAACAAACCATTTCGATTCCTTTGCTCAATTTCGACAGTGGACGTCCTCTCTTAAGCACCCTCCCACATCTTCTTGGTTCTTTCGGTAAAGTCACGTAGAAGGGAAATAATAAAAATAAAACATAATAAAAATATGTTATTATATTATGTTATTATATTATATTATGATATGATATTATTATATAATATTATTATATTATTTTATTGTATTATGTTTTATTTTTATTATTTTATTATTTCCCTTCTACGTGACTTTACCGAAAGAACCAAGAAGATGAATCCCTGCAGTCACGAAAGCTTTAAATCACCCTCCCACACTTGGATGCCACTTCACCGCCAGTCTCGACCATCGCCGGTCGCCTCTTTCAGCAACGAGTCGTGCCCAAGGCCACTTATTTTTCGTCACGGTGCATGTCACGTAAACTGTGCTTCTTCTCTCGATCATTTGTTTTTCTTCATTATTTTGTTTGTGGGTGGAATTCCGATCATGCATCTCTCTCACTACATTTTTGTGCATACAGTATTTCAGCTTTGTTCAGTTTCCTTTGTCAATGTCCATGCTTCTGATTCATTTGGCACAGCTGTCATGTATGCCACTGTTTGAAAACATTCTCTCTTCGGCATGCTGGTATCGTGTGTTTCATTCCCAAGTTCAATTTTACAAACGCACTCAAACCTGCTCTCACTTGCCTCTCCATACTTTTTTTATTATCCTGGTCCAGCTTTAGTGTTTGCCAAAGGTATAAATAATTTGCGGTGTCCCTCCAACAAATATTTGTTTTTCTTTCAGCCAACTTATTATAAAGGACTTTTATTTGGTGCTCTTATTTTTCATGAAATCCAATTTGGAGCCTTCTTTATTGCACTCTACAATCTAGTGGCTGGTGTACAATACCATTGGTTGTTATAATGATAGTTTTATAGTGGGCATGAGATGGTTAATATTATCTCTGTGTTCATGGATGTATTTCTCCAATCCAGTTTTCGGAATGCATCTTCCAACGTCACTGTCACTAACATTGGGGAGAGCGGAGCCCCTAGCCTGGCTTCCCTATTTTTTTTTTGTAATTTGTTACTTTCTTCATGATTTAATTCTTGAAGATAGTTGTTTGGGAACATTATGCAATGTACTCAAAAAGAATTGATAATTATGGAACCATATTGCGTGGACTTTATGTATCTTTTTCTTCATAGGCTGAGTGTTAATTAATTTTATATTTGTTTTAAAACACTATTACTCATACTTTGTGATTGTGACGTGATCTCTGAATTAACTTACATCAATATGGGACACTATTCGGAGTGCACCTTCACGTGAAAACCCAACAGCAACAAAATGTCCATACGTGTAAACATACTTAAATAATATCGGCAAAAATTACATTCAATTAAAGGTACGTCGTGATACATTAAAAAAATTAACGGCATGCATCATCATGATTGATTTAAGTTACCGATATGCTTGCATATGCAAAGTAGCTGCTTTTAAAAGAAGGACTCCCTTATGGTTGGTCAAGCTGCAGTGGGCGCGCTACGCCTTTCAGGCAGGGCGCGCGCGCGCGCGTGTGGTCATGCAGGCAGCGGAGGAGCCGATGGCAAGAGGCTGGAGTGGGCGATGCTTTGGGATTCGGGGTGTTCCCTTCAATCGGCGTGCCATCGGCCCAACAGATTTGCATCGCGCAAAAGGGAGGAGATGGGGGGGGGTGCGGAGAGGGTTTGGCGGGTGGAGGGGAAGGAGGAGGAGGAGGAAGGAGGCGGACGGGCGGGGGGGGGCACTGTGAGTTTTGTAATTAACCGCAGCGACTCCCTCCCATATGCTGGGTTTAATGACTGTAAGGAATTAGCGAGTGATGAACAGCTGGGCCAGCGCGAGTCGGCCGAGACGCAAAGCGCTACGAGCGAACGGCGTCTCGGCCGCCCGCCGCGCCTGTCCCACCCACCCAACGCTGTCACCCGCACCAGCTGTTGCCGTCACTCAGAGTGAAGGACAGGGCAAGGCAGCGAATCACCGGCACGCACCGCACCGCACGGCACGCCGATGCCGATGATGCTGCACCCACCACGTGCGCTCCCAAATCCCACCCCGATCGCTGCACCACGCGGCTGGGTGCAGAGACGCCCCCGCTCAGCTGCTGCACTCGCTAATACACGCGGGCGGGATGTGTTTTGCTTGTTTGCCTGTGGATCTGCCACGATTTTGTTGTTGTTGTTAGTTTTGTTGTTGTGACCGGTGTTGTTTTGATTCTTTTCTTCCCGCGTTTGAGTAAAAAAAAGCAGTAGTGTCGGAGTTTGCGTACTTTGGAATTCTGAATAAAAATGACAGCGTGCCACTTTTGCCAAGTGGGAAGAACAGCTTGTACGTGTCCATCAAGTCGTGTAATGGAATTTATTTATTAACAAATTGTTTTTTTTTTTGCTACAAAGGAGAATGTGTTGAGAAGTAACACGGAGTCTTGTTTAGGCGTCTGTCCCGAGGCAACAGCGACAACAGGTCTAATGAAATTCAGAAGGAAGTTTACGGCACGACTATCTGTACAAAAATTTCAAATTAAGCTCCAAATTGGTTAAACCTGTGGTTTTTCACCTTTACTGCAGCCTTGCACCCCTTTTGTTTCTCAATAGTTAAACACATGTTTAATGTTAATACATACATGGGGTTTGATGAAACAAAGTTAGTCGTACTTACGTGTCCGTGCTTAATTTGTATTTCGATGATTTACCTTCTAACAAAAATCTCGCCATGTCTTGTACCCCAGAAAGGGCATCCAGCACCCCCAGGTTAAGAAGAACCACTGGTTTAAACAATGACAATAACTAGTGCCACTCTTTAAGTAATTGTTTACATCTTTGAATGAAAATAATGGTGATTAAAAACAAATGTAATTTTTATTCCCTAGAGCTTACTTGATGAAGTCAACGCGCTGCTCAACAATGCAGAGATGTCACCATATAAATCGTATATGGTCGTCTAATTGGCAAAACTGTAGGCATTAATTAATTGATCACAAATCACGCAATTTTTCATCTGATTTATGTGAAAATGCAGCGTTGGACAAATTTACACCATTTGTTTCACGACCTAAGCAAAGTATTAAAAAGCGAATAATTTCACGGCACAAATATGGTGAAAATGCAAACCAATGAAGCAGATTTATACGTTTAAAACAAATGAAAAAAAATACCAGAAATTCGCCACATCCCAGATTTGTCGCCAATACGGTCTTGTTAACAAGAGTGTGCCCAGAAAATTACTCGGCATACACAGCCATGTAGGCAGGGCCCAGCTTCTGGGACAGACGCAGCTTGGCTCTCAAGCACGCTAAAGACAGCATGTGATATACCTGCAGAGGGGGGAGTGGGCAAAGATACAAGACTTATTCCCAGGGTGGGCAGCTTCCTCCTCCCCCACCACGCATGCTTCCGCTTCAATAAATTATATGCCCATTATTTAACCAGGTGGGAAGCCATTGAGATTTATTATTTTTTAATGGGAGATCTTGATAACTTTACGGTAGATACAAGGAGATGTTTTTTTATTCCATCACATTATGGGCCATTTTCAAATTTGAATTACCCCCCCGTTCCCCCCCCCCAATTACCAGGCAAATGCAGGAATTGAAATGTCAACTGTGTGCAAACTGACCCAGCGATGAGTGCAGTCATCCCTGTGCTTGTAACCTGCCTGGTGCTCTGTTTGTTACCTTATACCTTTCCACACACACAAAGATAAAGACGCCCCGTATAGCCTTAACAGACTGTTGGGGCAAGTGCTGTGAGCGAGCACCTATGAAGGCCAAACGGTACACGAGGGGGTGGGTGGCCAGCACCACAACAAGCCGCCGACGTCTCCCTTGCAGCGATGTTTTAACGCACCAGGTACTCATTTGACGCCGAGTCGACCATGAGGAGGCCCAGGACCGGTTCATTAATCGTCACTGATGTTGGCCGTGAGCGGGAATCGCCAGGTTCATAGCGCAGCACGCTAACCGCTACACTACCGCTCCATGATCAAACACGCGTGTCAACACACTCCCAATATGCATAGTTTCCGAGGTCACACAAACTGCACAATCGGCTTGTAAGTCATTCACTGATCCGTTGAGTTAATACAATGACACGATTCAAGGTCACGAATCGATTACTTTTTTTTTTGTCTAAACGCGTACAAGTCTCGTTCGTGCCATTCAACGAAACGTAACATTGTGGACGACTACCATTTGCATACAATTTTCACAAGGGGTGGTGGAGCGGTGATGCAGTGTTTTATCTTGTTGTTTGTGAGCCTACTGTGCTATGAACCCCGGTGACCTGAGATTGAGTCTCGACCGTGACCCCAACATCCAGTGGGTGAGTGATGTCAGGTCCGGTCATGGCGCCCCCACCTTCCCCCCAACCTTCAGGACCCGCACTGACCAGCGTGGTGAAGTATGGCCAAACAACTCCTATGACCGACATGGAGTGGGTCGGCCTTCATATACGTACAGCAATGGATTGACAACTGGCTGTGAATTTATATTGTTATAATTTCCGTAAACGATACATGCCCACATGGGCGATTCCATGCATGTTTTATGAGCTTCGGTGTTTTTGCTTATAATTCGATTAATCGTTACATGGCTGGCGGCTTCACAGCCAGATCAGCATTTCAAACTGTGCTGTGACCTCGAAAATGATTACATCATCGGCAAAGGGGGTCATGCCATGAGAAAGTGAGCAAGTAAACATATATACAGGGTGCTTCAAAAATGTTAACACGTATATGGACTATCGTCTTTTTTATGAAAAAGAACGGATAATACACTGTAACATGATAGCAAATGTATATTAATAGCTTCAAAAAGTCAAAGAGTCTCCACTTGTTCGCCATCATTGTCAACGCGTGCCTGGAATCTTCTCCGGGTGGTCTCCAGAGCCAATGGTGGAGCCAGGATGTTCAGGAAGGGGGGCAACCCCTCCAGCAATTAAAAATGAGAGAAGTTGGAAGTAAGTTAGGACTTGTCCCTTGCTTTTAATTCGACGCGTGTGCGGCGATGGCGCAGCCATCGATCGAGGGTCGAATTCGAACCGCGTTGTGTGATCGGCATCGCGCTCGTTGAAGGTGAATGCCTTCAGAGAAGTTGTGTACTGTATACGCAACTGCGCACAATTCTGTGAGTCACTTATAACTGCTTTGCCGTTACTTATTGCCAATTATGGACTCAGACTATTGTCCTATCATCTCAAAGTCCCTGGCACGTAATAATATGCTACACAGTGGCAGTGGGGGTCGCAAAATGCCGACTTATTACTAATAAACCCCAAAGATCCGATCGAAATTAGGGATTTCGATCTGATCATTGGGGGGGGGGGGGGGCACGTGCCACCCCCCCCACCCACTGGCTCCGCCAGTGTCCAGAGCCTGGAGGCACATTTCACGTGGTATTGTTGCAAATTCTCAGAAGTGTTAACCGCTTGTGCCAGGTTATGTGCAATGTAAGGCCACATGAAGTGTCGAACGCTCGCTGGCAGGAGGTCACGGGAAAGAGCCAGGTGCCATGGGTTGATTGACTGAGATGACCGGCAAATGCACCACCTGTGCCGCCTACTGTGCCAACATACGGAATATATAAGTGCACATACGTACAGTATAGAGTAGTGAAACACTCACCACCCTCCTAAGACTCCCTACCATAAAAAGAGGCTCTCACGTTGTTGAAACGACCCCTGCCACAGATGAACGACGATAGCCTGCCATGTTGGGTCACCAACTTCTTAGGTGCTAAAATCCAGGACCTGTCTTTGGAAGAAGGAATATCTCACAATTCCGGAAGAAGGGAGAATTCCGTGTATTTGCAGTGAAATTATTCTACAACTAACAAGAGAACGGGACTCCCAAAAGGCCCTGAAAGAAAGACTCACAGATTCCCTGGACAGCTTCCTCGAAAAACAGACATTCCTGGGAAAACCATGACAGGTGGGCAAGCCGAATGCCACGTGAAGCCAAAGCTTCAGGGCTACAAGTCATGGGCATGTATTCACTGCAATTTCCGTTGTATGTATATATATATGCTTTTGTTTGTTTGGATGAACGTTAATCTTTTGAGCGGCAAAGTATTTTGCTCGAGAGGCCCTGTTATTATATCACAGCCATTGTCTTGTACATTCCAGTAAGAGAATGCAGTAGTCGGGTTATCGATAAAGTATCTGCTATATGTATGAATATTAAATTAACGTGAAACTAAGTGGCTGTTTAAAAGTTTCTGAATAAGGCTATCGGAATATGTGTTCCGGCCATACTGCGTGATTTTTTGGCATGATGTCCGACGTTTTGCTTGTGTTCCTAAAGAAGCACAATGACAAACACATATTCTGTGTTTTGTGAATAGGGGTCGTCCATAAATAACGTCACGCGATTTTGGACGATTTTTGACCCCCTCCCCCCCTCGTCACACAGCGTCACAAAAAGTCAGAACCCACCCCCTCAAATATGAGATCACAAAGCTCTGCCCCCCCCCCCAACCATATTTCCATTTTGAAAATAAAACATGCTTAAAATCGCTTTAAACTATTGTCATTGTAGTACGTATTTAATGTGGCGCTGCACTCTGATGTTGTAGAATAAAACATTTATTAAAAAGTCTATTTAATTAAGTAGAACGTGTTGTCTATATTTATTTAAAGTTGCGCATTTTGATGTGACGTCACATTTCTCAACCCCCCCCCCTTGTCACACATCGTTACAAATGTCTGACCCCGCCCCCCTAGGTGCGTGACGTCATTTATGGACGGCCCCATAGGTGACGAAAATCCCATTGCGTCACCTCCACGCCAGATCCATTTTGTGACCCTGCCAATGTGTTTCGTAACAACTGGTGAAGTTAACTGGCGGAAAATTGTTACTTTATTGAAGCAAACATGAAAGTTTGAGTTTTCATACTTTTTTTTCAATAACCTTTCCACCACCCCTTTGTATGTACATACTGGAAATCTGTGAAAAAGAGCTTTATAGTTCATCAGATTCCTCCAGCGGCAATAAATATTCTAATCTGTATCTTTATTCCACTAAAGACACCTTTAAAATACTGATTGATTATAGATGTTTGGGTTAAGCCACGATAATTTAGGCATATTTCTGTTGTATGGCCCTCCGCCACCCGACATAGCCAATCAAATTAAAGTGTCAGAAATACAATTCTCAAAACCGAATATAGCAATCAGAACGACGTTTCGCTTCAAATTACGCCAAGCATCTTCAGGAGAAGACTCCGAAAATCTGAATAAAATCTAGGAATTCTGAATAACCATGCCACCTGACACAGCTTTCTAAATAGGTGTAATGACGTCACAGGAACAACCAATCATATTTGAGCAACATACCAACCATTACAAAATAATGTATTTTAATTTTATTCTAATTTATCCGGGCACATGATTAACGTGACATGCATTATTCAGAAAACGACTCATGGATATACAAGCGTGTAGCAGGATAGCATGTATTCTGTTAACCGAAGCTTCAGTTTACAAATTAATTATGTTTAAGAAGACGGGTCAGGTGACACGGTTATTCTGACATTCTAGATTTTACTGACTTACTTGCTGGATCCTGTCCTGAAGATGCTTGACACAGTTTCAACAAAACGTCCTGTATTTGATTGCTATATTTGGTTGTGGGGATTCTTCTTCAGTGTACTGGTGAGTTGAAAGAATAATAGTTGGTGCATTAAATGCTTGTAAAGGTGAGCCTTTAATTTACTTGGCTATGTCGCGTGGCGCAGTGCTTAACGACAGAAATTTAACTGGATCATTACGTGGCCTAAACCAAAAATGAATCCCGAATCATATTCTTGGCTGCGATAACCTAAGTGCTAAGTTATAAAACACAGTGAAAAGACTACACATGTTCATGTTAAATTTAATCAACTTGCATTGGTTCTTCTCAATCATCACCCATGAAAGTTGGCATTAAAATACATAGTTCAATCTTATCTATATAGCCAGATAAGAGGCATTACCGTGTTAATACAATTCATTTACAACGAGGCCATTATGCGGTAACAAATGGCCCGGTATTAAATAAAAAAAAAGGTTCTTAGTAAGAGAGTGTTGCCTCTGTATCAGCAATTAACGTCGTCTGTTTGAAACCGCGAGCGCATTATCAATTAAGGTCACCACTGAATGAACACAGCTGCCCATGCGGGTGTGCGGGATGTAAATGTGCACCGGGTTACTTTTCACGGAGCGGCGTGTCCACATTTCTATTTTTGCGTGTCGCGGTGCGCACACAGTTATTTGCATAGAACCAAGGCGACAGCTGCATGCAAGACAACAAACAAAGATGCTCGGCATATAGCGGTGCGCACTTGTCTCTTCTGTGTGCGTTATCGGCACGGCCATATGCCATACAGCATGGAATGCCACTCGTGCCTGTGAACAATGAAGTCACTGCGGCATACATGCCCAGGGCAAGCTCATTACACAAGGTTTACATCTCTGTCTTTGCAGGCAAAAAAAAAACATCGTGTTTCTGGCCGAAAATTAACTGATCAGTTTAATAAAAGCACGGCGAGGAGCCGGATGATTTGGTTTTGTTCATGTAATTAATTAGACAATCTGTCACGGAGTTTTCAGAGTAATTTTACGCACAATGCTTCAATGTCATAATGAGGCAACACACGGCAGTTCATGCGGTGTAAGTGCGCAGGGGATATTATACGCGGCCACAATTTTTTTACGTGAAACTTTTTTGGAGCAATAATATGTTTCTAAAGCTCCAGATCTATATATTCAAACCCTTCCTCCCCCCCCCCCAAAAAAAAAATTACAGACAATGTTTACATTTCGCTATTTATCTGGGTACATTTTAAACCCTAAGACCTTAATACGTTCGTACATTTTGTCCTTACATTTTTACTATGAATTTACGTTGGAAACATCAACATCATTCTTGATATTGATATCAGGTATTTTGTTATTACTTCAGACTCTGCGATGATGATGATGATCATGAGGTCTTACATGGAATGCAAAATAAAAAGCCATTGCCTCATCACCCATCTGTTCATAATGAGGCACTTTGCTCTTTAAAATAACCATGAGAGTATTTAGTAGATAGTATGCAGCAACCAAGACTGATAGGACAAAAAAGCCTTAAAACAAAATTAGGTTGTAATTGTTCCTGTGTTTTTAATTTCAACCCTTTTATAATAAACGTCTTCCCGACTTACTTTTTAATGTACACTTTTAATGCATTTACTTTGCAGCTGTTATGCCATCTTTTTTGCATTTTTTGGACATCTAAACCCTGCATATGAAGTGGGTTATCATAAATTATTGATGTAGTAAACAGGAGATATATTCAAAATAGTTACCAATAATCTCTGCTCGTGTCATCTGGGAGCCCTAATTATCATCCAAATTACAGATTACAATGAAATATTTAAGCAACAAAATCATTTAGCTCTGGAGGATCTGCATATATTAATTTAATTAACCAGACTGTGCGGCAGCATCAGATTAGATGAGAGTTAATTGACATTTCGTTTGCACTGGTAAAGGAAACAGAGGGGCCGGGATGTCCTAATTGATTTCTCTTTGGATTTTTTTCAAGGGGCTAGCTTTCAATTAAAGCGGTCACTCTGTTATAACTGCTTAATAGCACCGAGCCTCGGGGGGGATCCGAAGAGACATTTTTTAAAAGGGCACTGTATCCCTATTTTTTGAAGAGCACATCGCTTTATGTTTGTTCCAAACGTGGGCTTTTTAAATGGAAACATTTGTTGTCTGCTGATAGTTGCAAAATATAATTCCCTTTGACAGTGTCTTATTAAAATAGTTCGGTCCTATTAGATCTTATATCGATTTTGCGCCGTAATATGTATGATAAATGGTTTGAAATGCAATGTTTACGGCTAATAAATATGGAGGGATACCTTTACATGTACGATACGATACATTATTTTATAACCTTATTTTCGACATCATTTTGCAGCATTAGTTTTCTCCAATTGTAACATGTAGATGTATACAGTTAATTCGTAGCAATATCGCAACACATTTCTCGTGAATTTTTTTCTGGGGGTACCACAACCCCCTGGAGGACTTCCCCCCCCCTTTCCCAGACGAATATTTTCTGGAGCTCAGCCCTGGACAGTTCTGATTGAAATGAAGCCCTGAGTATCGCGTTTTTTTCTATCACAATTTATAAAATGTGTTGAAGAGTTCAAACTATGCACGTAATCTCCCACACACATCAAATATTTGTGTGTCCAGTGGGCTGGTGAGATATTGTGCATTGTTGTTTTTGTAATTTTCACACTAAATTCGTATGCATACAGCACGTGACATTGGAATTTTGTGAACACATTGGTGTTGATGGCTCTCGTCTGTGCACCCAAATGAATCATTCGTGCGTACATTTACACGTGAACATATTTATTTTTGCAATTTGACTTTGTGGTTCGTCCATGTCGCTATAATTCATCACGGGTGGCTTCTGCCACCTAGAAATTGAAGTCACCCTGTGCAGTCCAGCATGGCTTCATCTCTGGCTAAAAACTATCAATGCTGAATTTGTCACGACTCATTCTCGGCTGCATCTACTAAGGCCCAGTGCTCTCGAGTCTATCTCTCTTGCCTTCTTGTCAGAGGCTTCCATGAGAATGGTCACTGGGCAGAACATCTGCATCTTGGCAAGTTCTGTTGGGCTCATCTTTGAGCCTGCTATGAGAGGTTTTAAATATATTTAATACATTTCAATCGAGTTGGGAATTGTTGAAATGCACTATTCATTGCAACCCCCTCGCTTCAATTTATTCCGAAGTTGTGTGCTAAAACTTGTGGATGTTTTATTTTTAAGGAGGCAAAAAACAACTTCCATGGTAGGCTTGTAACATCTGCTCTTTAAAGTAGGTCAGCATGTAAGCTAAGGCTCCCCGAATGATAACTTTGAATCCTAATGAAACCGGTAAAAGCAAACCAAACAGCTGCTGTTAATTAAAGCTAAATTTAGTTGTCGAATCTGCATTGGCAGGGCTGATGCCAAGCCAACAACTCATCTGGTCAATCTATCAAGACGCTATTGCCATATTAAGAGGGACTGATTAGTTTCCGGGACGGTGTGTTCTGTTGGGTTATGCAAATACGGCAGACTGTGTGGGTAATAATTTGGTTTTCCCTTACAATATTGGTCTTTATCTTCTCCCATCATGAATGATTTACTATAACAAGAATGTCTGCGTGGTAAATATTGATGCAAAGCTCTACGCATAGAGGACATTTAAATGTTAGTGTGTGGCGCGGAAAAATGAAATATGCCCTTAAAGCCATACTTTAAAAACTGATGAAGTGTGAAAAGCTCCCATTTATTTATATATTTGGAGGCGTTTAAAAAATGCATTGATATGCGCGCCATTTTACTTGTGCAACATAAAATGAGAGAACCTTTTTAAAACGAGCATTAGATAGAGCCACATCGGCATTTTTTAAATGAAGGGAAGTCCACAATGTTTTTGTTGTAAAAAAGAAATATTTGTTTTGGTGAGTCTGGAAATAATTTTCTAATACAGTAGCGTGTTTAAAAAAAAATTAAGATCCAATCTAATTTGCCAAATATGATTTGTTCATACCACTGTTTGAACCATATGTCTGTTTAAACCATATACGCATCAAAAGCTTGGGAGAAGGGACTGGACGTAATTTGCAAAGCAAATTGTTATTATTTCAACAGAGGAAGCACAGCCAAAAGAATTGAGATCTGTACATCCAGTACATCGGGGTGCATGCTTATCACATTACTATTATCTTTCAATGCAGCTGCCATTCACGTGAAAGCAGTTTTTATATCATAAATATTGACCGCAACGAGGGAGATTCAAACAGATTAGGTTAGTTTCGCATTTACAAACATCTTGATTGTTTTTCACTCACGGCATTCGGTAATATATTCTGAAAGGTTTCTGGATCCTGCACTAGTCCTCGGGCTGCATCTAAGAGTGGGTGTCTCACGTCTTTCCTGCACGTTCTCTTTGCACATTATCACAGCTCGAATTCTTCTCACTGTCAGGCTCCTATAGATGAGCTGGGCCCTGCAAGAGCTGTTGCGCAATTCCTCACCCGTCCGCGGCCATTGCTTCACAAACGAGAGTCAACGTAAAACTGCGACATTTCTAGGAGGCTCAACTGAAACACACGGTTAGCTGGCAGACTTTCTCGCCATCATCTCTGCTTCTTTTTACTTAGCCAAGCCGACTCAATCGCAAGCCCAGATCACACGGCGAGCGGTCGCCTCTGGTCTTTTTTGACGTTGGTCCCCGTTCAGTGGCCATAGGCCCTGCCTACTCCTCGACCAATTCCACCCACGATTCAGGTGACCCTGCTCTATGAGTTGAACAAGAAACATTATTTAAAGTCGCACAAAATCCTGAATTTATCAAATGTTTCAGGACACCAAAACTGCTGTTCTGAAACCGGGACGGTCCTCGCCAAATTTGGGACATTTGGTTGCTTTAAGTTCATGTTGTCTGCCTTCTGGATGAACATCAACAATTTATACCTGGACAAAAAAAAAGTCATTCCTCTGCATGTCCCATGTGTCCCAGGAATTGCTATGCACCAGAACTCTGGACGGATTGCAACAAAGTAGTCTTCATTGAAACACTAAAATGCATACCGAGTTATGGTTTAAATAAACTTAGCAAAGCTATGCACAATGACAAAAATAATTGAGATCTGTAAACCCAGTATATTGAGGTGAAATATCTTATAGTAAATGGTCTTTTCTGGGATCTGATTGACGGTGCAGTGTATATGTGGTCAATGGTAGAAACACCTTTTTTAAATTTACGTTGCTCAAGTGGTTGGTTGGTCTCTAATACATTGATTATTCTGTTCCCTATCACGCATGTAAACAATTCACATATACGGTGATAGGAGGGCTATTGAGTCTGTAATTCTTCCAATTGATTTCGTCTACCTTTTGAATAAAACACAGATTCATAATTCTTCAAGTTCTTCAGACTCTGTCTTCTCGACAGACCTGTTCTCCATCTGAGGACGGCTGCTTGTGTTGTGGCCGAAACGTCGTGAGAATGATTTTATTATGTTTTATTTTTATTATTTTATCATTTCCATTCTACGTGACTTTACCGAAAGAACCAAGAAGATGAATCCCTGCAGTCACGAAAGCTCTAAATCGAAATTCTTCAAGTGATACGTTTATTTTTGATGTAAACATTGAGTAAATAGGTATACGTATTCTTTCTCAACAGCTGGTGCCAATCCTTAACGATGTCCACAGTTGTTCCATCTGGTCTGGGAGCTTTCCATTTTCAACACTGTGAAGGGGCAGTGTTTACTTCTTAAAATGTGACATCGGTAATGTCCTCCCCCACATCTGAAATATTATTTTTCTTCAAATGCTATCTAATCACATTTTCTGTAGAGAACTTTATAAATAATTATTTACTCATTAGATCAATTTATCTTGCTCTCTGATTCCAAGAACACAGGATGAGATGTTACTATCCTTTGTGCAAGCACTTCCAAGAGTTCATGAACAGTGAGCCTGGTGAAATTTTGGGAGCGCATCGTCAGTAGTGTAATTTAATAGTCATCAACACCCTTTGTGCTGCTTTTATGTTTCCATTGTGTTGTGTCCTCTCATATCCATTCTCATTATTTTCCAAATGTCTTTACAGAGTTCCGTGTATTTTATTGTTTAGTATTTTCATCACTCTTCATATCTGCCCTTTGATTCGTCATGTTTCAAATAGCTTGCTATCTGCCTTATAACTTTATACTGCACCATCCATTACAATGCAAATTATTATATAATTATTATATTATTTACAGTGGTAACATTTATTTAAAAATGTTCCTTCTGGAGGAATTCGAGTCTTGCTTCATGAGCGAAATTTTTGACGTTGACCGCCTTGCTTTTTGTCTGTAATTAGCTTTGTCATCTCTTTGGCAACGTTGGTGACAAATATACGATTTTATTCTGATGATAATTATTTTGGTTGCGTATTAAAGGTTTCTTCATGAAAGACTGTGAGTTAAATATATTAACCATTGTCATGTTTTCTTAGAGCTCATTCCCATATTACCGGGTTAATATTTACTTAACGAGGATGAGGCAATGGCTGCAGTATGAATATCCATTGTGTTTGCCTGTGAGCTGTGTACTCAAGCATTTTATGAGCCATATTGTGTGTTTATTCCACAAGGAAACTGTGCCATTTAGGACAATTAATATTTCACACTTCTTCATACTTTCTCAGACTTCTCTGACGCAATTCATAAATTATTCCCTTCTCGTCTCATTTTCCCTCCTGGATAATTTAAAAAGATTGAATGTGCGAAACTAAATGCTTCAAATATTTTTGGTTTATAATCAAAGGTATCGCTTTTTATTGTCTGGAATGCTAACGATGTGATGCTAATCTGTGCAGAATCAGATGCATGGTTTTTAAAAGCCAACATGTTCACAAGACAGGAAATTGAAATGCATTTTTGTTTTGATTCTCTTTTGAGACTTGTATTGTACAATATGTCATATTATAGCTTACATACGCTTGGTTCAAAATATTGCAATTGAAAAAAACTACAAATAAGAATGTGCCCCACACTTTGTTCATTGTTTTAATTTACAGCCCAGCTACCTTTGTATCTCTAGTAATGCCATTGGTGCACACCTGATCAGGTAGCCATTTTCATTTTCACATAAGGAATGCTAAAATAGTGTTCAGATGCCAACTCCCACATTGAAAATACATCTGTGTGTCCCTGGGTTCATTGTGCAGTTAATTTTTATCATCTCACAGATACCACCACCACGGCCATCACAATCACCGTGACTACCACGCACCACTACCACCTCCTCCTCCACCACCACTACTACCAAACACAATCACCATGATCAATACTGTAATCATGAATCATCACTATCAATGACCCCAATGCCACGTGGGCCCAATTAGCCCTGCCCACCTGCTGCCAGACGTCCGGGGGGCCCTGGCTTACGCATCACAACGCCGGGTCACGCCACTGGCATATTGGCTTGCCTCTGGCTTGCCTACAGCCGGGGGCTATGCCACAATATACTCCGGTGAGTCTGTGGGGTTTCATTTGGTGAATATCAGCCATCTCGTTCTCGTAAACGTGCCCCATGCACATGCTTAATCAGTCTTAACCGGTTGTTGTTTGTTGTTGTTGTAAAGACTTCGCCTTAAAAGAAGACATGTTATAAAATGAATTCACACACACACATATATATAGAAGCCTCTGCTAGGACTTTATTATTGAAATTGGTGGAAGAAAAAAAACTATATGTATTGACTGGGTAAAAAAATAATGAAGGCAATCCTAATCTCTATCCAAGTCAAATAGTCACAATGGCTCTAGTTCACACAAGGGTTGAACAGTGGTCATCTCCACTGACAGGCGTGAGTTATACTGGTAGGAACCACCTGGTTCCACCAGCCCACAGGGGATTATTGTGTCCGTCCGTCTGTCCGTCGTGCATCCAAAAATATGAGGGGTCGGGCTGGGTGGAGAGGGGAGGGTGGGGAGGGGCTGGGTGGGGAGGGTGGGGAAGGGCTGGGTGGGGAGGGGCTGGGTGGGGGCTGGGTGGGGGGTGGGAGGGGTGGGGTTGGGTGGGGAGGGGCTGGTCACCCCGTGGTGCCCATATAAAACTCAACGTTTAACCTACTCACGCCGGCTGGTGCCCGCCCTCAGAGTCGGCCATATTTGGGGAATACACCACGCCGCCATTGACCCTGGCCATTGACCGGGCAACCCAACGTTCCTAACAGCAAACTCCGCAGGAATGTGTTTGTATGAAATTCGACATTATAAGTATCTCCTTACAGATGAAGTATTGGAAAATGACGGCAGGAAACTCCTTGACGGGAACACACTTCTTTTATTAAATCTTGACTTGTAACAATACAACGCGTGGCCTCTCTTCTTCACAATGCGCTTCTCTTGACTCTGGATTCTGTGCTGCCGGCTCTCTGTGCCTCGTGTAGACTCCGCGCCTCGGCTACACTCCTCTCTCGCCTCGTGTAGACTCTGCGCCTCTGCTACACTCTCCACTCGCCTCGTGTAGACTTTGCATCTCTCTCTCTGGCTACACCATATGCATACTCGGCTCGTGTAGACCTTCCTCTCTCGCTGGCTACACCGTATGCATACTCGGCTCGTGTAGACCGTTCTCTCTCGCTGGCTACACACTATACATTACTCAGCTCGTGTAGACCGTTCTCTCTCGCTGGCTACACACTATACATTACTCAGCTCGTGTAGACCGTTCTCTCTCGCTGGCTACACACTATACATTACTCAGCTCGTGTAGACCGTTCTCTCTCGCTGGCTACACACTTATACCTTACTCTCCTCTACTCTCCATTACTCTCCTCTCCGGGCTCTATCTCTGCACCTTCGTCTTCATTCTTAGATGGTTCCACTTCCCTCCTGCTCCTCTGTGCATCACCTTATATACCCCTTCTTCCCGGGAGACGGAGCGGATGCGAACCTCAACGTCGGCACCGCTCCTCAGTTACCCAATCCCCACGCGCTATCCCTACGATCCGGTTCCGCTCAGCGCGTGTTTCCACTCCCCGACCAATCACACCGCGCTGCTACCCGATCACTCCCTCTGGGCGCGTCACCGGCACACAGCCAATCAGCAGCACTACCCCCACCCGCGCACTGACGCCTGCTCCTCCCCGTCAGCGCGCGTCACCACACACACACCCGTACATACGCGCTGGCACACGACATATACACCCAGCGCGTATCACCACTACATCACCCCCTCCCACATAGCTCGCAGCCGGCCCGGCTGCTAACAACAACCAACCGCGACGATAAAACGACAACCAACAAAAAAAAACCCCGTAACCCCCCGAGTGTGCCCCGTAACATAACACAACAACAACAACAACAAGAATAACTATGTACAGATTGACAATGAACCCGAAAAGTCAACAATAACACGATACGAGCAAATTCGAAACGAACGCGCCCCACGTCCCTGCGACTACACGCAGTGACGAGGCGCTCCAACTGCCCCGACTCCTCACGAGGCAGGTCATGCAAAGTAGCACGACCTGGCGCGAGTCCGTCTGGCTGGTCCATCGTATGGGGCGGGACACTGACGACCGTCCGGCGGTTCCGGCTGCTCCAGACGGCGCGGAACGGGCCTGAAAGGGCCGGCCCCGCCGCGGAGATCCGGCCGCCGGTGATCGGCAGCTGTCAGTTCCGAGACACCTGGGAGCAGATCAGGCGAAAATACGTGTGGATCAGGCAGAGACATTTCCCCCTCTGGGTCGCCGGTCACGTCACACGCCCGGCCATCACGACACAAGGGGAGGCCATATGGAGGCGAGAACGGTTTCAGTCGGGAGGGGTGAACGTACCACCGGCGCTTTCCCCACTTTATCTGAACGCACTGGGGCCGTGCAACGCGCACGACCTCCACGGGTCCCCTCCACGGTCTCAACAATTTAGGCGACGTAGCCAAGGGTGCCTGAGGGCAATGCAGCCAGGCCCTGTCACCTGGTTTCCATTCGTGCATGGACACCTTCCGTGCCCGCAACCGTTCATTAGCAATTTGGCGAGCCCGCGAATTAAGCCGCGCGGCCTCCCTCGCCTCTGTCAGCTTGTGAATATTAAACTTAATATGTTCTGCCAAATTAGAATTAGTTCGTGGAGCGGACAGGCCAAGTTGCGTTTCTATTGGCGGGTCAGCTTCCCGACCGTACATCAAATAGAATGGGGAAAACCCCGTAGCTGCATGGGGGGCCATTCTATACGCGGCAAGGACTCCCGGGACCTGCAGGTCCCAATCTACATGTGCCTCGCACACCTGCTGGCACAGCATGGAAGTCAAGGTTTTGTGGAGTCTCTCCACCATCCCGTCAGTCTGCGGGTGGTACGGGGAGGTACGCACCTTCTTGGTACCCAACAGATCGCACACCTCTTGCAACAATTTACTCGAAAAATTTTTACCTTGGTCGGTCAGCAGGCGTTCGGGAGCCCCCTTGTCCAGGACATAGCCCTGGACGAAGGCATCCGTCACAGCCGCTGCCGACTGGTTAGCGAGAGGCCACGCCATAGGCCATCGGGTAAAGTATTCGACCCCCACTAACAAATATTTATTCCCTCTCGGCGTGACTGGGAAGGGCCCCAAAATATCGAGTGCAACGAGCTCGTTGGTACGCGAGACCTGAATAGATTGCAGCGGTGGATTAGCTGCCACGGCCGGTGGTTTACGCCTGGCGCACTCAACGCACCCCTTCAGAATATGCACCACATCACTTCCCATTCCCGGCCAGTAATAGTCACGCTGAAGCAGGGCAAGCGTCTTGTTAACCCCCAAGTGCAAGAGGCGTTCGTGTGCCGCCAAGACAACCCTCCCCCTCACAGCGGAAGGCACCACGAGTGCGTTCCGCCGGGACAAACTGTCCCATTTCAATAACACGCCCCGCTCAAGTACATAGGAGCCGGTACGCTCCTGGTCCCCCTCGGGACCCCCAACCTTGCGGCGCAATGCTAGCAGCGAGCTGTCCGCCATCTGGAGGCGGCCCCATTCGCTGAGCGACAGCGAGAGCAGCGAGTCCCGACCCTGAGAGGCAGTGGAATCATCCCCGATCGGTGCGCCCGCTGTCGCAGCCAGTGCCCCCATCTCCCCCGCAAGCATCGGTTTACAGCGCGCCGATCCCGACAAACACGCGCATTCATCACAAGGCAACAACCGCGACAAGCAATCGGCATTCGTGTGTCGCAACCCCTTACGGTACGTAGTCGTAAACTGATAGTCCTGGAGGACTTCCAACCAACGCGACAACTGGCCCGAGGGCTGGGCGACCCTCAATGAATACTGTAGCGCCGCGTGGTCCGTTCTGACTGTAAAGTGACGACCATAAAGATATGGCCTAAACTGCTGCACAAAAAAAACAATGGCAAGCAGCTCGCGACGGGTGACACAGTAGCGCTGCTCCGCCGGAGACAACACCCTACTACCGTAGGCGACAACTCTTTCGACACCCCCAACGACTTGGGATAACACCCCCCCAATGCCCGTGTTGCTAGCATCCGTGTCCAGCAAAAAGGGACTGGCAAAATCGGGATAACACAAGGGTGGGGCACCCACCAAGGCGTCCCGGAGGGAGCGAAACGCGGCCTCCTCCTCCGGTCCCCATTTGAACTTCACTCCCTTCGCCGTTAGAGCGTGCAAGGGTTTTGCAATAGTGGCGAAGTGCTCAACGAACCGCCGATAATAAGAAGCAAACCCGATGAAACTACGCACGTCGGAAATGGACGTAGGTGTCGGCCACGAACCGACACAATCCGTCTTCGCGGGATCGGTGGAGATCCCCGAAGAATCGACAATGTGACCCAAGTATCTAACGGACCTACGAAGGAGGTGACATTTGGCCGGTTTAAATTTCAACTTAGCCGATCGCATTCGCAAGAACACCCCTCTCAATCGCCGGAGGTGTTCCTCAAACGTTTTACTGAAAACAATGACATCGTCCATATAAATCAAGCATGTATCCCACTGCAAGCCCGACAAAACCAGCTCCATAAGTCGCTGAAACGTCGCTGGAGAGGAGTGAAGTCCCATGGGTAACCGGTTAAACTGGAACAGCCCCCCTGGAGTCCGAAATGCTGTCTTAGGTTTCGACTCTTCGTCGAGCGGCAACTGCCAAAACCCCGATAACAAATCAAGAGTCGAAAAATATCGCGCACCAGACAATGCATCGAGGGACTCATCCATCCTGGGGAGCGGATACGCGTCAGCCACAGAGATCTTATTCAGGCGACGGAAATCAACGCAGAATCGCAGGGACCCGTCCTGCTTCTTAACCAGCACAATAGGCGCTCCCCACGGGCTAGAGGAGGGCGAAATAATATCGGCTTCTAGCATATCGTTAACAGCCGACTGAACATGTTCCTTCTCCACGGGACTCAGTCGGAAGGGATTTAGCCTGACCGGCGCCGCATCGCCCGTTTCAATGTGATGGTGCAACAAATCCGTGCACCCAATGTCATACTTATGTTTACTGAATACATCAGAGAATTCAATGAGCAACTCGCGCAGCGCACCCAACTGCGCCGCCGACAAATCGTCCGAGGCGGCACATAACGAATGGACCCACTCAAGGTCTTCCCTTGGCTCAACGTTCCGCGCGGGGCTCGAGCCCACCTGCGCAACCAACCCATCATCCCCAGGGACCTGCGCCGCGTGAGCCAGCACGGTGCCCTGCGGAATGACAGCTGGTCGCGACCCCGCGTTCAAAACCATCACAAACGGATCCCTGTCAGCCCGCACCAAAGTGTGAGCCACCGATAAATCAAGACCCCCGACAGCCTTGTTAGAAGGACCCAAAAGCATACTCTGTCCCGAAGCCTCCCTCACCCATGGTTTCCGCAACCGGAGGGGAATCAACATCTGTGAACCCGGGGGCACTTGCACTGTCTGCGTCGCCACCGCTTGTATCGTAGCGCACGCCGTCCGAATGTCAGTAGGGCCCGTCAAAAATGAAATCCGGCGACCCGATGGCAGTTCAATGCATCGTTGATCGATAAGAATTTTAATGGGCATTTTAGCCAAAAAGTCAGTGCCCAAAAGACACGGAACTGCCAAAGAAGACGAAACGAAAACGGGTCCCGACAATTTGATATCTCCAATGCAAATGGACGCCCTAACCTGACCGATAATGCCCAACGATCCCCCATTAGCGGCGTAAAATGGCACATCCACTGGAAGCAGCGGACGACATTGGACCGGAAGAATATTATAAATGAGGTCCGATATAATAGTTGCCGATGCCCCCGCGTCCACTAACACCCTAATCTCAACCCCATCAATAGATCCCGTAACAACGGACGAACCCGCCGAAGCAGCCACAATTCTATGCCCCAATTCCGCCCATTCAATGTCTCCCTGGTCCCGGCCGAACCCCCCTCGCCGAACCGAATCCCCGAACCTTAACCGGCCCTCCTCCGCCGCAACGCGGCGTCCCATGTGTGCCGAATAAACAGGCCGAGCGTGTGAGGTGCCGCGACTTGCCGGGGATTGTAGAGATGACTTGGGCTCTCGGTCGTCGTCCAGCCGAGCTCCCATGGCGCGCTGCCGCGGAGCGCGGCACCCGGACGCCACGTGGCCCCGGAGGCCGCAGTTATAGCACGTGACGAGGGTCGGAGTAGATCTTGGTTGCTCCGACTTTCGGCCCGATCGCAGAGGCGACCGGGCCCCCGGCCTCCAGTCCCCTGGTCGTCCCGTGGCGAACGCCTCCTCTCGTGGGCTGACGACTTGGGGTTCGGCGACCACCAAACCCGGGGCTGCGACGACAGCAGCGTTGCAACCAACGCCTTGCTTCCGTTGCAGGGCCTCGTGCGCTTGAATACTCGTGGCGACTCTCAAAGAAGAAATATCAATCTCGTCAGCTGTGTTGATAGGGACCCCCAGGTCCTGCGCCAACTTGAGCAGCTGCTCCAAAACCATCGCGTCTTGGCCCTCCTCGTCCATCCGAGGGAACGCAGCATCAGCAAGAGCCAGCAACGCCGTGCGATAGGCCAGCGCGGTCTCCGTGGCCGCTTTCCGTCTTGCGTAGAACTGATGGCGGCACGTAGAGGGAGGCCCGTAGACCCTGGCCAACAAACCCAGCGCATCCTTCAGCGTGGAGCGGTCCGACTTCCGTGCAGCCCTGAAGGCCGCGAGCGCATCGTCGTCCAGCATGGCGGGCAATGCCCGCAGCGCCGTAGCATCGGACCACGCTGACATCTCTTGATGCGCCAAAAACCTTCGCTGAAATTGGCCCCAGTCTCCGCCTTCCGCCTTGAAGGCTGACAACGTGGGCAGGCGCTGCTGAAAAATGAAGTCATCCGCCTCGTGGTTCCTCTCCGCCTGTCCGTCGGTGTCTAAGATGGCGGCTCCAGCAGCAGACGTAAGATGGCGGACCCCCTCGCGCGCTGATGACGTCGATGCGCGCGCTTGGGAACCCACCACCACGTGGCGCTCGCCGTTCCCGCCAAAAGTAGGCCCAGGCGCAATGGCGGGAATCCCCCATTCGTTTTGGCGGGAATCTGCGGGGCGACCTTGTAAAATGTCCCCCACCGTCCCCGCTCCTCCCGACGAGCTGATCTCCGCCAAGATGGACGCGGCGGCGAGCAGCAGCTCCGCCAGTCGGGAGTGCGCCTCACGAAGCCCGGCGTCTGTCCCCGGTCGCTCGGCCGGCGCCGTCGACGGACCCTGCAGCGTGGGCAAGTCCTCTTCCTCACCCCCCGCCACCAGCGGCCCCGAGTCGTCCAGGTCTTCCTCGCGGTCAATCCCGTGGGTCCTACGGGTCTTCCTCGTCTCCATACTTGGAAGCCCGTTTCACTTCTGACGCCAGATGAAGTATTGGAAAATGACGGCAGGAAACTCCTTGACGGGAACACACTTCTTTTATTAAATCTTGACTTGTAACAATACAACGCGTGGCCTCTCTTCTTCACAATGCGCTTCTCTTGACTCTGGATTCTGTGCTGCCGGCTCTCTGTGCCTCGTGTAGACTCCGCGCCTCGGCTACACTCCTCTCTCGCCTCGTGTAGACTCTGCGCCTCTGCTACACTCTCCACTCGCCTCGTGTAGACTTTGCATCTCTCTCTCTGGCTACACCGTATGCATACTCGGCTCGTGTAGACCTTCCTCTCTCGCTGGCTACACCGTATGCATACTCGGCTCGTGTAGACCGTTCTCTCTCGCTGGCTACACACTATACATTACTCAGCTCGTGTAGACCGTTCTCTCTCGCTGGCTACACACTATACATTACTCAGCTCGTGTAGACCGTTCTCTCTCGCTGGCTACACACTATACATTACTCAGCTCGTGTAGACCGTTCTCTCTCGCTGGCTACACACTTATACCTTACTCTCCTCTACTCTCCATTACTCTCCTCTCCGGGCTCTATCTCTGCACCTTCGTCTTCATTCTTAGATGGTTCCACTTCCCTCCTGCTCCTCTGTGCATCACCTTATATACCCCTTCTTCCCGGGAGACGGAGCGGATGCGAACCTCAACGTCGGCACCGCTCCTCAGTTACCCAATCCCCACGCGCTATCCCTACGATCCGGTTCCGCTCAGCGCGTGTTTCCACTCCCCGACCAATCACACCGCGCTGCTACCCGATCACTCCCTCTGGGCGCGTCACCGGCACACAGCCAATCAGCAGCACTACCCCCACCCGCGCACTGACGCCTGCTCCTCCCCGTCAGCGCGCGTCACCACACACACACCCGTACATACGCGCTGGCACACGACATATACACCCAGCGCGTATCACCACTACACAGATATAAAACATCCCCACTATAAATGGCGCATGCATGATATAATATTTTCTCAATTACTACACCTCGTGGGCCAGGATTATTCAACACCACCGTCTATCTAGCACCTGCATGCGTTCACACGGTGTTTTTTTTTACAAACTTGTAACTCATGCTTGAGAGTCAAACATGTGGCGAATAATTATTGTAAAGTTTCGGTGCATTTCGTAGGCAAGACCTTTTTTTGTGAGAGTCGAATTGTGAAACTAATATTGACTCTGGCCACAATAGTGGCTCTTGGCGGTTTAAATCATGGCTATTTGTGCATTCTGCATGCAGTTTAGTGATGTCACGTGATATGATGGGAAACTCGACCCTCTTGTCACAGTCATGATATTTCTGTCCAAAAATCAACTTTTACGTCGTATGAGTTTACTCTTGTTTCTAACCTGTGTACTGTGTGTCTCATCCTTTACAGAAATTGTTCGAGCTGTCGTATTGACTGATTCTTTTGTTATATATAGTTAGAGTGATTAATTTTTTTATATTTAAAACAAACATTTTCTGGTAACTCATAGTTCCTGACGTATTCAAGGTTTGTATTGCTGGTTACGTATATGAATGTATGTTGAATTTCTTTCGCACCATACATAGCCAACCGTGCTAATGGGAGGTACAAGGGGAAGGACAACAAACTAAACACAAAAATCAGTTCTAAAGAAATGAGTTTTCAAAAAAGATTTAAAAGTGCATCGCTCCAGTGGCTTCCGAATATCGGAAGAGTGTTCCAGACAGGCGTAGAAGTGCATCTGAAAGCGTGCGATGCAGTGACCGTCTTTGTTCGATGGCTAACCAAAAGCCGCTGCTTGCGAGGATGACCGCAGACATACAAGAGTGGTTGGTGAATGATGCAGAGATCAGCTCTGCGATGTGTTTTCGGATTATTCCACACATTGTTCAACATGCCGTCTTGAGATTTTGGTCCACGTACTGGGAGCCTTTTCAAGAATGTGGGGCGAAACGTCGGACATCATGCCGAACGACACGACAGTACAACACAAAGACGCGTTGCAAACCTGTTCTGGACAATCGCAAAAACCCACTTGAAGGTGGGTCCTCGTACACCTCCATGGGCAGTGTGGTGCCTACGTGAAGCAACACAGCAAATGGGTTGCTATTCTATCCTTGCGAAGAGAAGTATGTTCAAGAACTAAATTCCAATGTCGAGGTCTGCTCGCCACGAGATGGCTTCAGGAGAGAGTTTTGCTATTCCTCCATTGACGGATTGTCGACTATGGTGGTTTGCTGTATGGCCTATAGTTTGGGTTATATGGCTACAATCACAATGTGGATTGTCTTTGATTTCTCATTCATGGAGATGTGCATATCGGCTTGCTGATTTTCTGATACTGTTGATGGTTACAGCAGCGTCTTCGATGAATGTAAAAGCCAGGAGGTGCGATGTTTGGGTCTCGAATGAGGTGTTTATTCTAGATGTCCAAATTGTTCCACTCTGTTCATCAACAGTGTTCTTTCAGGTCTGGGTGAGATTCTAGGATGGCAACAGCATGGTTGGGACATGAGTTGACGGTGCGGAACATTGTTGAGGTCTTGATTGATGGGTAGGTGGTTGTTGTTGGCAACAAAATGTGGAAACTCCCTTGAAGTTTCCATGTCTCTCTGGACAATTTGCGATAGGATGCTTTCCAGAACAAGGAACCAGGGGATTGATGTTAATTTCCGTATGTAGGTTATGATTGGGTGGCAGTTCACACCACATCAACGAAGGCACCCCATGTCGTCTCTGCTAATTTCTGTAGCAGGACGAATCTTTATTTGGTCTTTTCAGAAATCCGTTTCACGTGAGTCTTGTATATATCACGTTGGAATTATTTCACACCGTACGTAGGCAACCATGTTGATAGAAGGTGCGGGGGACGGATAACAAACTAAACACAAATCAGTTCTGAATAAATACATTTTCAATTTAGATTTAAAAGTCCAGTGGCCTGAAGGTCGGGCTACTATCCATGGTAACCCTGGGATATATTGTAATGGGGTAAGAAAACATCAAGGATGGCATCTGCTGCAGGATTGTTCAGGTGTAAAGTGCTTGTGGTGGCTTTAGAAGGATTTGGTCGGAGTCTCCAGGGGCAAAATTACACCTCCTATAAAGTTAGATCAGCCGTTAGAGTATTGCCAATGTTCTCAAGGTTTGTGCTGTGTACAGCTTTGTCATCTCATTATTGAACTTGCGAGGTGATTTATATGGCAGGTCACTCGTATGTGTTAATTAGTGATTGTGCTAATATCGAGCCTTGAGCGGGTCCTCGGGTAGTAATTCTATTGCGGTTGTGTTTATCAGCGAGGGGTACCCTCAAAGTACGGTTGCTGAGTACCGCGTCGATTAGGTGTACAGTTGAATGTCATCTGATGATTTTGGCCAACTTCAGCAGCAGGCCATGGCGCCGAATAGTTTCATAAGCAGCAGAGAGGTCAATCATCGCTGTGCCCAGTTTTCTGTTGACGTTGGAAACCGGCTTCAAAGAGGAGGTTTAAAGGTAATTGTCTGTTCGCAGCAGCTATGGCCGGTTCAAAAAATCCAGCTTGTTTGGGGGTTATCGTCTGGCAAGCATGGGGCATGTTCCATCGGCGTGGAGCTGGAGGACACGAGAGTTGTTGGCCCTGCAGCTGGAGGGCGAGTCTTGTGGCTTTCCAGGTTTTCAGAATGGTTTCCATTCTTTCTGGATTCCCCCCCCTGTCTTGTGCATGGCCGGTGTAGAGGTTTTCATCGGGACTCAGGCCTACATATCCCCGGTGCCTCGTTCGACTTTGTGGCCCCTGAGGGCCGTTTTGGACTTCGGCGACAGTGTGGGCTGCTGAGCTGTCTATACGGGTTTGGAAGCGTGATTCCCTCGTACGTTTGGGTCCTTCCTGGCATAAACAACTCCGGCAACAATACTCTTCTGAAATGTCTTCTACTTCATTCCAGAGATGGAGTAAAGAGGCCTTCGTGGGCATATCGCTATTGTTTTTTTAGTTCTTTAAAGAAATCACGCGATCACTTTTCCCGTATAAAATAGTCATTAATGGTGTATTTTATCACGTGCATAAAACATCCCCCCCTCATATAAAAAGAACACATTCAAAGTATAACGCACATTTCAGTTTTCTTATGGTATAAAATGCTTTAACTGCGTTGGGGGCAGCCTTTAAAGAGTTAATTTTAAACATTTCATGTTCACTATGTAGCTTAATTTAACAGTGGTATGGGGAAATTCGTTATATATTTCCTTAAAAACAGTAAAAATGTTTCAGCATTGAGTAAAAAAACACATATGACTCATGTTTGGTGGTGGTAAATTCGTCTAAAACAAGTTTTAGAAAGTGATATACTTCAGATATTAACATTTCTGCCTATAATTGTGTACCAATTTTAACACGATATATTTTTTTAAAATACATTTTCTAAACAGTTCTGTAATGGCTCTACGACCTTATTTGTGCAGCTGTCCCAAGGTCACATTACTGGCGACTAATAAAACTTGGCAAACCTTTCTCATTACAGCTAATGCAACGTTTGAGTCAAAATATTCCACTCGGTAATTAAAGTGAGCAGATTGAAACAAATTATGTGCTGAATGACAGCCCGCATTCATAAGTGTCATAAGCCCTTAATAAAAACAGTACCAGCCATATTGCACGCTCCAGCATAAATATTCCATGGCAGAAACGACGTAAATCAAATCACATAAATTTCCGCGCGCCAAGCGTAGGAAGGGAAAAAAAGTGCGTATTTCCTCATGCATTATTAGCTCGTGGAAAGTGTCACACTCCCATGCTCCCCAACATTTGATTGTGGCCGTCTGTAACGGAATAAAGTCGCACCGCGGAGTCCGGACCCCGTGTTTTTTTGGAAATCACATCGCCTTCGTATAAATTATTTATTAGCAACAACGGTCTGCAGTCTGTTACGACCACAATTTGTAAATGCGATTTGAAAGCTCAATTTAAAGCGTGAGCTTTAAATGAAACCGATGATGTATACTAAAAATGCGACATAAACGTACAACAAACACACGCGCGCACGCGCACATATTGCATTACTCGTGCCTATGGCATTTTCTGTCTCTTTGAGTGTTCTGTTTGATTTGCAAGCGGTTTAGATTTATAGGAAGAAAAAAGTGAAATGTCAATATGCTGACTTTTTCAGATATCCGCTCTTGTTGCAAAACAAAAATCCCAGGTAAGCAAACATCCCCGTCATAGCAAACTTAACCTAATAAAATTGATGGTTGCTATGTTATAAAAACAAAGTAGAGAGGGTAAAATAATTCATTGTCGAGGTTCAGAGAGAGGTAAGAAGTTGTGGCCCTGAAATGAGCAATGAGACGTGGGGTGGCTGAAAGCATCTCATGGGCAACGAAAATACCATCATCAGGCCATGGTTTATCCACTGCTGGATAAAGACTTCCCCAAGCTGTTGCCATCTCTCATGGACTTGCAATGCAACAACCCATCTGGTTTTGCAAACGAGCTGATTCCATGGCTCCATCTCTGTGGCGCATTGCCTCTCGAGGCGTGTTCCCTCCTTTGGGTTCCATTCCGTAGTTAGCCTCGACCGCCATTCGTCACTGGTCTCAATCACTACCATCATCCCTTTCTCGCGATGTGTTCTGCCCAAGCCCGCTTACTTTTCTAATCAGTCAATATGATGGATCTGACTCGCATATGATTTCTAATCCACGTGTTCTTTTTTTTCTTCCCGTTCCTCAGTGTAGTTCACAGCATCGCTGAAATCCACTCGGCATCTCTAGAAGACCTTGTGTGGCTATGAAAACTTAATATCATGGCGTTAAATGTTGCTACTCCTGTATTTGACGTCGTCATTTCAAGTGTACACCTCATAATGTTTGTTTGCACACTTTTCAGCTGTTTCATTTTCTTCCTCAATGTCGACGTTTCTGATCCAGGTAAATACATACCTTCATCTATAGGCACATTGCTATTTTGACCTGGTTATTAAGTTCAGTTTTTTCCAAAAGCACTCCAACCTGCTCTTGACTCCCTCATCATAATATTAAGCAATAATACATTTTAATGTGTAATAACAATGTAATATGTATGTACATATTTGTCGTTCATAGTTTGAGTATTCTCAGATTTGCTGATACCATAGTCATTATAATAAACAATGGACTAACACATTATAAATATAACTAATAAAGAGGATTGCAAATTGGCGCTCAAGATAAACATGAGCAAAACAAAAGTCACTTCGATAAGTTCGCAAACCAATGGAGATATCTGTCGCACGGACACAACTGGAACACACACCAAATGTGTGTACCTAGGGATGGGTACGTGCACCTGGGATGGAGTGTGTGTACCTGGGATGGAGCCTGTGTACCGAGGACAGAGTGTGTGTATGTAGGATGGAGTGTGTGTCCTGGGATGGATTGTGTGTATGTAGGATGGAGTGTGTGTATGTAGGATGGAGTGTGTGTATGTAAGATTGAGTGTGTGTATGTAGGATGGAGTGTGTGTCCTGGGATAGAGTGTGTGTATGTATGTAGGATGGAGTGTGTGTACCTGGGATGGAGTGTGTGTATGTAGGATGGAGTGTGTGTATGTAGGATGGAGTGTGTGTACCTGGGATGGAGTGTGTGTATGTAGGATGGAGTGTGTGTATGTAGGATGGAGTGTGTGTATGTAGGATGGAGTGTGTGTACGTAGGATGGAGTGTGTGTACCTGGGATGGAGTGTGTGTATGTAGGATGGAGTGTGTGTATGTATGTAGGATGGAGTGTGTGTATGTAGGATGGAGTGTGTGTATGTAGGATGGAGTGTGTGTATGTAGGATAGAGTGTGTGTATGTAGTATGGAGTGTGTGTATGTAGGATGGAGTGTGTGTATGTAGGATGGAGTGTGTATGTAGGATAGAGTCTGTGTATGTAGGATGGAGTGTGTGTATGTAGGATGGAGTGTGTGTATGTAGTATGGAGTGTGTGTATGTAGGATGGAGTGTGTGTATGTAGGCTGGAGTGTGTGTATGTAGGATGGAGTGTGTGTATGTAGGATGGAGTGTGTGTATGTAGGATGGAGTGTGTGTATGTAGGATGGAGTGTGTGTATGTAGGATGGAGTGTGTGTACCTGGGATGGAGTGTGTGTATGTAGGATGGAGTGTGTGTACCTGGGATGGAGTGTGTGTATGTAGGATGGAGTGTGTGTATGTAGTATGGAGTGTGTGTATGTAGGATGGAGTGTGTGTATGTAGTATGGAGTGTGTGTATGTAGTATGGAGTGTGTGTATGTAGGATGGAGTGTGTGTATGTAGGATGGACTGTGCGTATGTAGGATAGAGTGTGTGTATGTAGGATGGAGTGTGTGTATGTAGGATGGAGTGTGTGTATGTAGGATGGAGTGTGCGTATGTAAGATAGAGTGTGTGTATGTAGGATGGAGTGTGTGTATGTAGGATAGAGTGTGTGTATGTAGGATGGAGTGTGTGTATGTAGGATGGAGTGTGTGTATGTAGGCTGGAGTGTGTGTATATAGGCTGGAGTGTGTGTATGTAGGATGGAGTGTGTGTATGTAGGATGGAGCGTGTGTATGTAGGATGGAGTGTGTGTATGTAGGATGGAGTGTGTGTATGTAGGATGGAGTGTGTGTACCTGGGATGGGGTGTGTGTATGTAGGATGGAGTGTGTGTATGTAGTATGGAGTGTGTGTATGTAGGATGGAGTGTGTGTATGTAGGATGGAGTGTGTGTATGTAGGATGGAGTGTGTGTATGTAGGATGGAGTGTGTGTACCTGAGATAGAGTGTGTATGTAGGATGGAGTGTGTGTACCTAGGACAGTTATTGAAGGTGAAACTGGATGAAAATGACGAAACAAAGAAACGGACAAGAGCATTTGTCCAAAACTTCAAAGAAGACTTGTGATATTTATCATTATTAGAGTGAAGTTTTGGATACCCTGTATAACAATTGTAATACGATACAGGCAGATCAACTTTTGTAACTTGAATAATGGTATTATGGTATTTTGGTAGAGATTGACAAAACAAAGCCAGTCATAGTGAATAAACAAAGACGTCCAACATGATTTCAGTTGTTATTGTTTTGGTTATATAAACGATTAATCAAGTGCCTATTTGCGCTTTGTGGAATACGTCTTTGTAAGTTAAAGAAATGTTCACACAATTATATATTCTACGCTTGTTAATTTTAATGTTTTTTGTGTGCAATATCCACTGCATTTGAAAATGATCTGCTAGGATGTTTTAATATCACTTAATTACATTTACAAATGTAATTTAATCTTGAATGCTTTATATGTTATTTTTTTTAAGCTGAAAATAATCAGGAGAAAAAATGTGAATGCTATAAAATTAGTAAACCTAATTAGCTATTATATTTGATTAGATATTCAGCTGACAATTGAAATTACTATTTCCAACTTTGAACATTTAATAACTTAAAAATTACAAAAGTGTGTGTTGTATTTGCTCGGAGAATGTAGTATCTATAATGCAATAACATTTTCCATTTCTGTTTAAATTGACATTCACCATCAGATGGAGCAATGAAATCAGCTGGTGCGAGGTGTGGATCATTGCATCACAAGATCGCTGGAGAGACGGTGACGGCTTGAGGAGGCCTTCATCCAGCAGTGGATTGATTATAGATGACGATAATTTTGTCTAAAATACTAAACATTAATAATAACTAGATGTACTAACACAGAGTGCCGCGATTATGCTGCAGAGCTCTCTGATACGCTCTCGAGTCGTGCCGCGTGTTATTTGGCACGATGTCTGACGTTTCGCTCCACGTGCATGGAGATTCTTCATTTCATCAAACACATCGGAGAGCAATAAGCTGTATGCTTTCGTGTTTACACTTTAAAATTCATGGGAATTGCAACAAACCCTAATTACTTGGTACGAGAAGCGTGTTTAGTTCACATCTACGTGGTATAATCGCACGGCATCAACAACTGTATTCACGAAGATATATATTTTGTAATGTTATCAAAAGAGCAGGCTTTGAATGCATTGCGTTCTTGTATGACCATGTACTTTCAAAGCAGACAACATCATCCATTCGTTTTCTGGTTGAGTTTAACACATTCCTGCGGAGGGAGCTGGTAGGAACGTTGGGTTGCTCGGTCAATGGCCAGGGTAAACGGCGGCGTGGTGTATTCCGCAAATATGCCCGACTGTGAGGGCGGGCACAAGCCGGCGTGAGTAGGTAAAACGTTGAGTTTTATAAGGGCACCACGGGGTGACCAGCCCCTCCCCACCCAGCCCCACCCACCCCACCCAGCCCCTCCCCACCCTCCCCTCCCTACCCAGCCCCACCCTCCCCACCCAGCCCCTCCCCACCCTCTCCTCCCCTCCCCACCCTCCCCTCCCCACCCAGCCCCTCCCTCCCCACCCAGCCCTTCCCTGCACGACGGACACAATAATCCCCTATGGGCTGGTGTAACCAGGAGGTTCCTAACAGTATAATCCCCTGTGGGTTGGTGTTACCAGGAGGTTCCTACCAGTATTACAGCATACTCGAGGATTCGAAAATTATAGTCCTTTGACCTCCACGCTACATCTTTCCTCGTTTATCAATGTACTCCCCATTCAAATACAAACGAATCCGTGCCATGCTGCACGCGCCTGATGATGATTCAACATGTCTCACGTGACGCGCCAAGCGATTAACGCCGTCTGCGTTAACAGAGAGCTGATTCAAATGAGGATTGCAATCTCGGTGTGCGGTATACACGTGTTTCACGTTACGCGGGCAGCGTAAATTGCTTTGCACGTCACGTGGGACGTGTTTAACAATCATCTGGCCCGTGCGGCGTGCAAAAAGTTAATTTGTATTTGAATGTGGGGTAAAAGCGGAAAGACGTGACGTGGTGTGTTGCGACGACTGCAGTTTGGGAAGCCTTGGAGTACACACTTCATATTCTTTGGGTCTTTCGGTAAAGTCACGTAGATAGGTTCAAAGAAAAAAATTATTTTTTGTTGTTATTTTCTTTGAACCTATCTACGTGACTTTACCGAAAGACACAAAGAATATGAATTCCTGCAGTCACGAAAGCTTTAGGTCAAGATGTACACATTTTATTTTCCCTCGCAGAAATGTTAATGCGCTCACTCATTCATACGGAGCGCATAGATGTGTTAAACGCAGAATCATTTGGGACATTTGCGGTTGGACATTTCTTTCCTCCCTGAGGGCAACAGGAAAGTTACATGCGCAATTAGCGTGCGATCTGACAGTTCTGCACATATCTGCCAGGCTTCCACAGTGAACTCTTCTTGATGCTCTCTAAGCATATCACATCTACATTCCCATTGCTTTTCTTTCTTCCAGAACAATCCTCGAAGGTGGTTAAACCGTCGTGTTACGCACGGCGTGTTTTTTTTTTGAAGCAGGTATTTCCCGTTCACGTGCTTACATTGACTCCAGACGCTTTGCTACTGATTGATGTTTGTCGTGGAATTGAGTAGGTTTGAAATTTTATGGAACAACTGATGTCAACAAAGCTGTGTTTACTTTACATTTTTTTGAAGTTTGGAATATCTGATTTTTTTTATCGAAAGTTACATCACTATTTCTTTGGACGAAGTAATATATCGTCGATAGAAGCAGCCAAGGAGTGACAGCTAAAGAATGTCACGCGTTCAGAAGGACATCTACCTAGGAGATGGACGTCTACATAGGAGATGGAGCAATGACATCGCTTTATGTGCAGGAGTTAGGTTTATGTGCAGGAGTTAGGTTGATTATCACGTTCCAGAATCGTGAGAGATGGCAATGTCTCAGGGAGGCCTTCATTCAGCAATACATTGACCATAGCTGCTGCTGCTGCTGATGATGATATTGATATAAAAAAGAGACCATAAAATCAAAATTTGAAATATTTCACCACCTAATTAAAATGCAAAATGTTCTATTTCAATCGTAATGTAATTACTTTAACTTTAAAGATTACCATAAAATAAGAAAATAAGTTGAGTGAATATTTCTCTGCCATGTGTTTATACCATTACCCCCTTTAAAATGTTCTGCTGTCTAAGTGCAACACGGATCCCTCTTAAATATTCCGACAGCCTCGGCGCACAAACAAGTGATCAGTCCCTTAACGGCAAGTAGCAGCAGCAGCAGCTGACACCAAGTCTTTCATTCTGATGGGAGGCTGGTGCAAGACAAGAAAACGCCGAAGCTCTGGGATTGTATGCGAGATTTCGCAATAATGATGACTGAGACGATGATTTAAATGAATTATAAAATCAATCTTTTTTTTAAAGAACATGCTTAGAATACTAAGACATCAAAGCAAATGGATAGGGAACACAAATGAAAAGGTTGCAATTGTGCAATACCCGCTGTTGATTTTTCTAATGGAAATGAAAATCGAGTTTAACATGATACGTATTTTATGATTAGACATGTTTATCTTCATGATTCTTTCGGTAAAGTCACGTAGAAGGGAAATAATAAAATAATACAAATACAACAATTCTCACGACGTTTCGGCCACAACGCAAGCAGCCGTCCTCAGGTGAAGAACAGGTCTGTCGGAAAGACAGCTGTCTGTTGTGGCCGAAACGTCGTGAGAATTGTATTTTATTATGTTGAAATGTTATTATTTTATTTCCCTTCTACGTGACTTTACCGAAAGAACCAAGAAGATGAATCCCTGCAGTCACGAAAGCTTTAAATCGAAATTTAGACATGTTTAATGAACATCCCATGTTTTCAATCCGCTACTGGATGAGAGTTTCCCAAAACCGTACAGACGGCAGAGGTGACGTTTACCATACTTGACGACACTGGTCAGTGCTTGGTAATAATAGCCCAAGGTTGATGAGGGGAATTGCCCCTGGTCAACCTTGCCACTGATGGTAGCCATGGCTGAGATTCGAACTCAAATCGCTGCCCTCGTAACTCAGTGCCACTCCACCCATATAAATTTGTATTATTATTCAGAATATCATGATCTCACTTCATGATAAAACTGGAAATGGCTTTGGAGCTTTGTACAGTATAAAGGATGGGCGGGGGGGGAGAATCTGCTGCTGTGGCGTCGCTTAAGGGAGCTGGAATTTCAGGTAATTCATGAGAAGCTACATTGCCTCTTCGCGCTCCCTGACACCAACTGGACCATGGGCAAGCGCTGCTGGAGAGATGCGTCGTGAGTGGATCAAGAGCCACGGGTGTTTCTCAGAGTTTACTCTCGATATTCTGTTTAACCAGATAAGGTCAACTGAGTTATATAGCTTCTTTTCAGAAACGACCTCGCTACATATGACAGCTCAACTTAGTGGCTTATCATGTGGAAATGTAGAGCAACCAAATCACCCACGTTGATTCTAAATGTGGAAGGAAAACACCGGAGGACCCGGAGAAAAATACACGCGACCACGGGGAGCGAGGACACGCAAACTCCAAAGGGGCCGTCCATAAATGACGTCACGCACCTGGGGGGGGGAGGGTCAGACATTTGTGACGATGTGTGACGAGGGGGGGGGGGTGAGAAATGTGACGTCACATCAAAATGCGCAACTTTAAATATATATAGACAACACGTTCTGCTTAATTAAACAAATGTTTTCTCCTACAACATCAGAGTGCAGCGCCACATTAAATACGCACTACAATGACAATAGTTGAAAGCGATTTGAAGCATGTTTTATTTAGGAGGGGGGGGCAGGGCTTTGTGACGTCATATTTGAGGGGGGTCTGACTTTTTGTGACATCCTGTGACGAAGGGGAGGGGGGGGTCAAAAATCGTCCAAAATCGCGTGACGTCATTTATGGACGGCCCCAAACATACAAGCGTCAGGGTCGGGATCGCACCCACGACCTCCTGTATACCAGGCGAGGTAGTTAACATCTCGCCACCACAAGTGGCAGCCAGTTTCATCCAGCTCTGAGATTGGAATACAACGGTGTGGTGAGTGTGGGTGGCATGGGCCCCCTTTCCTCATTTCCCTCCCCCCTCCTTGTGCCTCGGTATCCGAGACCCTGAGCCCGTGGGCCCTTGTGCAGTCACACACCACCGTTTTCTCCCTCAATAGTTATGCCACTGTTGCAATATTATCAGGGGGGGGGGGGGTGGTGGGGTACATTTTATATCAACAGGCTCCAGTTGGCTTTAGCTCTGAACCCGCCTGACCGATGCACTGTTTTAACGCTAAAGAGCGTGTAGACTTTCAAGCGCACTGTTACTCTTGGCCACTCATCATGGCATAAGAGTTTAAACATTAAAAAAACTAATACTTTAAAACAGTGGCGTCACGAGGGGGGGGGGGGGGGGTGCGGACCGCACGGGTGACACCATCAGAGGGGGTGACACCAAATGACTGTCTATAACAATTTTTGTGGAGTTTTTCAGCAGAAATCTATAATTTTTATATTGAAAAAACAATTATCGTAAGCCCAGCTTACATGTACTGTATCAATATACCTACAAGGCTAACGCTCTATGCTAATTTACTTTTTGAACCTTCGAATGCGCTCCGGTCAGAGCCGTCATTGTTACCCAACTGCAGTGACGTTTCGAGTCACGTGGTCTCGTCTGCCCGCGTCACAAGCACGCGCTGTTGTGTTCGTCGCTGCTCGTGTTTTTATCGTCGCTGATTTTGTCAAATGTGCTGGTGTTTTAGCTACAATATTGTGGTAATTAGTATTTGTGAACCTATATCAATAACTTTTTTTGAGAATGAAGTAGTAATTAAAGGAAAAGGAGAAAAAGCAAAAAAAAGGCTTCTGCTCAGTTACTAATAATGGTGTAACTAATAATGTTGTAATTCAATGTAGAAAGATTTTACAAAAAAAATTGGTGTTAGTATTCATATAGTCTAAGAAATATTACATTTAAGCAATTTACAACTACATCGCATTAGTTTATGATTAATATACATGTTTAGAAAAAAACGTACATTTTAAATTAAGCTTATTAATTTTAGTCTTTTTTAAATGTTCTTTAAAAACATCACTGTCTTGCAAATATATATCTGATTTAATGTAGTTCTTAAATGTTTTGACGTTTTTTTTACTTCGAATTCTATTGTTTTCTTACCGAATTTTCACTTTAACCACATGGAACTATATAAAAGTACACTTAGGCTGTACGTATGCTCTTGTAATTTAAAGGTGCCATTTTAATTTTGCTAGTTGTTTACGTCACTACTATTGCCATTACATACAGTGAAATACGGGAATTACGATTTACGAGTAACATTAGTACAAAAAACATTACTAAGTTTTCTGTACGGTCTGGTACGGGAAGAGGTTCATGGGGGGTGACACCGTGAGTTACCGCACTGGGTGACACCAACCCTAGTGACGCAACTGCTTTAAAATGTACATCATAGTATTGTAAGGGGTGTTCATAAAGTGTGTGCGCAAGATTACTTAATTACGGTCACACCTCCAACCAAGAAACGTCTATACACAACTCGGGAGTTAATTTAATGCTCATTTTAAATGATTGAAAAACAAAATATCTAAGAAATGGAACACTGTACGGTTGATATCCTATGGATCTTTCGGTAAAGTCACGTAGATAGGTTCAAATAAAATAACAAAAAATAACTAAAAACTACGTTCTTTTAACCTATCTACGTGACTTTACCGAAAGACCCGTAGAATATGAATTCCTGCAGTCACGAAAGCTTTAAGTCAAGACTGTACGGTTGATGGCATGTTCATCTATGGCGTGTCGGTCAATGGGGCTATTTGACCATACTTCACCATACTGGGCGGTGGCGGGGTGTGGCCTCGGGGGGCGGCTGGGGGGTGATCTGATGTCATTGGCCAATGGTGATATCCGAAGCCTGGCAATCAAAGTGGGCGAGCTGGGTTGAGAACGCATTGCCCTGACCACTGTGCTATCGCTCCACGCCGCACGGCACATTTAACACGTTTAATGTTCACGGTGCTAAAAAGAAAAAAACCCACCATTGTAATGAAATTATCTGTGCAGGAAAAAAATAACACCAATTGTAAAGGGGGAAAATGCCTGTATAATTGTTATAAAAGGCAATACCGTTGTCAGTGGTTGATGCAAGGGAGTTTTACTTCCATCTGCTGTATTACAGACAGCAACATAGCAATTATTGCCATTTGCGGACGTTGGAGATTATTAACTAATGCAAGCACCAAAACAAACCTTTGCTGACGAACACAATGATCGTGTAGGCCATGTCTATTAAAGTTAGATTCACAGTAAGAAAGTAGTCCACATTACATTGGTTACAAATATGAGTTATCAGGCAAATATCAGCCACATCATGGGACCTCCTTTGCCAGTATCAAAATATAAGAATAGGTTTTCCCCTTATTTTGGCAACAAACCAGGTGTTAAGATGTTAAAACAGCAAACTGAAACCTTTTGCAAGGAATCATGTCTGCATCAACTACATATACTTGTGGTGAAAAACATCCTAACACCTGTTTTGTTGCCAGAAAAAAGGGGAAAACCTATTCTTATATTTAGGAAAATATTAATGATCTAGTTCGTTCAAATGTATCAGATTATGTTAGTTTTTACACATTTGCTTTTTTGCATGATATTGTCATCATGTTTGCGTCGTCGTCATTATTTCTCGTCATTATCATCATCGTTCGTCATCGTTATCGTCAACTGTAAGTGCGTGCTTGTCATTTGAGTAGGCGCAGAAAAAGAAAATGAACGCACAAACATTCAATGGCAATCATGTAAAGGGCAGGTCAAAGTGAACGTGCAATGTTGGGACGCGGTGCCAGTCTATGCGGGTGTAAAAGTGCAAAAAGCCACAGGAGTAGGAATGTTAAACAATGCCTTAGAAGCCTGCGTTTCCGGACCCCTTAGCCACAGATCATTTTAAAAAGCTTAAAAGTGAGAGAGAGAGAAAGGAGGGCAAGCGACACTCCCCGCGGGTTAGCATTGCAAGCCCCCTCAGCCCGAGCTGCGATGATAATTAAATTATATCCACGGATGAGAGAGAGAGAGGCTTGTTCTAATCTGTCTGCCGTGGCGAAGCTTCACGCAGCCACTCGTCTTTGTTGCTTCTCGCACAAGCGCCTGACCCCTGACCCACCTAATTCCCTGCGACAGCCCTGAATATCGTGACAAATTAACGCTGAACTGTGGGCTCTGAGGGGGACAGGGCTGATTTTTTTGCTTATGAAATATTAATGCGGGAGAAAAACAGCCTTTCCCAGCCTCAATTAGTGGAGAGTAAACATACGTGCAGAATTTTCCCTCCGGCGTGCCTCAGTCTAGCCTTCTGATTGATTGTTGAGGGAATTGCACCGTGCTGACGGTCAGGAGTTTACTTAACTTTGATAAACTCTGTTTAGTAGTAACAGCCTGCATCGCTGATAATTATAGTTTAACATCGAGATGAAGACGAAGGATTATGGGGCCTTTAACTAATTCTTTCCTCTCCGTGTCACCAGCGAGAATCAACCTCTCTGAATTGTGCTTTGTGAGCAAAGCGTGCACGCGGCGAATGCACGAAAACGATTTCGAATTGTTTGTTCTTGGCACTGTGTTAGCCAGAAATCTTTACACCACCACACACAACCTGCATCTATTTATACGATGTGAAAAAAGAAAAATCTCTCTCGTTCCCTTGATTTGACAATATCTTCAACCCATGGCTTCCTCCCAATAGTCCTTTTAGGATTATGCTAATTATATATACTTAATTTGATATAATCTACACACTGCTAATTTACTGTGTTATTCGCAGAAAAATGCAAATAATTAAAGTTGAAAGAAAAAAAGCAGTTTTGAAAAGCAAAAAAAATTAGTTTAGGGAGAGATTGTCATAGAGCCCCTGGGAATGAACCCTGTGTGATTCAATCTTGAAGGTGCCACACTCGCCATTTATTTTCTAATGACAGCTGCAGTTTGATGGACATCTTGATTGGAAAAAAAATCCACATTGGCTGAGGTTCTGTGCCAGATTAGATGGCTGGAGAAACAGCTTTTTCTTACAAAATACACATTTTAATTGTCTCGTGCGTTAAAAAAGAGCAAAGCAAGTTAAAATAAAACACACCCGTTTTTTTCCCCCTTCAAATTTGATTGAACAAGTCTTGACAGTATGGGAATTAAATTCAATTTATCTAACTGTATGTAACAACAAATTATACATTTTCCCTATTTTGACGTTGTTTAAGCTTGCAATGGCTTACTCTCAGTGGTAAAATAGGTTAGGATTTGTTAGCTTTTCCATTACGTATATAAACTTCTCAGCACGATACAATTCCGAGGCTGAGGTGGTGGTGAGTTGCCACTATTTCTTTCCAGCATCCTGAGATGCGGTCACATTTAGACGCCGGGTAACGATCGTGATGTTGCGCACGTTTAGATATCAATATTTCTTGGTTCGTGTTGTGTCTGTTGCTTTGAAACAATGTGAAGCTATTGTATGGACGGACAGGCGTGTTCCAGTTTGCTTCAAATGCACCAAGCCTGAGTTGTATCCGTTTGTTAGAATCACACGGAGTCGCCACAATGAGACCATCTTGACTCGTCAGCGTGCCATCGAATCGAAGCGTTGGCTTCTGGGATATTGAGATACTCCACACCTTCAAACATTTGTATTCACATTTTGACAACATTAAATGCACGTTCATTGTTAATACTAAACTTGAGTCTCAATAAAGGGATGTAAATTGGCTTTGACCTCAATCCAATTCACTCACTGAACCCAATGTGTGGGAGAGTAGTATCGTGGAAATGTAATATATTGTCTGATAAAACCAGAACGTTTCTATAATACCTTCATGTGATATCATTACAAAACAAAAAAACATTGATATAACCACATTATGCAGCGTCATTCAACCTGCATTTACTGTACACATGCATGATAACAATACATGTACGCAGACCATTATTTCACACAGAAACGCTTGACTGGATCTCGTGACTCTTCGTCAGCAGGGTCCTGCTTCAGATGCTTGGACATTTCCTGCCCGAGTATATTTTCGACCGAAGATTTGACCGCTAGCCCTTGTCGTTTTAAAACAAAGGCTACCGCTTATAATCGCGTCGCAATACCTTTGCGATGACAAAAGAGCTACGGGCCAAATCTTCCATTTGTCACGGCACATTTTTGTGAACCGCCAACCCCCCCGTTGGGCCACGAAAACGGTGTGTAGCTTGAGCTGGCGGCTCTCTGCTTTGCCAATTCGACTGCTACTGCAGATCTTGGCCCGTGGCTGGATTCCTCCGCCAGCACACCGAGTGCTAAACGAGCTCGGAAACCGTTTGGCCCGAGCATCGCTTTTCCCCTCGTACGAGAGAAAACACTTTGCATCGCTCTCAAGCCTAAATGGATTCACACGGTTTCCACACGCTGCCGTCGTGTGGCCACCCGGATCGGTATTCCAGCAGGCATTGTGCCCCCCCTCCCACCCCCCCCATCGCTTTTGGGTTTTGTTTTACCGGTATCTCCACCCCCAGTTTATAACTGGGCGCCGTGGTGGACGAGATGTTACGTGCCTCGCCTGGTATGCAGGAGGTCGTGGTTTCGATCCTGACCCTGACGAATGTATGTATGATGAACTTATTTCGTGTACCCTACGTTGTCAACTGTTGCTAATCGGAGGCATATTTGGAGTTTGCATGTTCTCTCTGTGGTCGCGTAGATGTTTCTCCAGGTCCTCCGGTTTTCCCCTCCACATTTAGAATCATGCGCTCAAGAGTATTTGGCTGCTATCAATGTGCACATGATAAGCCACCTGGTTGAGATGTCATTTGTTGTCAAGGTCGCTTCTGAAAAAGTGCTTTACATAGCTCAACGAGCTTTAGCTTGGTTAAACACATTTGTTGTTGAGTTTTTCGTTGATAACGCATTGCGTTTCGTTAGTGAACGGCCGTTGAACACGAGTCCCATTGCCGTCGACACGTGGGGACGATTCTGGCGGTTTGGTGGACAGCGGCGTCGTGGACTGCTCATTGGAGGAGCACGGCACGTGGCATTGCACCATCCCCACACTCGTCCCCACCGAAACGTGTGGGGAGCAACGTGCCCCTTCTGCACCCTGTGTTCCCACGCCCACGTGTGCGTCACAAATAGGTAGCAGTATGTTATTGTGGGGTTGTTTCACGAGGTGCATCATAGAGACGATGTTTGGAAAGCGTTCTGAAAATGTGCTCATTGGAATCCTCGGTCGTAGTCTTGTACGTTACCACATGGATTTATTTTTTTTAACCTGGCTACCGTTCTTCAATTGTACACACACACACACACCTGTAATTAAATTGTATACATTCTAACAGATGTTATACATGACCGTTCTTGTTTACAGAAGTGAAGGGGAAGGCAACGATTGACGAACTGCATAATACGGCTGCTCAGTACGGCTCACGATAATGACTTACATGGCTTCTCTTTTGTTCGTACGAAACAAAAGTACTGTACAACAAACACTTGAAGATACGTGTGTTGGAGGGGCAGAGTTGGGAAAATACACGAAAGTAAAGTTTACCCTGGGAAGTTATTGAAAGCGGACCGTGATCACGATGATTAAATAAAAATAACGGACGAGAGCAGGTTCGAGTGCTTTTTGGAAAACGAAACTTAATTGAAAAGCAACGTACCGATGTGCTTAAAGAAAACTTGAAAAATGGGCGTACAGTCTGTTACTTTCTATAAGATACGGATCATAAACCTGGACACCGAGAGACGGCCTCGCAGCGGCGGCTTTGGGCTAACCATCGGTCACTGCATCGCGCGATTTCAGATGCGCTTCTGCGGCCGTCTGGAACGCTCTTCCGATATTAGGAAGTCACTGGAGCGATGGCATGTTTAAATCTACGTTGAAAACTCATTTCTTTATAACGGTTTTTTTTGTGTTCAGTTTGTTGTTCTGCCCCCTGCACCTCCGATTAGCACGGTTGGCTACGTAAGGCGCGAACCGAGTTCAACATACATATATGCACGGAGTACAGAATGTGCATGTTACATACATAACAATGACTATTTAGAACAATTGCCGCGAAAATGGATGATGGCCGGTGATCGAGAATAATTGACGGAGAGGCAGCCAAAAAGGGGAAATCCGACTCGAGTGGACGTCCACCTCTAAGATGACGTGATGAGATCAGCTCATGTGCAGGAGATAGATCACGTGATCAGGAGGCACGGCGATGACTTGGAGGAGACTTCGTCCAGCGGTGGATAGATCATAGCTATTCATGATGATCGATCATGTTAAGTAAAAATCATTGAGAGCAGTCATATGTGCACTCACACTGTAGATTATATCGTTTTTGGAATCCGTTTATTTTAATTAATTAACTGATTACATGACCATTCCTTTTCTTGCTATGTATACTCTCGTGCCAAAAACAGGAAAATATTGCAAAATACTGGAGTAGATGTTTCTATGAAACATATTGCTGCTTAGCAATTTCAGAAAAATCACAGTACATATCCAAACGATTTAGCCCATAGTTATGATAAAGGATCGGACATTCAAACACTATCACTTGAAAATAGAAAATGTGCAAAATCACACTGCGGTATTTCCGTGCTTGATGTGATTGACAATGTTTGGTCTGATGGGACGCAGCTTAAGTTTTCCTTGAATTGAACTCATTCACAAGCTTCAATTTAAAGCTTTCGTGACTGCAGGGATTAATCATCTTGGTTCTTTCGGTAAAGTCACGTAGAATGGAAATAATAAAATAATAAAAATAAAACATAATAAAAATAATTCTCACGACGTTTCGGCCACAACGCAAGCAGCCGTCCTCAGGTGAAGAACAGGTCTGTCGAGAAGACAGACCTGAAGACAGACCTGTTCTTTACCTGAGGACGGCTGCTTGCGTTGTGGCCGAAACGTCGTGAGAATTATTTTATTATGTTTTATTTTTATTATTTTATTATTTCCATTCTACGTGACTTTACTGAAAGAACCAAGAAGATCATTCACAAGCTCTTTAAAGTACACGTATTAAACAAAAACATCAAGCCACGTTGCACATGGGTGACACTCGTGAGACGACAACGTCGTGGATAGTGGTGCTGTAAGTCGGAGGAGGGCTGGCATACGGAAGAATGTCTCGGCACATCTGCACGCCGCCAGGCTGATGGGAGGAGATGGAGCTCCGCACACTCTTTTTACACATTAAGAGCGGCAGCAGACACGACGGATTCAGCCGCCCTCCCCACCCCGCCGCCACCACCGCCGCCACCCCCCCCACCCCCTGCGCATCAAGGGAATTTGAGTTTTGAAAGTGCGAATTGTGGCAGTAGCAAAGGTAAGCGGACACCGTCCGCAAAACCCGGGTCTTCGTGCGCGCTCGAGCTGCGTTTTTCACCGCCGATTTATGGGTTTGCAAGAGGGCTTCCCTCCCCACCAGGATGCGGGCACTTTTTTTTCCCCCTCTCACTGCAGTCTGTTAAATTTCGGACATCTGCCTGCCTTTAAGCTGGCCCTACATATTAACCTTTTGCTGCGGTTGCTGACTGTGAATCTGTCACAGAGGTGTGTGTGTGTCTTCTTTGTTGTGCTATTTACAGTGGAACAAAGGTGAAGGGTAAAGCCATAAACACGCCGTGCTGAATCGTGCTTCTGCCGGGGTCACTTAAGTGAGCTTTGAAGGGAATTGAAGCAGATTTCGACAGCCCCAGCAATGCCTTTTTTTGCAGCATAGCCTAAACACCAGGATATTCATCTTAATATGAAGGCGAAAGGTAACGGTGCAGTGCTGCAATTTCTTGCTCACGCCATTGATGGCTGAAGGGCCTCCAGGGAGTTCGAGAGAGACCCCCCTCTCGAGTGTATTTGGCCTACTCTTTCTCCCACCACATGCGCCGTGCCGATTGACTGGTGATCCATTTACACTGCTTGGAGGACATGTGCGGGGGGCAATTGATATATACATAAATATTTACGTGTAAGCAAAGTACTCGAAATCGATTTGAAAGTGTATTACATTTAAACACATTTTTAGTATCAGTTGACGTGATTTTTTTTTATATGTTTAGCTTCCTGGATGTATTATTCATGCTTAGAGACAGTTTATTTTAAATTAAAAAATGCGTTTGATGGTTACCACCACTCAGGTTCAGATAACCAAGACGTGGCATGAGAAAAATATTATTAAGCATTATGGGACTAGGAAGATATGCAGCAGCTTCCTCAAAATATAGTAATCCTTGGAAACCAGAAGAGGTGACTAGCAAAGGTGAATGTCACTGCCTCTGGTCAGGCTATCTGTGAAAGACTGAAGTCTGTCTCCTGGAGACCGACCCACGAAATTATAAATGGTTAGTACAATAATGTTTTTGTCAGTATAGAACAACTTACGTTAAATAACTTCTAACTCTTTTTAACATTTTTACTCTGTATTGTACAGTATGGTATGTATAATACAAAAACATAACAATTTCAGCCAGGTGGCACTGTTGATAGAGTGCTTTGCTTACAAATAGAACGTTCCACATTCATATCTCAAGCAGGGCTTTGCCAAATCCATCAACTCACCAAGGTCGATCAAATGAGCATCACTTTGTGGGAAGGCGACTTACGGAATAACCCCTGTCTTGTGAATGTGGAATTGCCATCACTAGCGCAAGGCTGTTATTGAAGATGGGCACCACAAAACAACTGTGAGCAAGCAAGCTAATTTGACCTTTGACTTTAACAACGTCGCAGAGAAAACTATTTTCATGAATACACACGTAGCAACAACAACAAAAAGGGCTAAAGTACACAATCTCTCACATGTGCCAGTATTAAAAATAACATGTAAAGAACCGTTTCCTGCCACGTGGTGAAGCGAAACGGTGGCAGACTTGTGCCGAGTTTAAATGTAACTGGCAAGAAAAATGCGTGCCCGCGTTTAACTCGGGCAATAAAAATAATCAGGTTCCGCTGGCCTTTCCGCTTGCTGTTCGGCACGCCAAGGGGGGGCAGGCTGGTGCAGTGCTGTGACACGGGGCTGGCCACCTGCTCAGGGGCTCGTCTTCATCTTAATCCAACATGGCCTGCAACCAGGAGTCAGTGGTGCAGCACTACACAATACACCGGCCAGCCAATGAATAGGCAACAAGGGGCATTGGAGCCATTTTAATGACATTATTATGGCCATTTTAAATCAGCTGCTCATCCGATGTCTTTACTATCTTACTTTCATGTTGTTAGCTTTTATAGGCCTTTAAGAGGCTACAAATTAAGGTCTTTGGCAAGAGGATGAGATATTATTATATATGCACACTGTACTGTGATACTTACATGCAGATTTAACATGGAAAATACAGCATCTCCTACAACATGGTATATTAGCCAAATTAAATATAATTACCAACTCTTGTGAGGAGGAAAAAGCTGCCTTTAATAAAGCCAGTCCAGTCTTGCTGTGTAATTTGAGGAAGCATGGCTACTAATCTCCTGGCCAGGACTTCAGATTAAAAAAAAAATCAGAATTTAATAGTGATATCAGCCTGTAATTAGTTCGCAGTCGTGCACGTTGTTCTGGTTCAGTCAAACCCACTCCTGCAACAGTAGGAGGAGCCTCTCCCATAAGCTCATGAGCTACATGCATCGCGTAATGGTTTTTCTGTCCGGAGAAAATCCTTCATAGCGATCTGTTTAAATCCAGCCCCAACAGACGAACGTAGCTCACACGGCCTCTCCAGTAACTCCAACTCTGTTGTCCACCGATGTGTGTACTTCGCTGCACCTTCCCCCTACTTGGTGTTGTACTTTGTTCGCGGAATTTGTAAAGAATGCTATTGTGTGTGTGTGTAAACATTGCTTTTTTATCAGGTTAAAACGAATGGGATTCTCAAAACTAAATAAATCCCCAGGCGTTCACAAATGAGCACACGGAAGCACGAACGCTTAAAGATTGACCGCATGTGGTCACCAAAATTAATGTTTAGAAGCTGTCACCTCGCTCCGATTTAACGCAGTATCTTTGGTTCTTTCGGTAAAGTCACGTAGGTATAAAATAAAATAAATTAAATCACGACGTTTCGGGCGCAACACAAGCGTCCGTCATCAGGTGGGACAACCACAGCAAGAAACAATTGCTGAAGTGGACGAGAACTAAAAATGTAGATTTAACGCAGTCTGATGTTCTGATAGTACTGCCATTTAGCACCACGTGTTCTCACGTTGCAGGTAACACAGCTGCTCACATTGCAGGCAGCTACATGCAAAGTGAAGTGGAAAACAAAAGCCACATCAGCATTTTCACATACGTTGCAGTATGCAAACATACGATCAGTATTGTGCATACCGTACTGCACAATTTGGATACTGAAAATATGCAAATTTTTGTTATATTTTCCAAAGTATATGCAGACATGCAAATATATGCTCTTTACAATTTTTACAGTACTTTCAAAAATAGGTTTTCAGTTTTTCCAAAGCAGTATATTCGTGGTGCGTACTTATTTAATATCTCTTAAAACGTGGTCAAATATTCCCCTTACATTTAAGGATATATGTTTAATAGAAAACCAAAGGGTAGCGAATTTCAGTGCACACGCGTTAAAGTTAGCAGTTAAATGTTGAGAATGGGCCACTCAAAGTGCGCACAAGTAATATGTATGTATGTTTTTAAAGTAAACTATACTCATCACACATTGTCTGCCTTACAGGCTTCCCTGGCGAGGGTGGAAATCTTTAAAGGTACTCGGGCATCTATCACCGTTATTTGTATAGAATTTTGCCGTGGTCCTTGCAACTTGTTTAAACAAAGGTATACATATATATCAAGTCTGTAATTCTAATATAAATTGGGGAACACACATCCCCCCCAATATTCAAATATGCTCAAAATGCCCCCCCCATCCCAATATATTGCTATAAAATAGATTTCTGTTTATATGATTGTGGTTATGGTTGTACTTTATTCATTCCTAATCTCTGCCATTACATACAATGAAACAAGAAAAGGTAAAAAAGAAAAAAACAGAGCAATGTAATACAATACACTATTAGACATTATTGTAAACATTGAATAAAAAGTCCATCTTATGTGTTAGTTATTTTTTTCATATTTTAAGCAGGAAATGGCAGAAAATTCGTTTTCAAATTTAGATTTTTTTTTTTCTGGGGGGAGGGGGGACCCCAAGCCCCTGGAAGATTTGGTCCCCCCCAATGTTGACTCCATGGCTACGGCCTTGCTATATATGAACACGCAGAAGACTGGCATGCTTCTGGCTACTCGTCTTTCTCTCGCATATTGTTCATAAGCAACTCTCCAACTCTTACTTTGGCAGCAGCAGCAATAAAAGCCAGTTTCATGATCACGAAATGTCACTGCACACCCTGGACAACCTTTCAAATGAGATGTTACATCTCAAAACTGTTTCCAGGTAAAATGCATTTATAAACAAAACACACTCCCCAACTTTACACACTTCAACACTGCCTTATATACACACACACAAACACATCCTTCCGCTGAACTGAAACTCACCCATACATTCAAAGCCACGCGTAATCAAACAGCCCAATAGCAAAGCGTATTGACACGAAGGTAATTGTTAAGTACGAGCGGCAAAACCCCACACGCAGGTCACTCATGTCTGCGCACGCCGTGCAACTGTCCGAGACACTTTCTGGGTACATCCCGTCTGTTCTGAGCCGCTCTCACGCATTTATTTCACCTAATAAGACGGTCTAATACTTAATGAAACACCGTGATGTAAAGCGGCTCAGCTGGCAGTAGATCAGAAGTTGAAGGGAGGCTGAGTTGCCTCCCCAGTGTGCTGTTTGGCAAAGGGAAGACTACATACCTGTCGACCCATACGGTCTACCCGTATTCTTGTACAGGGAAATTGAGTTTTCAGGTCCATACGGCGTACAGCCGTTTCAATAGGGGAAATACACATTTTTTTGGTCTGTGTTTCTCCCTTGTGATGGGACTGTCGGATGAACGTTGAGATTTAGAAGGGGCACGGGGTGACTAATAAGGTCGGAATTGGTAGGCACTGATGAGGGCTTGACAGGTATGAACTATCTAATGCTTATATATTTATCTGCAATAGTATTAAGTTGGCTCAAATGTGGACGGTCATGAAATACTCTATTCTCATTGGCTGTCTGTCAAGCTCCCCTGCACGTTGATTGGCCATCTGTCAAAATCCAGAGTTGCCGATTGGTTAACTCTCCTCGCGAACTTGTTTACATTCAATTCTGCTCCTATGCACGGTCTCTGGAGCGCCACACGTCTGCAAATGTTACCATTTCCCTGTATTTACCTACAAAATCACCCCAGAACTGTTACAGTACATGGTTGAACATTAATTGTAGACTGCAAAGTTATGGCTATTCAGACACCAAATCCAGTCTACAGTTTAAGCGTTGTTTAATCATTTTTAATGTTCTGCAAGAGAGGTAGAGCACACTGAAAATTAGACTTAAGAGACGGACAGAGGAACACAAGCATCAGGGACGAGACACAATTTAGAGACATCAACATTGTCTTTTAATAAACGTTGGCTTTCACCGGGCACATCGCGAGTAGGGATGATGGCTAGTGGATGACACTGGTGAGGGAATGGCAGCACGAGAGGAAAATCCATCGCGGAGATGGAGCGATAAGATGATCTTGTGAACCAGCGAGAGACGAATTGTGGCATTGTGGATCATTGAGGGTAACAACGGTGTGGCCAGGCCTTCATTCAGTGGAAATACGATGGATAATGATGAGGATGATGGCCTGTATGTTAATTCTTTAATTGCAATCAAATGGTTAATGACTTAATACAAACGACATTTGAACACAGTGTTAAAAAGGTGATGTGCAATATATTAACATATTGAACACGAATGTTCAAATACCTTATGAGAATTTTGATTGGGTTCGTGTCAAATTCACGATCAAATATATCATTCGAAAACAAAAATGAGTTCCTAAGAATCGTAAGAAGTTGGTTGAATCCAGGTTGTGAATTCCGTAATTTTGCAGAACACACTCGGCGAGGGTGGTAAATCACGTTGATTGTTGTCACCAGCCTACAGTCACAAATCACGGTAACATGACGAGAAGCAGTTAAGGAGTCTGAGAATTTTCAAAAAGATAAAGATGGACGCATGTTAAAACGCTTCAGGAATTCTAATACGACTATGAAACCAAATCTACGGGATTATTTTTTTCTTTTGTAAATGTGCATATATATTTTTAAAACTCCGTTCTACAAGATAACTCGAGCAGATATTAGTTGTTCCGGCTGACATTTTGCAGCGGGTTAAATAGCTACAGTAGGGTTTTTATTTATTTAGTTATTTACCCCAACGACGCAAGAAATGCACACGACTGACTGGCACCGTTCGTCTGTTATAAATGCGTTGCCTACGATGCCAAAGCACTGCCGCAGAAGAGAATACACGTGCAAAGTCTGCGTGAATTTAAAGGGTAGAAAAAAAAAATATGGTGTGGTACGATAAGCTAAAGCAACATTAGTTATTGCTGTTATCTCCTTAAAAATTGTGTTGCTTCCCGAAAACATCTGCAGCCGGTGACGATTGTTTGTTGATGACAGTCATTTGTCAGCGTTCTGACATGCCTCAGATGACGCATTGCATGTTTATGGGGGTGAGCCTGAGGCTCAGCATTTGAATGCTCGCTGCCACGATGGATGGCGGTTTACTTTGTCGAGGTGTTGCGTGTAACTTTGGATGGCCCGAATATCCGGTAGCGAACGGGCAAATGTGTCCTGCATCTGACACGGCACTTCATCACATTACATTTGCCAGCCAAATGCCTTCGCGCGATATTCAGTCCGGGCAATTGTGTTAAACAAAGCAAAGCTTGGATGCTAACACGCATGCACTGTAACTTAAATAATCGTGAAGAATCCTCACGGTTTTTTTTATTTGCGTATATACAGTAATGCTCTTTAAATAATTAACGGAGCGTGTGGTTTTCTTGATTGCAGAAAATAAATAGTTAAATGAAAACATTTGGCACCGGGTCATAGTGGAGTGAGAGGAAGGGATTGGAAGTGGAAAAAGAAATGTTTGGAGCTAAAGAGACCGCATGCCTTCACCTGTAATAATGAGCGCAAAGGATAATGGTCAGACTTGCTACAGAGGCGTCACATTCTTCCATGACTTCGTCATCCCAGAATGCACTTCAAACACCGTGTTTAATGCTAACTCAGACTGAATTACTGGCTTTAGAGTCCTTGAGTCGACCGGAGTTTTCGAAGGGAATAACCACGAATGCAAACAACTGAAGTCTGCTTTTTTATTTTTTGAAAACGTTGTTTTTGAACATTCATTCATAATGACGATGCGCGTTCTGCAACACGGTTTAAGTGTATGTTAATCAGTCGTGGATTTACAATGACCTGAATGTTATAACTGTATACGCTTAATCACCTGACAACAGCGGTGTGGAGCCAGAGCGTTGTGGCTGCATGACCCCTACCCAGAGGTCGCAAACGAGTTTTGATTCCTTACTCGTACATGTACCCGGCCGCACCAGGATCGCAAATGGGTACCCGTACCCGTACCCGGCCGGGTAGGGGTACTCGTTCCCTACCCAATTCCCTACCCGAAATGAGTGACTAACGGTTACTCACCAGTGACTCACGGCCTACCCGTACCCGGCCGCACCAGGGTCGCAAACGGGTACTCGTACCAGTACCCGGCCGGGTACGGGTAGCCGGGTATCGGGTAGGGTACGAGTATCGGGTACCCGGTTGCGACCTCTGCCCCTACCACTTCGCCACCACCCGCGAACAATCTATCCGTCACTGCCTAGCATCTTAGCCGCCCTAATCGGGTACTTGAGGGGGTCTTTTCTACCTGGCAACAACACCATGTTTATAAGTTCACAAATCCGGCTGTCGGCTGATGAAGCTAGTTGTGATTACTGGTGAAACGTCGTAATCAGATGGTAAATGTTGTGGCTTGGCTCTCTAACACACCGGTGTGCTGTACTGTACTAGTTACGAATTGGCATGTTTTGTTTACGTGACACACCTTACTAATTGGATGTGTTGGGTGGTGGCGGGTTTAACGACACGTTTATATATTTATGCGATCTAACCCCCCCCCCCAAAAAAAAAACCTGTATTGTGGATGATATTGGTCGCGAAAGCCTACGTGTTAAAATTGCTTTAACCCACCTGCAACGAAGAGATTATGTGTTGGGCCTTTTATGTGTAATAAATATACTTTGCTTACTCAGAGGGCTCTTGAAATATATTTTTTATATAGGTTGCCACCCCATCGAACAGGTTGTAAGGTCAGTATTGGAAACTAAATACATATATACATACCGTATTTCCTTGGACTTGAGTCGCGTGCGTGAGTAGAGCACTGTGTATATCACTTCAATCTGGCATAGAAGCAACAACGCTCACTTATTCTGATTGGGTAGAAGTGGGATTGCAAAATCATAATTGACATGCAGCCCAGAAAAAGTTTAAAATTGAGTTACGGGGCTTGCATCAGCCCAGTAACAATGGCGCCCTTGTTATTGGTTGTTTGAGTCATGTGACCGTGCAGTAAAAAAACTGCCGTGATTAGTTTAGGGGATTGTGAGGATGATGCAAACAGTCTGATTTTGTGACAAAGATGCCTCCATAAATTAAAAACATAAATAATCCTTTACGTATATATAAACAAAAAAGTTTGAGAGTAACAGAAATCGACAAATATAAATAAATAAACTTCAGCAAATGTATACACACAACATGGGTTACCTTTTATTTTACCCAACAGTTTACTTAATTGTGTTGCCTAACAAGGCAATTAGCCGCCAGTGAGTGAATCTGACCACATATTCTTTCGGAGGAAACATTGGTAGGGGAAAGAGTTTCTTGACATCGAGCGAGTATAATTTGCTAAACTGCATGACTTCATCCAAATGGTCAAAAGCTACTTTTCCTGTCTTGTAATCTTGGCTGGCAAGTCTGCATTTACCGACTTCATATGTGACTGTTGTCAAGTATAGTGTTGCATTGCAATTGGCAACACATCAGGCAAGATGCCAACTTGCTTGATATAACACTATCAATTGACCGTAAAAATTTGCCCTTCAAACTGATGAGAAACAGACATGCAAATTGTCGCTAAAATATTAGTGATTAAGAACAGAAACGTTGGAGAATGTAATACCGCGCGGTCTGGTACAACACCGTTTTCTGAACAAAGGAAAATAATTCCAAGGACACAACTGGAAGCAACAAAAACAACAATGCATTTCTCAGGCAATTGTTTAAGGCATGCTGGGTCATAGTGACGAGATAAAGACTCGAGCAAGAGCGGATTTGGAGTGAGTTTGGAACATTTAATTTGGTAATGAAAAACAACGTATCAGTGTGCCTAAATAAGTAAGCCTTTTGAATTAGTGCATCTTAGAAGCTACGAAATAGAATAAAAACGTGGACACTTACAAAGAATGGAACAAAATTCACAAATAACAATGGAAATATGCATTCTGTTAATTATAATATATTGAAATGCAGAAAGAGAAAAAAACATGGATTGGGAAAAACAAATGAGGGACATCATATTGGTTTTAATGATTAAGAAAAGTGAGGGAGCCTGGTCAGGACACGACATTAGAAGAGGTTGACGGCTGATGGATGAGACGGTGACAGCGGCCGTCTGGGGAGGAAGAGACGACAACCACCGTGGAGATGGAGCGGTAAAACTGATCTCACGGGCGGGAGCGGGATAGAGGCTTCATCCAGCAGTGGATGGAACATGGCTGATGATGTTGATGATTCAGTCATAACAGCATGACCTTGGAGCGGAGTGTTTCTGCATAGATTACTATGTATATCAGCACAACGCACATTGAACTGAACCTATGTAAATGCGGTGCGCATTGGCGGGGCAGTCATTGCTTCCCTGACAGCCTCCTTCACAAGTAATCATCTTTAGCCATGTTCAATCCACTGCTAGATGAACGTCTCCCCAAGCCAACAACATCTCTCACGATCCTGGTATGTAATAGACACCTTCAAACTTCGCAGCGAGTAAAATGGAGCAAGTAAAGAACTGAAACCACCTGTCTGTTTGGAACGATCTCAAGTATGTATGTGTATGTATGTTGAACTTCTATTCGCACCGTACGTAGCCAACCGTGCTAATCGGAGGTACGGGGGAAGGACAACAAAAGTGTAGACAGCGCACTGGCCCGTGAGACAATGTCGAATGACCTTTATGGAACTGCGACACGAATGAGCGTGGAATAGTGACATGAACGCAGCGATCGCAATCGGAAATGGGCTGTCTGTTCACTTTCAGAAGTGACAGAATGAAACCGCTGCACCTGAGAAATGCGACGGGACAGATTTGTGTTATTGTAGCCCAGAACAGGCGTAGGTAGGTTTTTTCGGTAAAGTCACGTAGGTAAAACATCAAAATTAATAAAAAATAAAATAAAAAAAATAAAAATCACGACGTTTCGGAGGCAACACAAGTCTCCGTCATCAGGTGTGTTGCCTCCGAAACGTCGTGATTTTTTTATTTTTTTATTTTTTTTTAATTAATTTTGATGTTTTACCTACGTGACTTTACCGAAAAAACCTAAGAATATGAATCCTTGCAGTCACGAAAGCTTCAAATCTAGAATTAAGGCGAAGGTAGGTCGTGCTTTTGTCGCCGCAGACATGACAACGTGTGAGTGCACACCAACATAAGTGCTACGTTATAATTTTGTTCATGCTCAATGCAGACATTGGTTGGCTGTGTAGCGAAGGTGGGGTGATCTGTAGTCAGAGATTATATTTATTTTAGACATTCAGGGCCAGCATCCATACATCTGGTTAAACATATCTGGAGACAGGGCTAAGTAACAGAACGGTTTCATGAAAGACAAATATCATCCAGATAATCTCCTGACCGTGGGTCTTAAAATCGCAAAATCCGTGGCCTTTTGGGTACAGCCATTCAATTTAGAGGGTCTGGGATTTTGTGAAAAAGGAAAAATGTTGGCAGAAAAAATAAATGTATCCTTGTGGTTCACAGTCCTTTCTTCAGAGTGATTTAAAAAAAGAATAGTAATCAACGTCCTAACGGCGAGCTGTAAAAACAATCTCCGTCACGAGTGATCATGTTTGATAAGTCAAGGCAATGGTCTTTTCAGAAAAAAGTGAAGATCTGGTCATTAAATTGATGGTGGCAGTCCGGACTAAAGTTACGTGCAGATGATAGCCAGTCGGCTTGTATGGGTTAGTTGGAGTAATATTCATGACCATACCGAATAGATGAAATGCTAAATTTGAGGCTTCTACAAAAAAAAACCCTCACAAAAAACTACTCTAATAATACATTTTTAACATCACTTTTGACGTAAAAAATAAATATAACGATGGTGAGTCACACATCAAAATTGGTGTAAAATTGTTAGAATGTTCTGAAAGGGGCATTCAAAACAATTAAAACACGAGTTATGAACCACACATATGACCAATAACAGCATTGTGGACATATTTAAGCACAGACAGGATACACGAGGCACGTCGAATAACACAACAACAACAACATATACTTATTTATCCAGGAAAGCCACATTCACTCATATGACTCTTTTTTAGGAGCGTCCTGCATCGGGTTTTTATTATAAGATGTTGTCAGCTAGTTAATGATGAGTGTTTAAGTACGCGTGGAAGGAAACTCGAGCTCCCGCAGATAACCAATGTGTATCGAGGGGGCAACGCTTCAGCCCCGTGTAGATGGAAACAGACGGCAATTAGTCCACTTGCTGTACTACCTTCCCCTGGCGAGCCAGGGTATGGAACCTGAATGCCCACAGAAAGGGGTATCACAACGTGTGTGTGGTCCACCAACCCTCAACTCCACAGTGCTGGTTTACAAGTGTAAATAATCTTCTTGGTTCTTTCGGTAAAGTCACGTAGAATGGAAATAATAAAATAATAAAAATAAAACATATTTTATTATGTTTGAGTCACGTAGAATGGAAATAATAAAATAAAAAAAATAAAACATATTTTATTATGTTTGAATTTTATTATTTTATTATTTCCATTCTACGTGACTTTACCGAAAGAACCAAGAAGATGAATCCCTGCAGTCACGAAAGCTTTAAATTGAAGTGTAAATAAGCCAGCACCACCCAGCTTATGTGACTCTCCCTCAAAGTCGTGGTAAAGTTTTCAGTTCAGCGGACGCATGCATCTGTAACAGTATGCAGGTAATGTAATGGATATTAAAGACAATTAAATCATTAGTAATGACTGCAGTGTAAAAACTGTGACATCATGTACTTGAACTTTGCAGGGATACTTTGCCCTAGGGCAGCAGCCAATGGGAGCAATTGGCCTGAATTATAACAGCATGTATATATTTAGCGATAAGCCCACCATTAACAATTTTGAGTGAATGTGAAATGATGATGTCATCATATTAAAACTGACTTTCGGAAAGGTGATGTCTTGCGTAACAATTCCACTGCTTTTAAACTTAGTCTGTGCCAAAAAAACCGTACAGAGAGTACTAATGTTCAGACAGGGACACATGCAATGGAGCGGCAAGCAGTGTTGTGTGCGCTGAGGGAAAAATACGTATCGTCTCATCTGCTTCACTGGCCACAAGCTTCAGATGCATTGTTTATCATGATGAGCAGGTTACATTACCTCAGCATCAGTCACATTTCCACTCCAGAGTACATTCCCTGTGTGTGAAGCTGTGTGCAGGCCACTTGTGAAGAATGCAAGTTTTCAATCATTGCATATATCACCGTGTAGGGTATGTGGAATAGAATGTGTGGACTTCTGTGTAAAGAACATTAAAAACAAACTGAAAAAAAATGCACTGAACGGCGTAAAGAGAGATACATGGATCGGAGAATAAAAAACAAAGTGCAGACATGTGCACTGTTAAGGAACGTAAATGGGCTTTGGGTAGAGCGCACCGCTTGAATGGATGATGGCCGATAGACGAGACTAGTGATGGAATTACAGCCAAACGAGGGAATATCCCTGAGTGGATGGAGATTGAGAATGAGATCAGCTCATGTGCAGGATTGAGATAGATTTTGGCAACGTAGGTCTACACGGGCTGGCAGTGAGATGTGGGGAGGCCTTGACTCAGAAGTGGATGGAACGTGGCTGAAGATACCCCATTCTCCCTCATGAAATCCCTTCTTTGCCAAATGCTGTCTTATTTTTAAGGCCAAATAAATAAACATTCGAAACAACATCTTCAACAAATCTTGTTGTGATTTCTAAACGATTGCAAATGGCAAATGCATTCCGCAGCACACCATTTACAGCACAGCACTGACTGCTGTATATACAACATGCGTTTCTAAGACGTGTTGTGTTTAAAAAATAAGTATGTTTATAACATTACAATTAACCAAGCTACGATACTTGTATATTCAGAGTTTATCCTGTAGATTGCCATAAATCAATAAAAGAAAATGGAAATAATCACAGCTCACTGTTCTTTTATGCAAATGTTAAATAAGATTTGTGAATGGTTTAATTCTAATGCATTTTATGCCTGTCTATCCAACAATAGTCCTGATTAAAGCTTTAAGTGTCATGTGCTTGGAAATGCACGAGGTGTTTTTGCAGATTACCTGCCAAAGTTTTTGTTTTGCAACTTAATTAGCAATATTCTCCGTCAACTGAAAATAAGCTATTATGGAAGTGAAACAGAGAAGTGATTGGTATTAATTTCACCGATCCACGGCACATCTGGTGTGTCTCTCAGTATCATCACACATTATGATAGCTTTGCCTATGTATATATATATTTTTCTCTTTTCATGGTGTACGGAGGATTGTGTGGAACACCACCACCACTCTCTGATGAGGATGTTTATTGAAAAATAAAAACAAATTTAGTGTAGCTCTTTAGCATGTCATGTGTAAGAAAAATTGCTTCGCACACTGGGACGCAGAGTGTAATTTTTTGTTGACATTTTAAATTAAGATACCTTAATTTGACAGTGTTATCTGGTTGCCTTGTCACCAGCTGCTCTCTGACACGTTAGGCAGTATCCATACCTTTAATAAATGAAACAAGCAGTATTTAAGTTGCTGATATATGGCCTATTATTTGTTTTTAAAACATATTCTTTGTAATCAGTGTGTAGTACCTGCTGTGACATATGGTTTTAAAATTCGGTCATTAATGATAAGTGTAGAATGGAAACTGAGAAGTGCTCAACGAAGCGTGGAGAAATGCGTGCTTGGAATTGCAATGAGGAACAGAAAGAGGAACACGCGGATTCGCGAATATGCGCAGGTGAATGACATCATCCAAACTATTAGGACAGGTAAGCGGGCTTGGCCAGGACCTGTTGCTGAGATTCCAACTCGGTCTCATAACCACTTCGTCAGCATTTCAAATGGCCGTTCACAAAATGTTAAACTATTCGCAAAAATAAGTGAAGAACCTGCTGCTATGCTGTAGCAACAACATTGGCTTAAATACAAATTATAATAATGAAAAATACGTGTTTCTCGGCTGTAGGATCTATCTAAATCAGTATCAAAATTATAACAAATATAAGAATAGGCTTTACACTGCGATGGCAATAAAACAGGTGTTAAGATGTTCAAACACCAAACAGATACTTCTAGATTTGAAGCTTTCGTGACTGCAAGGATTCATACTCTTAGGTTTTTTCGGTAAAGTCACGTAGGTAAATAAATAATGAAATTGAAATTAATAAAAGTAATAATAAGAATAAAACAGATTCAGTCACGAAAGCTTCACATCTAAAACAGATACGTTTTTCAAGGCATCACGTCTGCATTCACCACACGTTAATGTAGACATGCTCTGACAATGCATACATTACCAGAGCATGCGTGTTTGCAAGTTTTGTCACAAGTGCGTGTAGTTACTGGAGACCTGATGCCTTGCAAAAGGCGTGTGACCATCTTAACACCTCCTGTTTTATTGCCAGAAAGGACAAAGCCGATTCTTATGTTTGTTTTTTTTATCAGCTGCAGGAAGTTTTGAAGTGCTGCTTGGACACTGCATGCATCGTGCGACTCTCGTATTTTGTGTAAGTGTATTCCAAAGCAATTCACAGGACTTCAGTAATTGTGTAGGTTTCATTTCACGAAGCCCAATGAGAAGATGTCTCTTCTCTGCTGCTGCTGCTGCTCCCATAATCTGGAACTTCCTTATTCTGTCTTTAAACAACGCTGAAAACTTTCCCTAGATCAAGTCCAGACTTTCCTTTCCTCTTCTGCCTGTGACTGTCTCTCCCTGCAATGTGTCTTCATTTGCACATCTGACGAAACGTCGTCTCATCTCTCCTCACAATGGATCCCTCTTTCCTTGCTTACATCACCTACGTTTTCATATCCTTGAGATGTGCACGTTTTCCCTTCGTTTGCACAGCGTTTTGAGATGCAATTTGTATCGTGTTTTTGAGTTTGCATTGCAGAGTAAAAGGACGGATTCTTGTGGGGTAGCCAACACCTTCCTTACCAAAGTGCCTTCAAGCAGCAGTCATCTCTTGCAGGGCTTTGTCTGGTACAGAAGAAGCAAAGGGTCTTGTTGATGCCAAATCCGGAGTCTAGAGTGAGGCCTTAACGTAACTTCATGAATTCACATCTCTAGCCACCTGTACCGCATTATCATAACATGATGCAAAACCCTACACATTGACATCGCCTGCAATTCAAGTAATTTCCAACAATGCATTGCAGTGCAATGAGCTAAATGTGTTAATTATACAAAAGTGAAACGAATAACTTATGTTCATTCACATTGTGTCATCATCATTAGCCACTGCCAATCCACTGTTGGATGTAGGAATTCCCAAGCTGCAATCACCACCTCCTCCTTCTCCTCTCATAATCCCGTGATGTAGCAATCCAGCGAGCGCGCTGTGCTACGGCTGTGTGTGGATTGGCTGCTCGCTTGGCTGCCTCGTGCTTCGAGCACGCAGCTGAATTCTGGAAGAATAAAAAAAAACACTCGGCGAGAATTCTGAAATGTGTTGCGACGATAACGTTCGTACGATCTTACAAAGCACACAGGCAAGGACTTAAACCCAGGGCCAGAGGTTTTTTTTACAGGGGCAGAATAATGTCGCTGGTTGTGTTTAGTTTGTTGTCCTTTCCCCGCACCTCTCATAAGAACGGTTAGCTACGTGCGGTGCGAAATAAGTTTAACATACATAATGTCCAACGTATACTCTAATCGGGTTTAAACAATGCTTAACTCGGCATGTATGCACGTTGCTAGGTGGATCATCCAGCAGTGGATTAAGCATGGCTGATGGTGATGATTTGCACACAAAGCCATAGATATGGCAGATAGGACTATGTGCATATGATTAATTTATGCACAAGTAAAAACATATTTCTGAAATGTTATTTATTTTATTAAATATATGATAAACCCGATGCGTAAGCAACTTTGCTTTCATTGAGATCAAATATGATACGATACGTGATATCATTGGCTTGGGCCATGATGACATCTATATCTTGAGGACGTGTGAGGCGTAGGAAAAGGTCAAAACAAACAGTGAGGCAAATAAATAGTGTATAGGTGATTGGAGATATTTTTTGAATTTATCGATGTATTAACCCTTTTAGAAAATATTTTGTCTGCTTAATAAAAGGTACTTCGACTCAAACGGAATGCATTCACATTCTGACAGACCATTGTTATTTTGGACATATCCCAGAAGGTAAAGTTGTCAAAAATGTCTCCATTTTATGATTATTAGCTTAACATAAATACATAAATAAAAGCATGGCTATCTTTTTCTACATCGTCTGGAATAACACAAACATAGGCGAGCATCGATATGCTTAATTATTTAAATATTAAAATGCTATCTTTAAAATGTAAGGCAATATTTGTTAAGTCAATAAGAGTAGCACATATCTATGGGACCCATTTACCAGTATGAAGACAATGAATTGCACCTTGATGCCTTGCAATTGGTGTCTATGTGGTGTTTGAACGTCTTCACATCGGTATTTATGCCAGAATGGGTAAAGCATTTTGTTATCATTCAAAAGTAGCACCATATTAGTATTAAGATATATATTTAATCAAATATATCAATAAATATCAGATACAGGGATTCTTCATATTTAATACTTTGAAACACTTAATTATGTTATACTTGAATAAGTTTCAAAAATAATATTTTCATTGTGATGCATATGCCCGGCATAAATGAATGTGTTCTTTCAGCATATCTTTTCATGCCCAACGTCCAAATAACGAGAGTCCTTGATCGAGCACTTAAGTGACTCAATGTAGCGCAAGTAGGAGATGCCTTTGTTGTGTTCCATCTCCTGAAGCACATGTGGCACGGAATTAAATTGTGAAGTCATTGTCATGATTCCACTTATCCCATTATAGTTTGTTTTCCTCTACAAATTAGACAGAGTGAGAATTATGCTTGAAATTGGAGGTAATTAAATTCATTTAAATGATTATACTTTGACATTTAACAAAAAAACATCTTCATTAGCCAAAATCTAACCACTGCTGGATGAAGGCCTCCTCTATACCTTCAACATCTCTCACGGTATTGCGAGATAAGAATCCATTTCGCTCTTGCACTATGAGCCGATCTCATCGCTGGGCATCTTCTTGGATGTGTTCCCTTCTTCGGCTGCTATTTCATCAGCTGTCTTGTCCATCGAACATTATCCCCCTTGGGTGACATGTACTGCTCCGACTCCACTTAATGTTATTTGTCTAATAGCGTGCATGTACAGAGTGGCCCAAAAGTCAAGACACATTGGGCTATTTCAGTTATTTTAACACCGACATGAAAATATTTTAATTGTTTATTCTTTGAGTTAATATTTCATCAATTATCGTTATTAATATATTTATTCTTGTTGGGTCACCTCAAATCCGTCTTTTTAAAAACATGACCAAGAACCCTGAATGGAGATAAAACATTTTAAAAAAAAGTCCTAAATTAATTTCAAAAGAGAATTCGTGCATTAATGTTTATGGCAGTCCGTTTGAACATTTGCTAAAATAAATTAAATAACCCGATGTGATTTGTTAAATAGATATAATAACCTTACGAGAATTGACTTTTGAGACACCCTGTACATTGTATCACAAGGAACAGGATGATGACAAAATGTCGAAGACAAGCAACCACGAGAGCAAAGCTGCGTTTTTAGGAAAGGCTTCTCTACCAGTGGCCACGGACATACCATTAATCAGATTTTGGAGCGGCAAATGAATTTCAATTACCAATGTGCATGGCCTTCGTGGGCTATGAAAAAAAGCATTCAACTCACTAGAAATTGATGCAGTCATCTGAGCGCACACAAATGAAGGTCAAATAAAAATATATACTTAGATATAATAAATACAATTACAAGTATATTTATATTGACAATGCTAAAATTCCGTGCAACCTCCTGCAAGTATTATTACTTTGTTGATCATTCAGTTGAGAGTTAATTGCGACGAAATCCTTACTTAGAAAAGAGTAGTGTAAATAATGAAATTGGAAGGTGATGGATATAAATTCCGATGATCTATTGGAGTACATTAGGTGATCTGCCAGATACCTGAAATGATTGAGTACCATTTTCCATTCTTTTTTGCTCGAATCGTTAAAAGAGTGAAAATTATCACGTGTCTTTCACTGTCGTTTTTATGCGTCTCACCACCTGCTCAATGTTGCCTAATGCTTAGCGTGACATTATTTGTTTTCTCTGTACATCCATCAATGCAAGGTAACACGTTTCTCAGATCCAGTTCAATACTGCAAACCCATTGCATCACCTATACAAAATTAATGGGCATGAGCGAATATCTGGCCTTGAACATCATAATGACCAATGGGGTGGTGTCTATGAGCCAATGGTGGCATTTAAATAGTTATATATTTATATACATTAATGACAGGAGCCAGTCTATCCGCGGGACGATGATTGTTGATTTACCAATTATATGCACCGGTTGTTTATCCGTTTATTCATGCCCAACCTGTATTCCAATTGTGCCATTGGCATTGTGTCATAAGATGAAGTGTCCATTCGGAGTGCTCACATGGTGAAATGTGGCTGGCAGAAGCGGATATCGCAGAACTGCATCTGCTGCCCGCCACGTGAGATGTTCATCACGTGACTTGTTGCATTGACCCCGGCAGTATGGGATGATAGACGTGACTGGTAGTTGAACTCACACGTGTCCACTTGTGAGTTGCTCAAACTACCAGCAGCGGCACGAGCCCCGATTGTGTGTTTGAGAAGTGTGAAATGGTGATGAGAGAAAAAGGTAAGCATTTTTTTAAATTACATGCTCAGCTACCCCAATTGGCACAAGCTCACCCACACACATCCGCGTTTTAGTTTATTTTCCACGTGTGTCAGTGCACATTTGGCCAGAATTGAGACTCTCTGATGTGCATCTTCGTACATGTCTGAAAACGGCAATGCATCCACACAAAATGATAGTTAGCTTTTGCTCAATTAAGCATTGAGGCGGTGCTCATTTCCTGCTTATAGCCATGAGCCAGTGCAGGAAATTCCACCTTCCTATGGCAGGAGCGAGTCTATCAATCGAACAATCACTGTTGACTTTCCTCCCAAAGTGGTACTCGGAGACAGAACATTAGGCTTATATCGATAAAATTATAAGTTGTTTTTTACAAGAGTGGGATTTAAAGTGCAGTAAATTGGTGTAAAACACACATGACTATACATACAAACAGGTACGAGAACCTGGGAAATGACATACATTCTACTTGGTTTATCTCAATTTGGCAGCTTGCATCTATCTGGGTACTATATGTACCTTAATTACCATCTGTCTTCGGATGCTCTGTTCATAGTTTGTTTTGCAATGGTTCACATTTGCTCTATTAGCACATGACAACACTCTAAGATGCGTTTGACTGACATTTTGGAACAGGCATTTGGAAAATCTTTATACATCATTCCGCGAATGTAACTGCTACCCGAGTACTGTATAGAACCTACATGTCGTCATCTCATTAAGATCATCTGTTTGGCACCATGTGACAGCCATCTAGGTCAAGGGCAATAGACGCAGCAGCTGATGATTTACACGCAATTTACTTTTTGGCTGTCAACTTTGACAGAGTTGCAAGCCAGCTCGGGAAAGGAAACCATTTTAATGTATTTGCTTTTTTCTAACAAAAAAACATTAATTGGAGACAAAAATACAAGGAATAATCAACAGATGATCTAAAGGTTTTACAACTCATTGGTGGTGGCACAGTGGTTAGCGCACTGGAATATGAACAGCATGATGCGAGTTTGATTCTCAGCCACTGATAAACGCAGTGGCGAGTAACATCTGGACTGGTCCTTTTATTCCCTTAACCAACCCGTATGGACCAGCATGGTGAAGTATGGGCATACAACCCCCATGATCAGCATGGGGAGGCCTTCATCCAGCAGTGAACTGACAACGAGCAGTACATTCTTTTTGTGAAATAATATATTTTAGATACAATTGAATAAAAAGATGAACAATGTTCACAGCATGCCTGTGGGTGTAAAATAAACCCTAAAAATAATTCACTTATACATAAGAGGTTGTTTGGGTTAGATAACTTAAATATAAAGGTGTCGTTAAACCCGCCACCACCTGACACAGTCAAATAGTAAGGTTTGTTACGTACACAAAACATGCCAATTTGTGACTAGTACAGCACACCGGTGTGTTGGAGAGTAAACCCAGAACATTTACAATACGACGTTGCACCAGTAATTACAACTAGCATCATCAGGCGACAGCCAGAGTTGTGAAGAAAACCTCCTGTTTCGGTCTTACATAGAGGGATAAATGTCACAAGTGACGACAATCACATTTGGCTGTCACCTGATGATGCTAGTTGTAATTACTGGCGAAACGTTGTACTTAAATTGTAAATGTTGTAGTGGGTTTACTCTCCAACACACCAGTGTGCAGTACTTGTAACGAATTGGCATGTTTTGTTTACATGACAAACCTTACTGATTGTCTGTCGGTTTGTGGCGGGTTTAATGACATGTTTATATTTACGCGATTAAACCCAAAGAACTTCTATTATAGATAATATTGGTCGTTAAAGCCTACTTGTTCAATAATTCACCTACATCTGTGAAACTGCATTAAGATTATTTTCATGATTTATTTTTTGTCATGGCCAAACACTTTGAACAACGAAGCTGGAAGCTATATTTAACGAAAAAATAAGGTTTTAAAAAGTAAGTAAAAAAACATTTTTGATAACAACTACTTGCATTTTTGGTTAAGTTAATTCTCATGAGAGGCTGCTAATTTTGTGGATCAACTGCTGATATTGTAATATGCTTGAGGTGAAAAAGAGCTAATTTGTAACAATGGCATTGTGGGTGTTTTGTGTGTTTTCTGTCTGAAAAGATGAATTCTATATGATTGCTCTTATCAGTCATACCGCCCCGAGTGGATTGCTCGTGAGTGATCTGTCGATTTTATGCGCGCGTGGGAATATCCATTGTCATGAATAAATGCTTTTCCTGCCCATGTCATTGACTGATAGATACACTGTTTTGAGGAGGAGTCTGCCTTCAAAGTATTTGAGAGCAGGCAAGCCAAAAAAATACAACAGCAGAAACTGGGCAGCTACATTTTTTTCGAATTCACCATTCTTTACATAACGTTTGAAATATTAATTTTGGGTTTGAAATTATTGAACTCAGGAACAGCATGATTGTTTTTGTGATACTCTCACCACACTGACTTTACTATCAGAGATGGGATTTCTAGATTCAACGTTTTGGGATGCAGATTATTCAGTTATTAAATCTTGACTTAAAGCTTTCGTGACTGCAGGAATTCATATTCTTTGGGTCTTTCGGTAAATTCACGTAGAACTATTTTTTTTTGTTCTACGTGACTTTACCGAAAAACCCAAAAAATATGTGTTCAGTTATTAGTTCCTTATTAACCCAATCAAATAATGGAGGATGTGACCATCCCAATAACTTGTCAAAATGTGTTGTGGATGCATTGTCACATTTTATCCGATATGGTATCTGCATCCAGCTAGTTAGGGCAGCTGGATAATGACTTGGATAACTACTCAATATAAACGCACTAGGCCACAAAATCAAGCACATGGCCTCAATCGTGACGATTTTAAACAACATCACGTTTACATTATGAACACAGTGGTATTATCTTATGGCAAGTGCTGTGCATGGGTATACAGAAGGTAAAATGTGAACAGCCCAAGCGTATAAAGTATCGGCTGAGCAAACGCACACGTACGCGCGCAAAAATGTTTTTGGAGAGTTTCCAAAAATACAAATGAGTGGTGTTATGCAGAGTCTCAAACAGGATTCCGTGGTGAAGGCGATTGGTACACCTACAGCGGTAATGCAGCCCTTGCCATTAACCGGGGCTGACGTAGATAAAATGTTTTCGGCGCAACACGTGTGACACGCCGCTGCAGTGTCGGGGAGTGATTGAGGTGCAAATGGAGAGTGCTGGCAGCCAAGTCCGCGTCTAAGGATATCGGTGACTGCCGAGGATGATGGGTCTTCATACCGGGTTGGGTGTCGGCCTTTCAGCACAATGAGTCTCTCTGTCACGAGCTGCCCTACCTTTGGTGCAGCGTCGTGATCAATTTAGACGTGCATTAATAGCGAAAGGACACAATTCAGCCAATTAATACCGCGATTATACCTCGTGTCGTAACCGGAGCAATTTTAGAAATAAAGAGATGACAGGCCAATGTGACACACATACACACCATAATCAGGGTATGCAATAGTTCAGGGTAGAGTGTTTCCTAACATGCTTATACAGGTGCATGGTTGCAGAGTCATGCCCCTTTCATATATCTATTAAATGGCATGACTGCATACCACGGAAATGTCTTACTTATAAAAAAAATAATAACACATTTGCGTTGCATTCAAGTAGGTCCGAACGCACGTATAAAGGTATAAGGATGACAGTTAATCGATAACTGTGAGCCTTTTCTTGCGAAGCCGGAATGTAACCCCAATGTGTTCATGCGTACAGTACTCGTAGCGGCACACCCGAAGGAACACGCGGATTGGTGCCTAGGTGCGGATGTGTGCAAAGACAGGCGTAAAGATGATATTGTGTTGTCCATTTACTCTCCCATTCAGAGGCTAAGTGTAATTAAGTGAGAGGGAGACAATATGGCCGGGAGGTTGTAAGGCAGTGCCCAGAGCTCTTGTAAAACATCTGCGGTCGAATTTTCAGAATTTCCACGTCCATTATTTCTTAAGTGCCTACTTTATGCTCCCCTAGCAATATCGAAACATTTTTAAAGATTACGATACTGACCGTTTTAAATAACCTAGCCTCCATTTAAATGTGCACATTTTTCCAAAAAATGCTTTCCTTAAATAGTGTTGCTGAAGATCTCCCACTAAATGATGGAGAATGATCACAGCGCTGTGCCGTTGGGCAATGTTTACCATAAGCGTCTCTGTGCATGAGCACTTGTCAATTGTGATGGATGGTTTTTCTCAATAGCATTGTGTTTAAAGATAAGTTTAAAAGTCAGTGGGACTTTACATAACCAAGGATTGCATTAAATGTAATATTTAATGATTTGCCATATGTTATTGGATGTGTTTGTGCTATAATCCTGTAACTTCAGTGTCATAAATGGGAACATTGGAAATAAGTTACGTTTAATTATGTTTGCATCTGCTGCATTTTTTTAAGTCATGAAATAATACTAATTATAATTTAGAGCCAGTTTTAAATCCACTGTTGTATGAAAACCTCCCCATGCACTTCCAGTTATGGGGGTTGCTTGACCATAATTCACAATGTTGGTTGCTGAAAATGGTAAGTGGCCAGGATTTGTTTCATCACTTTCTGCTGGTGTTCGACGTGGCCAGGAATTGAACCCGTTTGCCAGTTTCGCAACGGAATGCAAGTCTTTAAATACTCAATCAAGATATCTGAAATGTACACGTCAAGACTGATGCATAGAACACATGTACCTAAGCTTACGAGAACTGTAGTGGAGCGGTGGTTCTCTTTGCCTTGATTATGTAGTCTTCATACTCTTGATGTTGTCTTCCGCATTCCGTTTTCTAAACAAAATCCTATACCATTTCAAATAAATAAATAAACATGCACATTACAATTTACGTAACATTTGCATGCTAATGCTGTTTGTGTTTGGCATTGGACCCACATTGCAAATTTCAGCGGCACATTAATAATATATTTATATCACTAACATTAAAAAAAACTATAAAATCGGCATCTTACAATGCATAAAAAGATAATGGTTTGTCAGTTGAATTTAATTTCAGACCAATAATCAGTATAATGCTGGAGTACTGTATTAAACATTTTAATGGCACAAATTATACAAAAGGAGTCTTATTTCTTGTGTTATACCAATCCATCTCTTGCTTGAACATTTTTTTTTTGGCACGCGAGCACGTGCCCATTACCGCAACAACAATATGCCGCAGGTGGTTTTTAAAAGCGGGTGAAAGCCTCATATATTCTAATTGTGCAATCTGCTAACCTGGCTAGCATAAGCCATGAGCAGCCCCTTTGACTGGGCTGTTCTGCCCAGTCCACATGGCAATGTTATCAATCTTGTCTCTTTGAAGATATCTGGCTATAAATCAGGTTACAATAGTTTAAATCTTGTCTTTCTGATGTGTAATAGGGGTTTTATAGCCATATGTCTGTTTGGCAAGCCTTGAGCTATGGGGATGCTACCAAAGAGGCCCAAGGAGCGTGTCTCTTGCTGCAAACATCAATATGAAATGTCTTGTTGTTTGTGGAAATGGTCAATGTTGCCATGATGTTGAGTTTCGTGATTTTTACGCTGTAATTTAGATGTGCGATTCAAATTTACGTCTCGCAAAAAAAAGATGCGCCAGTCAAGAAGAAGACCGCATGTGACTTCTGCTTCACCTGGCTAGATCAAATATTTTAATTAACAGGATGAGCACATACTCTTTGGTTCTTTCTGTAAAGTCACGTAAGTATAAAATACATTTATTTTATTTTATACCTACGTGACTTTACCGAAAGAACCAAAGAGTATGGATCCCTGCAGTCACGAAAACTTCAAATCAAGGATGACAGTATCGTATATACAGAACGTGATACTGGTAACCGGTCAGGTCGGGTCGCAATCAAAAGGCTGCGAGTTCAAAACGCAGCCCACCATTCCTCCTGGGTCGATACAATGAGTACCAATTTGGTCGGCAGGTCAATAGTAATTGTCGACACTATAAATAGACTCGATTCTGACATACGATAGTGGAACTTCCACCATTGCTGCAAGCCTTGTGAACAGAAGGTAAGCACCGCTGCAATGCTCATTTGAGCAGAAAATCACTTTCGCTACACTGTACTGGTATAACATCTACATTCTGTCCTATATATTGGTATGGGGGAACGGTGGTGCAGGGGTAAGCACACCGTTCTATTAACTTTTGTGACCAAGCTAACTTGAGTGTCAATTGATATCTGAATCGATCCTGGATTTAGATATCAGTCCTCCCCCAACCTTCACCAACTCACACTGACCACTGTGTGATAAACAACCCCAAAACAACCAACATAGCAAGTGAAGGCCTTAATCCGGGAGTGGATTGAAACATGGCTTTACAAATGAATACCGGTGTATCTCGTGTTCTAGCATCTGTACTAATATTTTGTTGATTCTAATATTTTTCTTTTCAAGTAGAAACTAGCGAAAGAAAAACTTGCTCATTCGGAAACGTGGGAATATTGTCATTGTCTGTCTAACTTGTAATCCTGTAACGCACGTTTAGCTTTTTATGTCAGCATACTTTTGAAGCCATCAGATTATACCAGCACGCTGAGGAAACGTCTGCTCCGCAAACAATATTTTATCAACATGAAACGTAAAACATATATCGACATAAAAGATCATTCAAAGCGGTTGTTATAACAGCTCCGAACAATAAAGATAAGGTTTATTTATTGGCGCTAGAGATGAAAGCTACGGCAGAATTGCAGAACAAAGTCTAAAGTTGAGATATCATCATAAAAGGTCCTGCAATTAAATAAATAAACGTTTTGCCATGAATGGGACACGTGAAGTCAAGGCACTTTTAGATAATTAACATAATGTTGTCATCCATCTCACACACAGTCCTTTGATAAAAGGATCAACAGTCAGTTGTTACAAGTTATATGCATTTAGTTAGCAGAGCTAATTGTGACACAGGCACTTTAAAGTTTTTTCCCCAATACGTATAGAGCCTCATATTTGCATGGATTTACAGTTCTTCATTTACGATTAACTTATAGTTTCCAAAATTATACATTGAAGACCCAATTTTACGAGCAATGTCCTTGTTTTTAAAGTAAAAAGTAGGCAAACATCATTTGCAAGATTCATGGTCAGGTGTATGTTTCAGTGATGTGAAGTCCACATTGAGCATTAATTTGTGTCCAGGTCCGAAAAAAATCTAACCGCTATAGATGCTACCCACAGATCTGCCATGTAGAGCATTCACAACATCAGATACTGTCAAAACGTCAGTATCAACGAAGCGGATACATTGTATGACCACTCTGAAACCCCACAAAGCGATCCTGCGTACAGAATATTTATACAACTGAATGTTTCTCCAAAGAAATCTATACCGATGGCATTCGGAATAAAATCCTGTCCTTTTTAGTAATTCGATGAACATTGAGTCATATCCCCCACCATTACTCTAATACTCCCTCCAATAGCAAGCAATTCTGTTCCAGATCAACTTCAAGACGACACTTGCTGCTTTCACCATCCTCCATGGACCTGCCCACCTCTCCCCTCTTGCTTCAATCTAATCCCCTCCTTGCGTCGATGCCCTCGGTGAACTTTTGCTCAGTGGGAGGTCGTTGTCTTCCACTCTGCTATCCCCATATTCCGGCAACTCCTTTACCTCCTACATCATCTGTCCTGCCGGCTCCTTGCCCCTACTCAAGTCCAGACTCGAGACCATCCTCTTTTCCCAATAGTTATAACTGATTGTTTCTTTCTCCTATAATAAAGAAATAAGCATGCAAATGCCCTACTGTTCCTTAGCTTGTCTTGAGACGTGGTTCCATTTAGATGCTATATACATTCAAATTGTACGTGATTATTGTATTACACTTCACCGCACAATTTGGTAATGTACTTTCGCGGGCAGATTCTAAAGCTATGTATCCAGAAGGCGATCTCTTGGTGAATAACCTGTGCTGTAAATATAAAGCACTCTCGTCGTAGTGTGTGTGTGCCTAATGTACGTCGCAACAGGCGTAATGAATCCACGCACCTATGGGGAATATACTGCAGAGTTCTCTGCTTCAAAAGAGCTTATTGCATAACCCCCTTCGCTGAGCGTGTGCCCCTTTGGCAACATCACTGGCACGATGGCTGCACTCCTAGTCGCTTCGAGACGCATTTTATGGGTGCAAAATTCCTGCTGTTTCCAGATGGACACGATTTGAAAATAATGCAAAGTGTGTGCACTGTGAAAGTGATATTCACTTGGTCACCACAAGTATGGGTCATGAGCAGACGAGGAATGGATTCAGCAAGGGTGACTCTGCTGATGAGACACGGTGTGTCGAAACTCACCCAGACTTTTCTCGTATTTACCCAGTAAGGTTGAAAAATAAATCAGCCGCGGAAGGCCTCGTGGCCAACGGGGTTTGTAGAATCTTGCATTTTGTATGTGGAGAAGCAAATACGGGAAGGAGGTGCATTGTCTGCTTATGTAATGTTATGTTGTTACGTATTATATAGTTTTGCGTAGAACAAGGGACCCAAATCTAACAGAGGAGGTCCTTGCCCAAAAACATCTGGCAGTTCACCCGCATTCAAGCAAGCCTGACTCTGCTGATGAGACCCGTAATGCTGAAGTGATCAGAGTTTACTTGAATTTAACCAATGCTGCGAGAAAATAAAAATTCTCAAAAGGCTGTATGGCACATGTGATACGTAAACAAGTCCTTCTTTTTTTTAGGAGAATCAACTATGGGAAGATGTAGCGTGCTTGTTTATTTTGATACCAGGATTTGGATGACATGGTTTCCCAACAAAGTTTGTTGATGGGACCACAACTCATCAATTGAAATTGATTCATACGCATCGAGTGATGCGTGTGAGAATCGATGAGTTTGGATAATTTATGATAATGGCGTGAAATATTTTGGTAATTTTGCGCTCAGGCTAATGAAGTGAACAGAACTGTACAAATTAGTCCCCAAAAAGAGGAAAAACTAAGAGCGGTTGGTATGAACGAGACCAAAATAAAATATTGATTATTTTATTAAATTATAATCCTTAAGTGTGGAAATTAATGGGATCGATGGAGGAGGGAACCGTTACAGACGTCGGAGCAATCAGCAGCCACATGTGACGGTGAAAAGTTACTTCATTTAAAGGCCATATTTGACTTGGCATTAAAATGCGATAACTTCCTTCCTAAATTGTATTTGAGAGTCGCAATTGCTGCTGTATTAACTTTAATTAAAACACCATTTTTGTAAAAGTTTAATCGCACTTAAAGAAATTATAATAATTATCGCGCTGATGTAAATAGGGCATAAACAATAGATTTACATTGAAACTGATATGCAATTTGGTGGAATGTAGCTTCTTACACATCTACTCTTGCAGAGAGGGTCCTCGTCGAAAAGCATCTGGCAGTTTCACCAGCATTCAAGCAAGCCTGACTCCTCTGATGAGACAATGAACGTTAGAGTTTGCTTGCATTGAACCGATGCTGCGGAAATTATGTGGCTGATGGGATGTAGAAAAAGTGCTTTTATTTATATATGGAGGGACAAATATGTAACCGAAGCATCTTTTGTCTGCTTAGTTATTTTGTAAACCTTACTCTGGGTCTCCTTGGTGGGTTATGAGGCAACTGTAAAACTTAATCAAGATTGAAATGAGAGATGTTTGGACAGACAGAACACACACAAACACCACTGAGAAACTCTCTCATTGTCTACTAAGGTGAATCAATAACTTTCACATTGGAGAGCTCGTTGCAACACAAGCCCGTTGGGAGACATAAATACGGAAAAATTCGCATTTCAACTCAAAATTATGTTTGCAGATGTGGGCCTGGGCAGGACATGTCATTACACTGTGTAACAAAATATGTTTTTGTTCCTGGGTAGTAAGTGTTTTTTTTACTAATTGCTTTATGTCTCAAAAGTGCAGAAAATGGCTATTATTCCTCACAAACTTTGCTTTTGTGACCAGGACAGTGATATTTTGAAATGTACCTATTGTCAATTAGAAAACGTGGTGTGCATTTGTGTCATTCCTTCACGTAAAGTCCTGGTCACAAAAGCAAAGTTTGTGGGGAATAATAGCCATGTTCTATCCTTTAAAGGCATAAGAAATAAAAAAAATATAACACTTACTACCCAGGGACAAAAATCGTGTTACATAGTGAATTATTAGGGCTGGTGGCTAATGGTCAAGCACAATGATAGTGGCAACCAACGAATGGAACCCATCCGAGAAGAAGTCCACCAAAGACGATGGAGTGATGGAATCAACTCGTGTGCAGGTGTTTGGTGGATTGTGGGAGATGTTGATGGTCTTCGGAAGGCCATCATCTAGCAGTTGATTGGCCATTGCTGATGATGATGATTATGAGATCTTTCACGATTTGGAGACCTTTTGGAGTTCATCCATTTATCATTGTAGGGTTGCCACTCGCATCTATTTATATAGTTTAAAATCTTCTTCTCAAACCCAACCCTCTGAACTGTTCGATCAGTCGCTGTGTCACCCATTAGAATTATAGGTAAACAGGATTGAGAGCTTTAGAAAATGTTAACTTGCTTTTAGAAACTATTATTATTTTTAAAAGTATGTTGTCACTGTACCTCCCTAAAAGTATCTGACTCAAGTTCATAGCCTAGCAGCAAGGAGAGAGGAAAAATACATGATGCCTGCTGAACTTTGTTCTATTGAATGAGACAAAATTCATAAAAGCTATAATAGACGGAAAATAGTATGTTCGTGTAACCTAGTGGCAACTGGTCAATAATATATTGACACAACCAAGATAAATGTTAAAATCCAGTGACGTGAACATACGATGACCGTTCTGGTCTGGGTAACGATAAATTCACTTTGGTCGTACGTAAGAACAATAACAAAAAAGGTATCTATTTAAGCCTTGCGATATTGCCTTACTACATTGTGAGGACGAAGATCGCCTGATTGATTATTCAGGATTGATGAATTACTGTACATCCTTAAAAAAAATTCGATCAAATTGGATAGGTTCTCAAGTGGATTAGTGTTGTAATTAACCTCATGGGCTCGTGTCCCAATAGACCCGAACTGAGAGCCCCCTGATGATCCTATGACCTCCCAATGTTATCTTTTCCCATCAGTAGCACGTTGATTCAGCACTGCAGTCTTTGAACTCAAGACCGATTCCTTTACGTACAAAGAGTGAGCCGGCCACGGGCTCTCTCCTACATTATTCATAAGTGGCACTCTATATTTCCCAGTGTTACACTATGTGCGTAGTGTGTTAAGTTGTTCCACAAACTTCACCTGGGATGAAACGTTAAGTTCCAGTGACAGAAGCTAAGAGTGGATGCCCACGAGCCGATACAATTACTCTTCCCGTCATCTTGTTGTGTTTTCAGGTTGTGCCCCCGTGTGCTGTTCGTCATGATGCCTGACGTTTTTTAAATCCTTTATATTAAGTTCGCTTGCTTGCTTGCGTGCTTGCGTGCTTGCTTGCTTACGACCGTGCAAATCTTTCGGTCGTTTTTTAACCCACTTCCCGTGATCCAATCGAGCTGACATTTTCCACACAGACTCGTTGTGCGTGACAATTTATTTTCGTGAAATTATTTTTTTCCAAAATTTTACACTGTTTAGGGAAAAATAAATAAATATTTATTTACCAATTGCTTAATGCTGCCAGACAATAATCTGACCCATAGGTGGCAGCCATCTCAAGCCAGAGGACGAGAGGGACTCTAGCCGCCACGCATATAAAGGATTTATAGTGAAAAACTTTGTTTTTACGGGTTAATTTTTTTTACTCTGGATTCAGTTCAGATTCAGAAGCTTCCCAGCACGCGGAGTGACGCATTAGACATCATGCTGCAAAGAACAAAGTACAACCCGAAAACACATTATACAATTATACAGCACAACTGCGAAAATTCCACGCAGTAGTACCGATCTCATGTACAAACCGTGTGTTAAATCACTCATTAATCGCGTTAATGCCAGCGTTATATTGTATCACACATTTGCTTTATTGAAGTGAACAGTTACATCGAGGGCCTGCGTTATATGCTGCTGTAAAGGCAGTCTCTGCAAATATTTTGTGTAAAAAGGACCATGATTAAAAAGGTAGGTTTCTGTAGCCAACACACTGATTCGTATTTGTTTTTATGGTGAATCCGCATAGCAGATTCATCCCAAAATTCCTGTCACCACCCAACATGATTGTCAAGTTTACTCGATTTCCATGTAGACTACGTGATGAAGATCAAAGCAGTTTGTGCGAAAGGGTCTTAAGCCACCGATGAGCATTATTGGCCACAATTTGATCGATGCTTTGGAACATATGAATAATATCATAATGTTAACGGGTGTTGGAGGATTATGGAACTACTTTTTTTTTCATACAAACTACTACGTGGCCTAACCAAAAAACAAGTATGGATCAAAGGGCACAATGGGACTATTCAGCTTCCAACTTGAACATTTTTCCATTGAAACATATTGGGAAAGTATTTTCTACCAATGCATGGAGAAACCTGCCACAATGTGATTACTTGTAAAGCAGTCAATTGCACTGTTATTCCTGTGATAAAAATGTGGAAATAAACGTGATTGGATAGAAATAGTGGATATACTTTCCCCATGTTCTGTACATTGCGTTGAGCATAATAAAAGAGTAGAGTGGGGGGTATTATCCCCTTTCAAGAGCAGTGCTGCTCTGAGTTGGCCAACGTGGAAGTCACGTGGGTGCGGTGGTGCATTTCTTGGAGAGGGAACATAATCGTCACTCTAATTTCTTTTGCTTCTTCACAATCTGTGATTTTAATTTGCGGTTTTATGGTTTAATATTACCCCATGTTGTCTGTTATACCAAGTAATAAGCAAGTACACACTAATTGTTTGTGATAAGTTTGGGCATTGACGGTGCCTCCGCAGCCTAGCAATTATGACATTGGCTTTGGATATGGCAGACTTTACTTCAGTTCTGCTTCACTCGCAGCTGCCGTCAGCTAATTGTGGCTGCCCCCATGGCTTGCATTGTCAAGGACAAAAGCGATAAACTTTACACAGATACTGGGGGCGCTCTACCTCCCCGGATAGTATTTGGAATAACATCACTCTACTGTCACATTCATATTTAATTGAATATCTGGCATTGCTAAACAATATTTTGATTCCAGCAAAATATTATATTTAGCCTTCTGATAATGAATAAAAAAAGAAGGCCTTATTTAGCAAAAGCGCACGTTATTCGTTGTTTTCAAGAAAAGTTTTGGAGGAGCACGTAAAGCAGGAAAGGCACACGGATGCGCAACAAGAGATGCAGCAGTGGCAGCTTTGCCAACATGAGACGTGGACGCTCCGTGTACCTATTTTGGATCCAGTTTTTGAACTCGAGCCACTTCCACTGGCAACGAATTCTGGGGACAACAACAACCACCACCACCACAAAATCAAGCTCTGTCGGCAATTACACCGCAGTGTTCTTTACGACTGTCAGCCAGGAAAGGCAGTGAGTGACAGATGATTAATTTAATAAGCAGCAGTGTCTCATCCTTCAATTTTACAGTTTTATGTCACAGAAATCACTTCTTCCCTCCCTCCAACATGCTTGCACCTGCTGTGGAAGGCATTTCTTTAAATATTTTTTTTAGTGAGCGCGCTGGCCCAGTCGTGCGGCCGGCCTGCCTGCCTTGGCAGCATGCATCATCTTATCTCTAGCGCTGCAATTAATCCCACGTGACAGGGCGGCCGAACGAGCTGCCATTATCGCCAACGACTCCTATCACTCATTGCATTATTCCAGCATGCGGCCGGCACAAACACCTGCCTTGCACTGTAATTTACCCAACCAGTTATTAGCAATACAGTAAATCAAACGGCTCTAAAAAGCGCGCTTATTAGTCACGACAGCATCCTAGGCTGACGGGGTGGGAGGGGGGGGGGAAGTTACAGAGTGATGTCCTCATCCAGGATTCACTGTTTTGTGAATCGTCACCACCAGAGTGTACCCACATATTGGTTCTGTAAATGAGTACCTCCCCGGCGTTCCTATTCAATGAAGCCTCGGTGCGGGTTTATGTTTTTGTTGCACGATTAATTGTTCACGAATTCATTAAGTGCGGCACTCAGAGGTTTGCACTCGAGAGCAATGGCGTGTCCTCATCACCCAGCTACTCCCCTTTCCGCTTTTACCCGGGGTCCTTGAAAATACGTTTTGCCCTCCACCCCCATCGAATGTCTTAAGATTAACCCCCGGTCTGTCGTCAGCGGTGTTCAGCATTACTTAAGCCATGAACACACAAGTGCCGCTGAAGCTACAGACAGACATTTTTTCCCAGCTACAGTTACCTTTCATGGAGCGCAAACACTGTGTAGTGCCAGTGTTTCTATTCAACTGTGCTGCTTTGTGACTGGGTAGCCCAAGAGGCTTGGAAACCGTGCCAACCACTTTTTTTCACTGAAGTGTGACATTTTTTTGTTGTTGCAAATGATAAATTATTTGCTTGGCCGCTTGCGATGTGCTGATGATTAGACATGTGATACTCAGGTGTGTGCGCACCTGCATCACGCTTCAGCAGTGTCCCTGACCCAAACAAAGCCAGCTGGCTGGCACCGAACGCGCAAACCCACCCCAGCCACCAGCAAACCCACCCCAACAACAACAACAACAACAAAAACCTTAATTTACGATTATTAATATTTCAGAGAGCAGCCAGGCTTGGGGTGTGTTGTGAGAGGAGGACGGGCATTAGTGCTGCGCTGGCGGAAAAAAAAGTGTCGGGGCTTATCGCGCGGGGGGGGGGATGGTTGGAGGAGGGGGGAGGAGGGGTGTGGAGAATAGTGGTGGTAGGCGAGTTGAACCCCTCCGGGCCGTGCCCGCCGCTGGCGTTTGGGAGCGCCTAACGCCACCACCACCACCAACACTACCCGCCTTATCAGCGCCCGCAGCAGCCGCTGCGCCGCGGTCTGGCCCGGCTGATTTGGGCAGCGTCCGCGCGCGGCGCGTTAGGGCTTCGCGATGGATGGTGGTAATTCACCACTCTGACAGGCAGGTAAGGGCTGCCCGCAGTGGCTGAGAAAAGAGGTAAACCCGCCTCGTGTTGCCCGGGTTGAGTGTGCCCGAGTTAAGGGGTGGGGGGAGAGATGGGAGTGGCGGGGTGGGGGGCCAGCAGCACTCGGGGCCCGACCCCCCCCCGCCCCCCGCCCCCCGCATGGATGGCACTCGAATACAAAGATCCCCCGTATAGCCTCAATACACTATTGGGGCAAGTGCTGTTTAGCGAGTAAGGCCGGAACGAAACACAATGGTATGGTGGGTGGCCAACACCACGCCGGGCCGCCTTTGTCTTCCTTAGTGGCAATGTTTACACACCGCACCAAATACTCGTCACAGGCTGAGTCGACCTAGGGGAGGCCCAGGACCGGTTCAGACAATCGTCACCGGTGTTGGCCGTGAGCGGGACTCGAACCTCGGTGCGTCTGGTTGGTTAGCGCAGCGCGCTGACCGCTTACACCACCGCTCCACTCTGCATGGCCACACACGCACGCGCACACACCCCTCTACACACTGCCCGCCCTCCCCACCTGCTCCTCCAGCCTTGAATGGGTGCCATGTGCGTAGCCAACGCACGTTTCCTTGGTGCAGCGCTAGCGGCCACCGCCGCCACGGCTACGAAAGGCGGTGGTGGTGGTGGTGCTGCCAGGGTATCAAGCTGGCACACATGGGCAGGGCCCGCACGACGCACGTGCACACACACGAGCGCGCGCGCGCCTCGCTCCAAAAGTGAATGTCTTTTGTTCCTCGTTTCAGCATTGAATGATAAACCGCCGGGTCCTTTCATATCCACGAAATACAAAAGCGTAAAAAAAGGGGTAATTGGACAATGCGTAAAATGTAAATGTTTTCATTCGGTGCGCGTTATTGTTGTTTGTTGTTGTTGTTGTGTGAATTCGGCGCGTGTCGCTCACGTGTCGTAGCTCGGGCTCGCCGGGTACGCACCTCGGGTCTGCTCCGTGTCCCGAGCAAAGTGGCGTTGGGGACGGTGAAGTTCGTGGGGCTGTGCGCGTGTCAGCCTCGGCTCTCCTTGAAGCCACGCGAGAACGCCGCCCCCCCCCGCCCCCCCATGTGACAGCAGCTTCCGATGCACGCCAAGTTTGAATTGTTAGCGCGTTACAAATCACGCGCGGTTCTACGGAGTTAAAGAATGCAACAACGTGAACCTTACATTTTGTGTTACGATGGGTGTACTCTTATCTATAATCTAAAAGTCCAATTACCGCATGGAATCAACCGAACGGATTTGTTTTCTCCACGTGCTTCTAATTCCTGTGCATGTGCTACGAAGAAGGGCCATGGACTGAAACGTCGACATACTTTTTTTCCTTTTAAGGCCGTAGTGAGTTTGTTGTTACTTCTCATCTGTGCCTATTTAGTCAAATCTGTTACACAGTATCTCCATATCACCTACCACCACATCCTTTCGCGTCCACCCTCTACACCTTAACAGACTGTTGGGTCAAGTGCCGTTAGCGAGCACCTATGAAGGCCGAGACGGCACGAAGGGGATGGGTGGCCAGCATCACACCAGACCGCCTTTGTCTCCCTAGTGGCGATGTTTTACACATCGCACCAGGTACTCATTTGAGGCTGAGTCGACCCAGGGGAGGCCCAGGACCGGTTCAGATCATCGTCACTGGTGTTGGCCGTGAACTCGGGTGGCCGGGTTCGTAGCGTGGCGTGCCAACCGCTATGCCACCGCTCCCCCGCCCTGTAGGCAAAGACATTGACACCTTTAGCTAATGGGGGTGAAGATAGCGGTACTTTATGCAGTTGATTTTCGTAACCTCGCCACAGCGTCCGTTCATAACATTGATAGCATAAACAAAACACAAAGTACCGTGCTGACATTTCAAGCAGTGACCGTTCTTCAGAGCAGAGCTAGAAATCGATGATCAAATTGTTTTATATTAGGTGACGCATTCAACTTGTTTTTGTGCTTTCATGACTGGCGTGACAACATTACGTTTGAAAGAAATAGAAAACGTACCATGTGAGCTGCGCAACATAGCATAAGTTACCGACAGTGCCGTCATTCATGGTTAGAGAGGAAATTGAGATACCCTCCAAAACATTTGTACTGTTTTACTGAATATACTTTTGGACAGATTAACTTACTCTATGATGTTGTTAAAACTACATCTGCCAGTGCAATTGAAGTTCTGTAATTTAATATATATAGCAACACAATATCTAGAATGTTGTAAATTACAGCATTGAATGCTCTGCTTCGCTACATTTACGATCGAATCACGCGTTTCGATGTTACATAAGTGATTGGCAGTGACCTCTAGCCACGTTAATATTTTTCACGTTGGCTCAAGTTGCTCCCTGTGACAACAAAGTTTGAAGGTTCTGTCTCGAGGAGTCCTTGAACCATCATCACATTTTTTTTAAACTGTGCAAGAGCACAACGTGTGGTTTTAATCACCGCGCATCAAATGGTGACGAGTTGCAGATACAACAATTGGCATCTCAAATTAAATTCGTAGCTGCGTTTTGTGTCATAAACGCAGTCGCAAGAAATTCTTGGAGCTAGTTTTGCGTTTCATCTTGCTATCGTAAACACTTTACACATTGTTGCATTTAGTGGCGATATAAATATGGCGCAAGTTTTATAAGAAGGCATTTCTACTTGCTGCGCGAGATCATTATTAAACATCTTCATTACATCAACATGCATATGTCACGCGATACATTTCAATTTTCGAAAAAAATGTTCTGTTCGAGAATGAATTATTTTGCTTTCAATAAAATTTAGTACATCAGTTGTGCATTTACGGACATTTCAAGCCTGGTTCAACTTCAAAATGAAGGATATTCGCACGGCTTATCGCAGGTGGATGATTATATAAGCGATAATATGAGTTACGTATTTATTGTGTAGGATGTAATGTGAAATATCAACCACGAGATCTGCGCATTCGCTTGCTTGTACATCTGGAAACCGGGCCGATGTTTTTCCCACCTTCTTGTGACCTGCGTCAAAGACATTGTGTGCAGATCATTAGAATTGTAAACGATTAAACCAATCCCAAGGGCAGCTGTGCGAAACTGACAAAGCTGGTTTATGTGGGGAATTTGAGTTGTGCTGCCTGCTTTGGCACTCGACCACTTTCTAATGCCGCCGTAATGCCAATGCACCGCATCACCATCAGTTGCAGTGAACCGACTCAAATGAGGTATGTGCTTTATCGCCTCTCGGGATCGGGTAGAATACGAGGCTTGGCATTGGGCCAGTGAATCTGTCTGCTCACAAGAGTTCACCGCAGGATCATTGTGCCACGCTGCTGTTTCAATGCCCTCCGTCGCAGTAAACTGGAGGGCTGGCGTCCTCATTACCTGTTCACGGAACGCGCAGAATTGGCCGTGAGAAATTTTGCGGTAATGCGGCAAGAAAATAAGGATGCCAGGACAATTAATTCCCATGTCCTTCCTGGCCGCATGCCCACATTTTGGGCGCTTTTAATGCAATGATTACATTAAAGGAGAGTATTTGTTTTAACTGCCATAGGGGAAAATCCTAAACATGCCACGGCATCGAGTACCAGAGTCCCACACCACTGCAGAGTGCCTTTGAAATGTGCGGATAAAAGGCGCCGACAAAATAAATCAGATCAGACATTGTAGTGGCCCTATAGCCTTTAAGGTCATGCCTACCCGCATAAGGAACAGCATATTGTGTCAGCGATAATCCATAAGTTGATAATGCTTGTCATATGAACCTGATTTTAAACAAGTTTTCTTTTTGTGTTTACCACGCTATTTTGTCTAGGCTGATAAAATGCCCCGCTACAGTAGCCTTTGAACAGCCCCTTATTGAAGTATCTAAAGTATAGCTCTACAGACTTTTATTTTACAGTGAATGATGTGTCGCTATAGAGATAACAGCGTTGTCTTAATGACAAGACAGCCGAGGAAATGATCAGGGTGTGCTCACAGGGGCTCCAGTGGCAAGCCCTAATTCCTGTGTTCAGTGTTAATCCCACTATTGCAAGGCTCCACTTCAAATAATTCAAATATTGCTTCATTATTTAAAATACTTTTTCTTTTCTTTTAAGGAATATATTGTGAACGACTGGATTTGATTACACACTATTTCATTACGTAACATAATCACATTTATGGCTAACCATGATGTTTGTGAGTGTAAACCAATTCACAGTTGTTTATGCATGTGGGATGTATTTGTATTTTTATGTAAATGTCAGGCACGTATACTGGTACTGTTCGACTTACATATTCCATAGAGTACATCGACAACCTTTATAATTTTGAAAGTAGCTTGATTATAACTTATTAATATTATTTTTGTTTACGTTTCTTCAGGAGGGCCCTAGAACATTTTCCCAGCAGTGAGTGGGCCATAATTGCTGTGCATCAACCCACTTGAGCAATATGTGAGTATTTTCTTCGAATTGTAAAGTTTGGACCACGACACTGGTACACAACGTTATTACTCTTGTTAAACGATGTCACGCGATCTTTAACGTCTACTGTGAAGCAGACGGAACACACTTTTACAGTTATAACATTCGAACCGTGAACCTCTGCAATGAATGCGATACCACCGTCTCATATCAGCGCCCCAATATCTGTAACTTTTACCGAATGTTTTACTAAAATGAGTCTGATTTTCGCCAATGAACATCAAAGGCAATTGATGTTCTACCCGATAAGGGCATTCCGTGGGTCAACTTTGAGTACCCCGTGTGCTTTGATAAGGTGTGTGCTAAGGTATGTTCTGGGGCAGAAACAAAGGTGATTGGATATTATGCTGCCTCCACCGCTGCGCCTTGTAGCCCATGGCAGGTTCTTACTCGTCAACAATGGTCCATTCTCAACAACATAGCCAAGTTAAAGTCAGCCTCTGCTCATTAAATATTTTGTTTGTCTTCACGAATTTTTTTTTTAAGTAGGCTGGGGTTGCAAGGTGATCAGGAAATGGCAGAACGACAATGGATTAAAAGTTAAATATATCTGTGTGGAGCTTTGAGTGTGTAACCTCCGAATTGTGAGTGTTTTCTTTGGATATCCACGTTTTTTTGGTCCTCCACATACCAAACGCAAAATTTAAAGGGCCATGGAGTCTTGAGGCTCAGCGACGCTTAATAAAAGGGGAATTACAATGATGTTTGCTCCACAATATATTTTTCGATATCATCATTATTGTGTGATCGCATACTTGGGGTGGTGCTAATCTCCAGTTTAAGAGCCCTGAAACAGTTGTGAACATTCCATATTCCTATGGTGGGGGCGTTTACCCATAGGACAACACATCGTTCTCTTCCCCAGATAGTTGTCGCTAAATGCTTACTTAAGCGGGAAATCACTTTGACTTTTATGGAATAATGGATGGCTCAAACCCGTGTGCGTGCCTGTGTCCACGTTTTTTAGTCCATGAACCCAGACCAGATATCGCATTTGTCGGTACCGGATGAGGCGGTAGAGCTTTTAGTGGTTCAATTCCTCAAAGTGGCAAACAACAGCGACCTTTGTGATAACCGTTTTAAATGGGTGGGTTATCAAACAGTTCGCTCTAGTTCGCCGGACAAATAAACCAGCACTGCCACATGTGTTGTCACGTTAGGTGGTAGCAATTTCTGTTCTGGCACCCACTGACTGTGTATGCCAGAGCGAGTGAGTTTGCCTGTGCAAACTCAGCTCCAGAGATGAACACACCCTACAGCCTGCACGCAACATGTTCAACGATTAAACGGGTAAAAACCTATCACTATATTTTGCCACTGGTAAAGGAGGTCTCATAGTGTGAATGCTTACCCCGAGCTCTCAATACTCTGATAGTGCACTGTTTTTGAGTTGTACGCCTTTTGGCGTCATCTGGTCCAACACCAATGGAGACTAGGCTCTAAGGAAAGCTGTCTCGGGTGTGGACCAATCAACTTCAAGGACAGTGCATATTATTACCATTATCAGAGTTGTTTCTTTTTGTTTGCATTTTGACTGCTTGTGTTGTGGTTATTGCAAACATGATGCCTTGTATAAAGGTGTCAGTTTTTTACCAGTTTAAAGGGTTAAAACCTACTACTAGATTAAACGGTGGTCAATGAGAAATCGCTGAAACAATACAATAGACCACGTTCTGGTGACGGATTACAAAGCACAATGTACAATTGAAAAGGAGAGCCCAGGTGGCATACGAGTGCGTGATCTTACTTTGCTTAAGATATATAGCGCTTCAGATATGTCCTCTTAAAACCTGAATAACTCAAGTAAGGGTCATCTGGGTAAAATATGCTGCTGTAAAAGCCAATCGCAAACTTCAAAGTCTGAATCTTCGTCAGGCTGTATGTGATGCTTGCATGACTTCGCAATAGGTGCAAATTATTGCACAGATGTTTCCTGATATTCATTTGAGGTTACATGGCATATCAGCCACCTTTTTGCTATATACACCAGGTAGGATGCATTGCATCTAAAGAAAATCTATGTAGATTGAACTTCTTTCGCACCCTGCGTAGCCAACCGTGTTAATCGGAGGAGCGGGACATTATATGAAAACCCATACAATTGTCCAATTATCATACTTTATTTGTCATATATAAACTTTGAATTTAACTTTTGTGAATAAAAAAAACATTACAAATGTTAAAAGGCTTGTGATTAAAAAAAGAACACCAAGCATTAGCGTTTCATGTCATTGCAAGCAAAGTTTGCAGTTGTCTGCAATTATCATTTATTCTGAACAGCAACTGCAATGTGAAAACTACGTTAATGTACATCCAGACAGAAAACAAACTATACAGTATTTTGGTTGACGGAAAAAACCATACGACGCATTACACGATTAAAGGTAGCAAACGAAGGCACAGCTTCACGTTTCTCTGCAACGATTTACAGGGATTAAAAAAACACATTGAAGGCAATAAATTATTTTTCGAAGCGGTTTTTTTGTTGCACTGCGCTAACGGGGCAACTCAGCGGAGCCGCGGTGTCGAGTGAAGTGTGCGTGGGTGTGCAAGCTCCAGCAGCAGCAGCGTATCAGTAGGGAAGTGGCAGACAAGATTCGGCACAAGCAGTGTGGCTGAACCAAGGTCCTCTCTTTCCCAGCTGACCCCCCCCCCCATCGTGCTACACCATGTTCCGCATTGTTCCCGTGGAGCACATGGCCCTCAGAGACAAATAATTGAGGAATAACGCAGAATTACTGACACTTATTGCTGCTGGGTAATAAAGGAGGCCCTATTTAAGTGGCAGCATGGGCAATGATGTATTCCTTCATGTCAAGCCTCATATCTCTATAAGTCAAGTCTGACTTATGAAGCCTATTGATAAATCAATTCAATTCATGGCCCTTGGCCAGACAAGAGATTGGTGCTGCATTTTCAAATGCGATGGACGTCAAAATGAACCGCATTTATTCAATAACTGTCACCCTGGCGAAGTTTGCCTTGAATAAAAAAAGAATTGCCATTAGAAACTGAAATACGGCATGTGTTAAACATATTTAATTAAAACGTAAAATAAATCTCATTCCAAACTTTCCTAGGGTAAACAAATTGCAAAGTGTTTCAACGTGTGTGTGTCCATGCAAAATGTGTGGAGACATACTGACAAGGTCTGTGTATAAACGCGTAAATGAAAGGTGCTGATCCTTACCTGAACTACCAAAACATGTGTTTTTCTTTAAACATATTTCATCCTTTCCCAGAGCTAAGCGATTCCAGTTTAACTGACCGCAGGCATTACGAGAGTATTACATTTTTTTCTTGTGTGCAATTACATCTGACAACAATGCAAACAACATGTTCTGTAATAGTAAATATTTCTTTTAAGTTTAAGAGCCCTGTGTCAATCCACTGCTGGTGAAGGCCTTTTTCATACTGTGTCAGTCTTGGGAATTGTTTGAACCATATTTAATTACGCTGGCCGGTGTGGATTGGTCAAGGGGAGATTGGACCAGGACCGGTTCAGATATCCATTCACCCCTGATGTTTGCCTTGGCTGGCAATCAAACTCGGGTCGACAGATTCATCGCGCATTACGCTAACCACTGTCCCACCGCTCCACCAAACATACTTCACATGCAGTGTGTGTATACACACACACACTATATACATACACTGCATACATTTATCAGCCAGGCCTGTTCGACATCACGTGTATTTTTTCTGTCTTCCTCGTTAAGTCACGCACGCACGGGACGGTACAGTAAACACGTTTCAACAATGACATTGTAAAATAATAAAAGCATTGACAGACTAACATGTAATATTTTATCAAAGTTATCTATACGATCAGTTTGTATTTTATGAGTAAAACATGAAGATGGGGGTCTTCAAAAATTTGCCTGCAAAAAACAGCCAAGCAAATCATTAACATTCCCGAAATGTTTTGGCTGTCTTTCACATACACAATACACGCAACTGCTGTTCAACATTATTGACAACATTGTCAAGTCATCTGTGGTACAACCTGAGAGTTATGAGAAACTCCAAGGGTGGAGAAGGTTCTGTGATGGAGTCAACAGAGGTGCCTGTGTATTTTCAAACTGGAGTGATTCATACTTGCACCTACCAACCACCCAATGTAATCCAAATTGGGGAACACACAAGTCACTTTGGCGGTTGGCACATTTGCCATTAAGTGAATTAAAGTCGATCGATGTTCTTTGGCTCTTTCGGTAAAGTCACGTAGATAAAAAAAAGAATAAAGTGAATAAAAATAATAAAAATACAAGAAAAATAAAACACTCATGTACACTGTAGGCGACAGGCTACAGTCTACATTTTTTTTTATTTACTTTATTTTTTTATCATTATTTTTCTATCTACGTGTCTTTACCGAAAGAACCAAAGAATATGAATTCCTGCAGTCACGAAAGTTTTAAGTCAAAATTTAAAGTTGTCCGAGTTTTAAACTCAACACGATATTGAACTTTGAGATCCCTATGACTACTTTATCAAGAGTTGACCATTAAGCTTCTGTCACAACCCAAAGAACAAGGGACCCTTTTAGAAGGGTAAGCAACGCCAATGATGCATCGACATGGGCACAAATTCTCTCACAGGTAAACGCGATCCTCATGTTACCTTGGTTAAACTACCTGCAAGTACCATGACCGAGTCAGCATTTATTAATGCCCATCAAACAACAACAACAAAAACAGATGCCCCGCACATAGACAAACAAAAATAATAGGGGTGAGCGTTTGTTTTAGGGAACATCTGTTGACACATTGCAGTCAGTGTTCATTTTAGCTGGAGCTAACCTAAAGGAGGGCAACATCGGCTACGAATAGCGGTTTCCTCGGACAAGTCATTGCTGTGGAGACCATGGATTGGGATGCAGTGCATTGTGCCAAACCAGCGTGGAAATATTTCACAGCACACGTGAATCGGTGCATGTGTGTGTGTGTATTCTTCTGTGCAGCGCTTAATTTCAGCCGAAACGCCGTCCCGACAATTATTTTGACATCCAGCCTCATTCATCATACCTTAATATGCATCATATTTTTTTAAAAACCTGTTCCTAAGATTATAGGAAGATGGTGTATAATAATGAGGATTATTATGGATAGGCATACCTCGTAGTCTAGTGGTAGTGCCTTACACCAATAATCCCCACTCCAAGCCAGCCTAGCAGCATTCCGTAAAATATAGAGAGAAATTAAGCCTTGCCACCATGTATATATTAAATATACACGATTGCCTTCATATAACTATATACAGCACATAATACAAATATAACAAAAGTGTTTGATAAATAATTTATTTCACTACACAGTTTGTGTGATCAAAATAATGAATTAATATATAAGAATTAGCTTGGTACAGAGTTTATTTTGTTTATTTGCATCGCTATTTTTTTTACGAAAAAAAACATTTTAGCAAACAAAGGAAACAGCTGGAATAAGACCTATATGATTCAATCATGGGCTTTAATCATGTTGGCACGTGTCATCTGGGAATTAATTAGAGGAATCATCATGAAGCTTTACGTCTTGTTGCCAAACAGAAAATCTCGCACCAAACTATCTCAAGCTGATGACATTTCTATCATACAAAAAGAAAACCCCGCTCATTACTGGAACGTACAATTACGGAATATTGTTTTTTTTTTCTTTCTTTCTGGAATTATTGCCTGAATACATGCAAGCTTTCGTTGTGATTATTGTACCAAACATATTTTGGTGCTAAAAAAATTGCACGACGACAAAAAATAATAATAACTAGTTATTGGGAGCCATCTCTGTCCTCCCTAGGCATGATTCATCATCATTTTTGGGCATGTGGGCCAGCAAGAAAAAAAGACAAACACTTCGGGCAGGCTGCAAACACGCACATTTATCAGTGTCCATTTGAAAATGTAAAGGCAAATTACCCAGTCAAGTTTTATTCACCTATAAATATCCTCAAAGTGTTCCCGTTAAGAGCTTCTAATCGCGCAAAATTACACGAGCTTTAATAGTTATTTAATGGTGTGCATCTCCACCGATCGTCACCTTGTTACATGTACAAAGGAGGTCCTCAACACGCCGCCTTCTGAAGCCACACACCGCAGTAAGGCAGGTTACGTTGAAGCGCTCCGTTCGACGCAATAACGCATTAGCACAGTCAACCTTCCCTATTCTCTCCGAACACACAATGAACAGCAGCCCTACGTAAATCAACGCATTCGCTTCGTAACATAATCACGATGCCGCTGATACAGGACGCGTACGCGTGAATTGTGTGCAAGGGTTACTCCACGTGAAAAAAAATCTCGGACGTGAGCCAGCCTAAGTAAGACAAATTAAACAAAATTACACACCTTCGTACCGTATACAATGGAGCAGCTGATTGCTGCCCTTTAAACTGGAACTCAAGGAAGTCAACTGTTCACGAGTGCCATTAAGGTGCGCGTTCTGACCATACGAGCGTTCCTTCCCCCGCCCCCGTGCCCCCCCCCCTTCCTTTCGGTCCATTGGTAAACATCTGCGGTGCTCGAGCACTTAACGATGGTGGCTGGAGTGACGGATGCCCAGCGATTAGGCCGGCAAGCCGAATCAGTCTTTATTAAGTGCCGTTTAGACGCGCGGCTGTTAATCACCACCTCGAGAGCGCTTGCTGGGCCCAGCCGTAGGTTTGCCACTATCAGGGAATCAATCCATCACATCAGCACTAATTATTTGTCCTCATCAACCAACTGTTTTCCGCTGGCTTCACCCACCGTTTTACAAACAAATATCATTTGAATTTCAAGATGTGCATCCAGGGGTACCCCTAACACCTACGCACTGTAATACTGCACAGTAAGTAATGCACCTGAATTTTATGGTAAAAAAAAAATATGTTCAGTTAATTAGATACATCAATAACACCCAGCACCAAATGCCAACGAACACAATTTGACATTATGTTTAAGGTGCTTTTTCGCCTCGGATTCATTCCTTATGATTATTCATTATCCCCGTTCAAAACTTCTGTTGTAAAATCTGTTTCTAATTCTGCAGGGACGAGATACATCTCTTGTCAGTCGGCGTGTGCGCCAGAACACGTGGATCTTTCTCTTGAGCACTTTTAATCTCTCGGGACTTCAGTTTAACGCAGCGAGCCAATTCAGATCACTCTGATAATTGTTTTTGCCAAGTACAAATAGTCCCTCCTTTTTTAACGCTCAGTGACCCCTGTCCGGATTATTGTCTCTGTCTTCTGACTCTCAATGTGCTCTCTGCTCACACGCATTGGTTGTCACCTGCAACGTCAGCTTCACAACGATGGTGCGTTTATTAAAGGAAATGATGCTACTCCCGTGTCATTGTTGTCTTGTTAGTTTAAACCTCGTCTACGCAGACGGGAGGGGATCTGTGTGGCTGGCTGTTAATGACATCTGCATTTTAGAGATTGCAGTCGATATTGAATTGCTAATCATGTGAGCATGGCTCTTTTGGAATTTTAATAGAAAATACAGTAAAGCGAATAAAAAAAAGCCCGTTTGATTTTGTTACATCTTTTACCATCGTATATATACTGTTAAGCTGCAATTGTACCAGCTTTAATGAAAGTTTAGCTTCAACTGGAATTATTGTTAAAGGATTTTTAAACTCACTGTTGCCAGTTGTGATTTTTTAAATTCAAAATAGCCATTTTATTAACTTAAATTGGCGGCACTGCTATTTTAATAATGAAACAGATTTACTATGAATGACTGCAAAATCTAATATTAAATATATATCAACTACCCAACAGAGACAACATCAATTTCAACATTATATTACTTTTAAATCTATTCATCTCTCCCTTACCTCCCGTCCTTCATGTTTCAAGCTGCCTTCTAAAGTGAACAATTATACAAGTTCATTCACAATTGCTGTTCGTAAAATGTAAATGAGCTGAAGATGCATCTTCATGTCGGGAATGCAGACTTATCAGCAGAGTATTTTGTTCACTCTAACTTGAACGAGTCTACCATCATGTAAAAACATAAATTCCTAGTGTTGCCTTAAAAGCCACCGCGTGACGACTACTCCGAGTTGCTCTGCTCTACTTCTCTGTGCGCCTCCACTTCGGGGCTTGCGGCACGGTGATCTTCTACCTCGTCCTCCTCATCCTCATCATCCTCATTGTCATCATTGTTGTGCGTGTCCACCTCATGGTACGCGTCACTTCCTTCGTCGCTATCTTCCATGGAGTCGTCCATCATCATCTCGCCGGTGGCATTTGGGCTCATCCCACCGTCGGACTCATCCCTGCATCCGCTGGCGCCACTCGCCTCGCCGCAGTGCTGCTCCTGCTGCTGCCGGCCTGCCTCGTGTGCCGCCTGTCCCTCCTGCAACGCTTCCCGCATCGTTCGCTGATGGTGCTTCGCCTGGTAGCGTTGATTCTGGAAAAATTTCAGGATGGTGTGCCGCGGAAGGTCCAGCTGCGCCGACAGCGTTTGCACTGCCTCCTGGTCCGGGTAGAGCCCCACGTCCTGAATGAAGCTCTGCAGGATGCCCAGGGCCTCCACGGAGATGCGTGTGCGGACGCGCGCCTTGGGGATGGACGGCGGGCCCGCGCCTCCTCCGCTGCTCGCGTCCTCGTCACGAGCCGGAGGCAGCGGGGGAGGAGAGGCCGCTGGTCTGGTCGCGACGGCCAGACGATCGCCCTGGATCAGCACCAGCGGCTGGCTTGTGGGAGGCTGAGGACACGGGAAAGCGCACGACACCACTGAAACCACAGCCCAGACGCTGACATTACCATACTACCAATTACACAGTTATTCTGCTGGAGCTGCTGTTTTGCAGCTTTCGCAGTGGTTCGGTTTAGGCTACTAATGAGTGTGTCACTAACTAGGCATCATATGTATTTTTTTTTTATTCGTGTTGCATTCCATGCCAAATCCGTATTTTCCAGAAATGTAATTATCACCATCATATTTGATGTGAAAATATTTTTTACTTGTAAAAAGTATAAAGTGAGTACTATCTGAACTCTGTGTGTGAATCCCATACACTCATGGTGGGCGACCACTGTTGCCTTCTACATCCAACTGTGCTCTGCCAGTCGGTGCCCGTATTACCCACCCCAGAACGATGATGGGCACAGTTGGTGCAACTTGAACGCATGGCCTCTCTCAGTTGCACTATATCTCAGTTATTTTAACAGGCGAGCCGAAACCAACGAACAACAGTACACTCGTTATATCATGGGAATTTCATGCAAAGTGTTACACATTCCAAAAAGATGTGTTTGATGATGTTTACGGTTAAGCTCTATCAGTGGAATTTCAAATCAGCTGATATGGTGGTTGCCTCTCTCAGAAAATAAGGAAAGCTAAGATGTTTAAAGGCAGGTGACCACAGTTGGTTAGCTCACTCTTGTCTCTGCATTCATTTAAAAAACGCTTATTTGTTAGCAATTGGAGCATATGGACACAGTAAAATAAAACTAAAATATCCCTTTCACGCTCAGCTGCAAAACAAACAGGATTGCATATGCATGCCGCAAAAAAAAACACTCTACCGAGTGCAGAGAAAATCTAAATGGATGTAATCGAGTCTTGCGCAGTCTGTCTACGATCAGCTTTCGAGAATGTTTTAACGTGACCATGAGCATATGATTTAAGTTTTTAAGTATGAGGGAAGACGTGAATTTAGGAGTTGATATATGGTAGCATACAGACCTTCCAACCACCAGAGATGCAAAATCGTGAGACCTCCCTCTACGCAAGGTCAGAAACAGGGGGATGTCAGGAACGCTTCGAGCACAACACACGTTTATATAAATAATTATTATTATCGTACATATCCCACCCTTGTCAACGCACAGCTGATGGAGGCCTCCCCCGTCGCCGTTCATTGGTTTTTGCCAGCCTGTTGGCCGTGGGGGCTTGTTTGACCACACTTGACCAGGCCGGTCGGCGTAGGTTAGTGAAATGGAGCATGGCGGACCTGGGTCTGATAACGCCACTGACGATGACCGTGGCCGGGAATCGAACTCGGTTCGCCGGTTAACTACCACGAGCTATGTCAGCCCTGCGCGTTTGTATATGTACATATATGTATAAGTATTGCACGTTATTGAGGCACGGTCTACAAATTTGATGTGTTTGTTTCCTAAACACTTGCGAAGGGGAAAATGAAGTGTAATCCAAATGTAGGGGAATTATTTCACGCATTTTTTTTTATTAATTCAAAGTCTTTAAATACTTTTTCTAATTGCAAAACGGGAGATGAATTTGGTTTTAAATTGTATGCTTAGACAAAATAAAATACCTCCAGATTAAGATATAAATTTGTAAAACCTCTTGTAAAACTACAGTAGTTGGAAGGTCATGCTGTTTGTAAACACGTGTGCTCATTTTGTGGAAAACAAATGGAGATTGAAAAAGAAAATTGGGAAAGTTTAAGGTGTTAATGTCCGTGTTTTTCCATTTATAGCGTTTATCGAAAAACACCTTTTTTGCATTGTTAGTTTTAAGATAAATTCATAAAAAATATTAAAATACCATGATGTATACGAAAACCAGATTGTTAAATGCTTTTTATCTGATCTTTATCTCTCATTTCTGTTACCATGAGTGTCAAAGAAAAACCCCACAACGTTGTGGACTAGCTTTATGTTCTCAATTAGAAACACCTACACCAAGTCATTGTCAGCATCGTCAGCCGTTATCTATATACTCCCCATCTCGTCACCATTTATTGAACATGATCTTGCGATTTCCACAATGCGTCTGCTTTCCTCCTGCACACGAGCCGATCTGAGCACCACATCTCATCACCTCGGGTGCGTTCTCTCCTTCGGCTGCCACTTTATTACCAGCCATCATTGCTCCCAGTAAGGTGTCCTGTCCAAGTCAATAACACTGGTCAACACACTTTTTCTGGCATCGGCTATTCCAACGGTTTTAAGGTAATTTTGGGGTGCTGATTCCAAATCTGGCATCAGTATTTGTCTATCACATCAGGTTTTTGAGATATCAAATATTGCATTTTCAATAAAAACTGCATAAGAAAAATATTAAATAAATGTGGATATCTACATAAAATGATACTATAAACACACTATCCTAAAAATACAGCACCATATTTTAACACTAAAGCAGCCACTGACTCGCAACAACTTGCAATCATAAGTGACAGAGTTAATTTCGGGTAAAATCAATGAAAATAGGGTATGCCGATAGCATAAAAATGAGATGTGATAGAGCAAATCTGAGATCAGATTCGGAATCGGCACCCTGAAATTAGTCTAAAACAGCTGCAAAAATCCAGGCCAGAAAAAAACGTTTATTTTTTGTTGACCAGTGTTATTAATATGGTGTCTCTAGTTTGCTCCCCCCCCCACCCCACCTGATCTGTGGTTCATCTCCCAATGTAATTCCAAGCAAGAACGTCTCTGTGCTTTCTGTTGCTTGCTTTAAAGCTTTGTTCCAGATCATTTTGTCGGTGTCCATGTTGTTTTGTTGTGCACGTTATGGCGGGTAATATGCACCGATTGAAAACTTTCCTCTCTAGGCTCATTGGTACGTCTGCTTTCCATTGATCAAATTACATTTCCCACAAGCAATCCGTTGTTCGAACCATTTTGATCCCGAGATATGTATGAGCATACACTCTTGTGTTTCCAAGTGGTGTCCATAAGTTGTAGGAGTTATTTTAATAAATGTGTTACTTAGTATTCTGGAAATTTTGGGAGGGACACAACTGGCATACTGAATGTGCACCTTAATTTTTTTAAGTGACACTGCATGAAATATATTAACAAATATAATGGTTAAGTAAAAATTAATATGGCTTTTCCAAGCTTTATAATTTATCTATACTGTCGATGACAAGCACTGCACACAGTTGTGCATCCCGAAAAAACTATTTTCATATATAATGTGCAGAATAATGTAAAGAATATTTCCACTTATCATTACTACAAATAAAATAATGACAAACTAGCACGAGAATGTTTTGTCTACCGAATAATTTTCTAAACATCTGTTTTTAATCCATGGTTGCCGAGCACAGACCCAAAAGCCCACAGCACCAAGTAGGGCCCGCACCAAACAGCACTTTTAAAAGTCGTAAGAGATAAGAGTTTTAAAGAGTTTCTTGATTTGAGCAAGGTTCTATGAACGAGGAGAAAATAGGCAAAGTGAGCTACAGCAGAACGGTGGTTGTGATCAACGTGCAAACAAAACTCGGCCTCTTGTATTCGGATTCAGGGTGTCTTGAATAGTATCTGGATGCAGATCCTAAGGTCAGAGGTGACGGTGTTGAGCACTGACCAGTGAGGCAATGAAGCTGAAACCGGTTGGCTACCTGGGCGTGCTTGCCTATGTGCAGTGGCTTATTGGCGTGATCCGGGAGAGGAAAAGCTGATGCTGATGATGGCAGCAGCTTGGCAGTCTAACATTATCACGGCAATAACAAATGATTTGTTGATGACTGCAGATGGTCCCTGAGCTTGCAAGGGGCTAGGGGAAAGAATTGCACGGTTTCATTATGACGATGATGCCAGTGATTGATAAAGGAGATGATTTACTGCTTAAAAGTTAAAACGTGCAAATCAACAGCATGCGGAGATAGGGATGACTCAATGTTCGCACTGGGAATGGTAAAGGTTAGATTTTCAAGTGGTGAGAATTTGGTTGGACTGTATCACGAGATTCAAATCACTGCTGGCTTACAGTATATTTTGATGGGAATTATATGAAAATACAAATGATGTGAGTAAGTGATAAATTTGCCTCACGAATAAAATGAAATGCAATTAGAAATGCATGTTAGGTCGATGCATACACCAATACAAAAAATATATATATGGAGTTGGTGGTGCGATTTGTATGTTATATCTTAAATGACTGCAGCATTACATTAATGTTGTCTAAATCACATACACAATGACAATAAAACTATCATTATTTCTTGAGGACAAATGAATGCACTCTGCTACAGCTGACAAAACCCCGATGGGGTGAAAGCACAAGCTCGAGGAATAAACACACCGGCTCTGGGTGAGGCTCCCAAGGGGAGGGGGAGAGGGGGATGCTTAAGCAAATGACAGAAAGCAATAACGAAGTCACACACAAGGACAGAAGAATGAAGTTGGAGACAATAATAATGACGTCGCAAGGCTCGAGGAATGAAGGTAGAGATTAATAATTAAGTCGTCGTGATAGTACAAATGGCATCATGAAGAATGCGAATCAGGTCATCGAATAAGAATGAAGTCTGAAGGGAGATTATGAATGAATTCTAGATTTGAAGCTTTCGTGACTGCAAGGATTCATACTCTTAGGTTTTTTCGGTAAAGTCACGTAGGTAAAAATAAATAAAATAAAAATAATAAAAATAATAGAAATAATAGAAATAAAATAATAAATCACGACGTTTCGGAGGCAACACAAGTCTCCGTCATCAGGTGGGACCGTCACAGCTAAATTTACTGTATCAAGTGAGGAAAAATCCAAGAGACAAGCTCTTAAATACAAGTTAAGGGGGATTTGTATTTAAGAGCTTGTCTCTTGGATTTTTCCTCACTTGATACAGTAAATTTAGCTGTGACGGTCCCACCTGATGACGGAGACTTGTGTTGCCTCCGAAACGTCGTGATTTATTATTTTATTTTTAATTATTTTATTTTTTACCTACGTGACTTTACCGAAAAAACCTAAGAGTGTTATGAATGAAGTCTGAGAGAATAAGAATGAAGTCACACGCACAGACACACACACACACAGACACACACACAGACACACACACAGACACACACACACACACAGACACACACAGACACACACACACACACAGACACACACACACAGACACACACAGACACACACAGACACACACACAGACACACACACAGACACACACACACAGACACACACACACAGAGACACACACACAGAGACACACACACACACAGACACACACAGACACACACACACACAGACACACACACAGACACACACACAGACACACACACACAGACACACACACACAGACACACACACACAGACACACACAGACACACACACAGACACACACACACAGACACACACACAGACACACACACAGATACACACACACAGACACACACACAGACACACACACACAGACACACACACAGATACACACACACAGATACACACACACAGACACACACACACAGACACACACAGACACACACAGACACACACACACACACAGACACACACAGACACACACAGACACACACAGACACACACACAGACACACAGACACACACACAGACACACACACACAGACACACACACACAGACACACACACACAGACACACACACACAGACACACACACACAGACACACACACAGACAGACACACAGAGGGGGAAGGTGGAGTGTGGGTGGAGGTTTGGGCGGCGGGGGCGTTGGTGAGAGGGGGGGGGCAGGTGGGGGGGGGGCAGGTGGGGGGGGGCAGGTGGGGGGGGATGCTGGGCTGGTGGAGTGGGGGCTGGGGGGGAGCTGGTGGGGGGGGGAGGCTGAGCTGGTAGGGGGCTGGTGGGGGGGAGGCTGGTGGGGGGGAGGCTGGTGGGGTGGGGGGTGGAGGCTGGCAGTGGTAGTGGGGGGGCAACAGGTAAATCACCGGCAGCACGTCGGGGTGAGGCAGCAGGCAGGGCTGCGTGGCCATGGTGGCGTGCGCCAAGTGAGCGGCGTGTGACGCTGCTGCCGGTGGCGGCGGCTGCTGCTGCTGCAGCAGCGTGGGCGGGTGGTGGTGCGCGCCGGCCTCCTCCTCGTAGATGGCATCTCGCTCGTTCTGGGGCAGGCTCAGGAAGCGGCGGATGGTGGCCAGGTTCTCCCACAGGGTGCGGTTCTCGGGCGAGGGCGTCTCCTTCCAGCGCAGCAGCTCGCACAGCCAGCCCTGGTGAGAGGGTGGGTGGTGGTGGGGGAGCGAAGACGCGAACAAGCGTTAAGAGGGCACCTCCGGGGAGACGAGGGTGGTTGGAAGGTGCAAGGTGCAAGGTTGAGGTGCAACAACAAAAACAAGACAAAAATTACTGGGATGTATCATGGGAAGGAGATGAAGAATATCTTGCAATTTTGAGAGTAAATATCAATTGCCCTGAGTGGCGGATTGTTACGCAACTGACAAAAAACGTTCCCGCAGACAGATTTTTCAGGAGAGTGAACGATAACAGTTTCCTTTTATCCAGCGTAAGTGATGCAAATGGCACGGCAAAACGGTGAACAGCGTTTTCCCGCACCTCCGATTAGCACGGTTGGCTACGTACGGTGCAAAAGAAGTTCAACATGTACATACATACAACGGCACGAAGCAAGAGGCCCCCAAAGCCACAAAATGACATCAAATTATAATTTGCGACAAGAATCACATTGGAATTAAAAAAAAGTTTAAATAAAACACGTCAGTGCTTACAAGCGAATTAAAATATTATTCAAGCTACCACAACAATAGGACAATTCTACGAGAACCAGGACAGGTGGTAACCCCCACTGTACGCCTCACATTCACTGCGGCGACGCAGTGTCCTGTAATTCCCATTCCTACAGCCGGGCGACATAACATCGACTGCTGCCAAATTGACACGCAGTGCATGGGTGAAGCCAAAGGCTGTCTGTGTGGATTTGCAATCGGTAAACAGATCACAAACAGAAGAAGAGTTCCTTTACAAAACCTGTTTGTGGTAAATACTGTATGCCGTGTTGTAAAAATGCACTTCAGCCAGTGCGAAAGGTAACTTTTGAATGGTTTACAAATTCACCAATCTATAACCAAAAACTCACCAAAATAGCACCAAACTAACCTCAAATCCTTACCCTATAAATTATCGATAAATACATGTGGGGTACTTGAACGATCATCTTCCATGGTTGACCTCACAATGCAAATTAACCAGACATGGTGCACTGAATATTAACTGAACATTAACTGGTCCATAAATAATATCTTGCTTGGTCTCTGCATAATATCTCTATACTGTACAGTATAATTAGCGTTACTAATGGGAAGTTTGTTTTTATAATAACAGTAATTTTGTTCAAAGAGGTGAATATGATCGAGTATTATAATGTTTTGTAATATATAACTCTTGAACATAGTTGCTGAACATGCACCTGCAAATGGCGCATACTTATGGCTTGCAATATGGTGCCACGAATACAATACACGGGCCTTAATCAGATTATTATTTATCTCTTGACAAATATGCGTCAGACCACTTCACCACCTCCCACTGAGATGCTTGATTGAGTGTCTTCCCAACCGGTCAGATGACATATCGGGTTCCGCGGTACAAATACGCGCACCTCAAATTACCGCATTGTAAAGCCATGAAGACACAAATAGAATCAAAAATTGTCACTGCTGATGACGACGATTCATTTGATTATTTTAACACGCAGTGCAATAAATGTATTAAAATATGCAGGTGCAGCAAAACAGGTTTTGCTAAGTACAAAAACATTACTTAGGCGTTTTTGTTACATTTGTGTTTATTCGGAAACTAACACAATGCAGATGCAGTGTTGACGAGTCATACAAGTGAGCTTGAACACGACATCTGTTCAAAGAGACAATGACCAATGGACAAGGTGAGTAACCTGAGATCAGCTCATGCATGAGAGATGGATTTTTGGATCACAGGTCCATGAGGAATGGCTATAGTAACAGGGAGGGCTTCATCCAGCTGTGGATAAATGGAAGATGATACGATGATTGATTTTATTGAGCGAAGGCTTTTTTACATGCGACTTTCACACAGTCAGAGCGTACCAGATACACAAGATGTGATCATGGTAACGACGATGTTGATGATATTTGTAGAGGTAAGCCACCAGCGTTGGTGCTGTAGCCCATATCACAAACTTACAGGGGAAAAAACACCGACTAAATATGAATAAATGTTGACACAGATAAGTCTTACAAAAAAATACCTATATATTGGACTATGCCTGGTTAAATACAGGATAAAGAACCCTAATGAAATCCTGTCATACAGTTCACTTGATTATAAAGGGCTGTGATGTGCTTATGCTACAACCCTGTTGACAGCCATAATCTTTATAACGAGGTGACCTGTAGTCCCTCGTAACTTAAGTGTTTTTTTATTAGAAGATCTGAGTAAGTATAAAACAAGTACTATAAATCGAGCTAGCTGCACTATAATCTGTCATAAATTCAAGTAAAAAATCTGCACATCTGTGCCCATTTTGTAATCTTGAAGGATAGTTTTTTGTGTTGTAAGAGGTAGTTGAAATATCTAAAGTGTACTCGCCTATTCCAGGTGCCTAAAATGTGGTTTGTAGGACTTTATTAATCTTGTTTATGCATAATTAATATAACGGTGTTGGAGCAGTGATCTGTGCAAAGCACTATGAACCCGCTGACCTGAGTTTGATTCCTGGCCAGAGCGAGCATAAGTATCAAGTGAAATCTGAACCGGTTTGCCCCTCTCTATCCTCTTCACCAATTTAAAGTCTCCATTCAGTGGTTGATCAACAAAGAGCTGTCAAAGGTAATTTGTTACGAGACTTTATTTAAAATTACGTAACAATAAATAATGGCAGATTGTTCTTATGATGAACGCTACAGGTCCTGGAGTGACAACTCCACGTGTATAAATTATTGATGATATGATGCATCGATTGGTCGATACCGGCTTGAGCTCATAATACGTGCGTCATATCACGAGCACAGGAATCGGGGTTTTTCGATTTGCACAGTGTATGTTGTATGTAATTAGTTCACTTTGCCCCTACTATCACTAGAGGCCGCTATATTCACCACTTTATAGAAGAGTATAATTGTCGAATGGAATCGTTACCCTGAATACATACTATTCATTGAAACAATCATGGGTGGACGAATCGCTACATGCTTACGAGAAATATAATTTTAATACCTCTGCATCTGAGGTTCACCAACTGAGCCACTGGTGTCAGCCCCAAAATAATATGAGCAAAGACTGTTATCAAAAAATAATACTGGTCCTCTGGGGAGGACATTCAATCTAATAACTCTAAGACATAAAAGGGTTTTTGATGATATTCATATCAGTAGGCCATTGTCTGCCAGTGTTGTAGCCAAATTTATATGGCAAAATTACTATAATTAGTAATTACTATAAACATCCCAGTACAAAGGGCATGAGACCTCTCTTGAAATGAGCTTTATGGAGATGCATGGAACAATCTTCACATTCAAAACGACGATAATGATGGTACAGATAATTTTATATTTCTTTTTTAAGTGATTGGAATTATTATTAAGCTTGATGAGCAGAGTTAGTGGGTGGAACTGACAAAGTGAGTCCTGTTTTGTCAAAATCGGATGACTCAGAATAAGCTCTGACCTGGCCCGACGTTGATGCTCTTTTAGCAAGGCTTACATCACCTGGTTTTGTCAAACACAGGGAATGCTAAAATACTTTACAAAAATGTATCTATCACATGTGTTTCTTCCACTAGTAGCATGGTGTGGTCACCATGGGCCCTGGTCTTCGGAAATGCACCCCCCCCGTCCAATTTCCACCCTCTTTGTAGCCAAAACATTTTTAAAACTTGTTTTTGTTTTAATAGGTAAGGCCCACTGAGCTATGTAGCCCTTTTTCACACGTGACCTGACCACAAATGGTAGCTGAACGAAATGGTTTTTGACGTGTACATTTATCGCAACAAATATTATAAACACATGTTTAGAAATGTATATGGAAAATCGGAGGGCCCGGAGAAAAAAATCCACGCAACCACGGGAAGAGAAAACATGTAAACTCTAAATATAGATTTGTCAGGGCCCGGATTGAACCCACAACCTTCTGTATACAAGGCGAGGTAATTAACATCTCGCCACCGTGGCGTCCTTGAAACCTTGACCCTTCTGACTTCTGGTCCTGTGGGCTATGGTGCAGTTGCACAGCTTGCACACTCGATAGCTATGACACTGTCTGTCTACCACACAGTGGACTTCATAACACATTTCTGGGTGGTCTGTCAGCCTCAATGTTGAGTGAGCTATGCTGGGTGAGTAAGTGAAAGGTTTATTATTTTCTGTCTAAGCCTAAACTTACCATCTAATAGAAGAAGAGCACATGTGTAAACGTGTCGTTATCATAGCACGGTTATAACACAGAAAACATTATCACTGTAATATTATATCAATAGGTTCACGTGTTGCACACATGGGCGTTGTTATATGTGCATTTCGGCTTTGCTGTATAATTTATGGAAACCACACCAAACATCTAAATATCGAGAAATGTTTAAATAAAGGGCAGTTGAGCTGAAACTATACAGGAAAATAAAATTCGAATCAATCTTCAATTGTCTAAGGAGTAGAGTGTTCTTTTTATTTTCTACATTGCTATGACAAAGCTATTTTATTAGTTCATGTGGAGAGACAGACATAGGGGGGAGACATTATCTGCTCATCTATTTTGTTAACTTACATTCTCCCCAATTACGCTAATGATTATTTTGTGTTATGTATGACCAACTTTCATCAATTTGGCATCACAATGGTGCACACCAAAACAATTATTGAAGTATATTTATTTAAGGTGCCTAAACTCTGATCGTTTTGCTTCTCACCGAGAGCAGTAAAGTAGCAAAGGAGTTTTGTTGAGCCGTCTTAACTGTGATGAATCAACGTAACGTTATCTCGTCATGTGTAAGTTTTGACGGAAATTTGCCACGCTACATAGGCACAGTACGTGCTCTTCCTACAGATACTCGTAACCAAATATCGCCCTGTAACAGACACCGCAAAGAGAAGCGTGTGGGACATTGCTGACTGCGTAGCTCTTAGATGTACGCGATCATCGCTGGCGGTTGTGAAAATTGATGGTGTGCAATAAATACGGTTATTAAACGTTGGAGTTTTAATCGTCCATCGGCCTTGCCGGTCACGGCGTGAGCCTGCCCTGGGCTCCGTGCCCTAAATGAGAACACTGTCTGCCAGCCAATTAACCCCGTCGAATGTTCCACGGTAAACTACTTCTCCCACAAGGCCGAGCGTTTCCTAAAGACACCGTCCAATGATTCCTACGTTTATTCGAAAGAAGACAACATCCGCCGCAAAGTTAATATAACAAGCGGATGGTGATTTTCTTAGTTTTACACTTAATTTAAATGAAGTCACTCTCAAAAGCATTAATAGCCAGTTGTATATATTGTTTTATGATGCTTACATATAATGGATGTATTGTCGAAGCACTAATAATGATGATTGTCATAATGGTTCTATGTGTGTCGCAAAAGTGGAGTCTGCATATGATATAAAAACATCAGCAGTTTGCCAAAGACCTTAGTAGACACAAACTAACTTGTTATATTTAAATGCTGTCTCACTAATTTCCACAGTTTCTTGTTTTATAGTGCATAATTTCACACACATTGCACACTTTATAAAATACTTTTCTTTCGAATCTTCACGTCCTTTCAACTAAATTCACTCCTACCGTGTCCTTTGCTTCATTCTGTGATTTAATGCTTCTATACCTCTACTTACAGGGTCTTAGAGAGATTGCCAAATCAAGGTAATGGCTACAACAATTATATTACAGGGTAAAAATGTATTATTACGTTCCACCCACATCAACCACATGGCTACAAAACGCAAATTACAGTAATGTCAACTGCGCTAAATGGTTTATTAAAGCCAGCGGCTATTTTTTCTCCACTGCTAACATGATAAAAATGTTATTTGCCGTTTTTATCAGTTGGAATATGTACCAACTTTCATTTGAAATACAATCGCAGAACATATGGAATATTACTTGCCGTTTCGAATAACCACCCTACCACAAGGGGCATGTTACTGGCATTGAACATAAATACACAAACAACGATGCCTCTCGTCCACGCTCTGACCCAATTCATATAATCGTTGCAGCTTACATCTCGATGCATTTACATATAAACGTCGTGTTTGAACTTGTCTATTAATGAACGGTGTTTTTTTTTCTCTCGTGTAAATAAATACACATTGGAATAATTCACAATCCTTCCTCAATCCAGTGTCAATTGTGGGAGGTCGATTTGACCATACTGGACCGCGCTGATTGGTGTGAGCTGGTGAAGGGGGAGCCCAGGACCTGTTCAGATATAAACTCGTGATTGATGTTAGCCGTGGCCGGGAATCTCACCAGGTCGCCGGGGTCATAGTGCACTGAGCGAACTCCTGTGCCACCACGCCCCTCGTGTTCAGTGCCTAGACTATGGTCTACCAAAAAGTGAATGAATGCCATTTTGTTGCAAAGCAGAGGTCGCAAACGGGTTTTGATTCCTTACCCGTACCCGGCCGCACCAGGGTCGCAAACGGGTACTCGTACCCGGCCGTACCTGTACCCTACCCGTACCCGGCCGGGTACGGGTAGGGTACGGGTATCGGGTACCGGATTGCAACCTCTGGGATGAAGCCATGTTGCAGGCGCAGGTGGGTTGATTCTAGGAACTTGAATTGAGAAGAGATAAGACGTTGGGAAATGAGTGACAAACAGTTACTCACCAGTGACTCACGGTCTACCCGTACCCGGCCGCACTAGGGTCGCAAACGGGTACCCGTATCCGGCCAGGTACGGGTAGCCGGGTATCGGGTAGGGTACAGGTATCGGGTACCCGGTTGCGACCTCTGTTGCAAAGCACTACGATGTTACCGTCTTGAATAGGAAGACTAAGGTTTTGTGCAATCGACACCAATTACCGCTCATTTACAATCACAAGACAGATTCGGGGAGCCTGACTGATCAGTAACAGACAGCCGATTCCACGCTCAAACGTAAACCTGTCCTTTGATAAACCATTATATATCATACACTTGGTAACCCAGTCGTGTGTACACAACACAAACAGCATCCCAAATTACTGTATAAATAATGTATATACGTATGCATTCATTTTAGAGCTGTGCAGAGCAAAGTGTGCAATCACTTTTGATAATATTGATTAAGTAAAAATATTCGCTCAATTATGGTAAAAGTCTACTTCACTAGCTCAGCATAACTCTTTTTTATTATTTAATTAAATTAGCACATTGCTTTTTGCAGTCATATTTTATTGTGAAAAGCATTCATGTATTTTTATTGCGGTATTAGGTAATGCACTGAAATTAAAATGGCAAAACCATAAAAACCGTCCTCGGAAGGATTGTGATGAAAAGAAAAGGCGACTGCTGATGGTGGTGGGCGCCTTTTGCTTTGGTCAAACACCAGCAAGGGGAGAGAAGGCGATGTGTAGCTTTACAGGGCGATCACTTGATATTGCAAACATACGCACTCACCCGCGCGTGCACACACACACCGCTCTAATATGCAATTTATAGTCTGAGTAATCAGTTTTAAGGCAGTTATAAAAAAACAACAACACTCTACCGATACTTTTTCTACATTTAATTGATTTTGATTACGAATGGTTCAACTAAAATAGTAGTAAATGCAATATTACCACGCGTAATCACAAAGCATTACCTTCTTTTCAACACTCATTCAAGTTACAATTCAACATTTACACTATTATACTCTCCCCGGCTGGCCACGTGTTGATGTATATCAACAGTACAAGCATGCAGGGAGTAATCTATTTATAAAATAGTGAACTTTTTAATTTCCAGTTCACCTGAAATGTATCCAATCTTGTCGTATCTCAGCAGCTCACAAGAGTGGGAGGCTAGTAGGTGCCAATTGGTGTTTGGTTGAGTGACCGCCAGGGTTCATCAGGTCGTCACCCATCCAGAAAAACCGAGTGGAGGAGCCTGGCCAGGCGATGGCTGTGTGGCAACTCGCCCACTTGAGCCAAGCACAATATTTTTTGTTATCTGTGACCTGGCCACAAATGATCGCTCAAACGAAGTGGCTTATCACGTGGAAATGTATAGCAGCCGAATGCTCCAAACGCTTGTTGATTTTACCTCTGTGTGTAAAAACCGGAGGACCCGGAGAAAAATTCACACGACCACAGGGAGAACGTGCAAACTCCAAATATACAACACATCAGGGTCGGGATCGAACCCACAACCTCCTGTATACCAGGCGAGGTAGTTAACATCTCGCTACCGTGGCGGCCCAGGACCCTCCGGAAAAAATAGTTGAGGCTTTCCTGGATAAAGAAATCAACAACTCTGCGTGTTTGACGAAACAGAATTTCACGCACACGGCGGTACAGGCACTAACGCGTATGGCACACTGACAGATGAAATGCTTGCGCGCACACAATGGCATTTTCAACATTTTATTTTAAAGACAAATAGTTGAATTAAAGCAATGAAATGTCATAAGGTCAAATAATGTGTTTCTGATATTATATAAAGTTGCGACGGCTTGGAGAGGCCTTCATCCAGCAGTGGATTGATCATGGCTGACGATATGAATTACACACTTTTTTTCAAGAAAAAAAAGTATATATGAAGGAAAATGTAAATATCTTGAATAAAGTTTGATAGAATAAACAAACAAACCGATGTCAATGTTAGTCACCCGCTGTTAAGATTCCTATACAAGACCATACTTGGACCTAGGCAGAGATATTCCATTCAGTGTTGACAGATGTCCCCGGATCCCTCCCAGAAATGAAGAGGCAGCCGAGATGAAGCGTACGCAGCTCGCGAGGGAGAACCCTGCTTGTGGCCACCACCGCGTTGCCTGTCACCGCTGTCAGTGGCATCACGAGTGACCCCACGTGTGTCTTCCCCAACGCGACCCCACCCACCCCCTCTGCACCTCTCGCCAGAACCCTCACCACACCTTTCTCACCTCACTGCAAATTTTACCTGCGCTAACCCCCCCTTACCACCCTCTCCTCCTCCTCCCATCCAACACCACAGCGACAACGTCATCCACATTCCCCATCATCAGCCCTCATTCCTGCATCACCCCACCTCTCCCGGCACAGGTTTAGACAGCTGCTCGGGCTTCATTATAGCTGGCCACATCCTGCAGCAAAGCCTCACTTCCTCGGCTCCTCCAGTCAACTGTCGTCGTTGAGCTTGCAGGAGAACAACGTGTGCGAGATCGCTCGCTCTGAGCATCCCCAAATATCTTGGCATTTTTTGTTCCGATTTGACTCGCGTGCTGCGTTATTCGTGCTGTAGGGACGGAATCTGTCAGTGACACTCTGCGGTGTAATGTGCACTGTATGGCTAATTTGCGAAAGGACGCCAGCCTAATTTTCCTGAGCTCCGCCGTACGCAGCTGTGTGGCACTTGCTTTCTGCACAAACGGGATGGCTCACTGCCTGTATCGGTTACAATACTCCACGAGGGCCTTAATATTACCAACTGTGCCATTTATATGTCATTACAGATGATACAATACACCTTACAGAGGATATTACATTACTATTTTTAACTGGAAGATGGAATTACCCAATCGCAAATGATGCAAGTGAACGAATTAGTGTACCGCTATATGTGCAGACAAAGACAACGATCCTCCGTATACCCTGTAACAGACAATTGGGGCAAGTGCTGTTCGCGAGCACATGAGGGGGTGGGTGGTCAGCATCACGCCCGGCCACCTTTGTCTCTCCAGTCGGGAGAGATTGTACACACTGCAACCAGGTACTCATTTGGGGCTGAGTCGACCTAGGGGAGGCCCAGGACCGGGACAGATAAAAGTCACTGGCTACGCTACCGCTCGCCACTACGTGGATATTTTGAACTTTCTTTTCCTCAAGTAGATATGTTTACGGAAATAAGTATTTCACCGGCTAAGTAAGTTGTAGATTTGAAAAAAGTGAAAATCAATGTTTCAGGAGCAAATGAGCCCACTTACTATATAACTTCTAGAATTAACGCTCGTTTTTGACCCCACCACACATGCTATACTTCCTCACTGTGTACCTCTGCCATTAGAGTATAAATGTACATACTTGTTCTTCCTTTCTTAGCTTCTGAACTGCAGTTTTAATTGGAATATGTTAATTCCCCATTACCGACTCTCGCAGAATGATTCCACAATAATAAAAAGCATGACTCTTGCCTGCATAAGAAATTAACAAACTGCAACTTTTTTATGCCATTTCTCCAGAAAGGACAACACTAAAGTCCTTCATATGTGCCAATTAAAGTGTAAATTAATTACCACAATATTCCAATTATCCATATTTATCGGCACACAACACACAATGATGTTGCAGCGATGTTTACCTGTGTGTTAAATGCTGTTACGCAAACGCTTTTGTAGATCATAACCGTGTTGTATGTGTCGCTTATTTCAAACACCATCCTTAATAAGCATTCTTATGTTTGCAAAGTTCATCTATTTATAAACTTCTTAAATAGGTTTAGCTTCTTCCATCAAAAACCATGCTCTACAAGATAAAGCTTACAAGCAATCAGTCAACTAATGTTTTAGGAGCTATACAAACTTACATAGTTACGGATAAAAATAAGTATGGCATAAAAAAAACGATGCACAAGTCCGATCGCACAAAAACAATAACACAGAAAGCATCAACACATGAACATAAAAATAAAAATTCAATTACCGGGGAAGAAATCTGTCATACTGCAAACCGAGCTGCATGGTTTTGCAGACTGTGCATGATAATGGGATATTGAATGTTGTCATTTTCCGTGCCTGTCCCGCGCTCTAACAGAATCGGCGAGCAATTTGTGGCGAGAGCACTGACCTTCGCTGCCAGTGCGTGTAAATTAAAGTTAATTACAGCGTCGCAGTGACACAGTGAACTGGGCTCCCCTGGGGACGCCTTTAATAGAATATTTATTTCTCCCATCTAATAACGAAGGTGATATTGACTCGTGCTAACTGCTGCCTCATTAATCCCAGGATTGCCCGGAGATTGGGATGACTGAGACGATTAGTAGTAATGCTCCTTTGTACGGCCCACCTCACTAACGCGTCGAGCTGCGGGGATGGGGGAGGGGAGGAGGTGCAGAAACTCGCTGCACTTAAACGCCGCTCTTCCTGCCATGCATGGAATGCCGTTCTGTTTAAGTGCGCCGCTAGAAATTAGAGGCAATGCACGTGAGCCTTCAGCGAAATCGCAGCCTACAATCGGTGCCGCGCCACACAATCACGATGCAAAGCATATATGTCTATGAATGCACGCGTATTGCTTCTTGATTTCGGTGTTGGTTAAATAACAACTATACGAGCGAGAAGCCCTCGACAACTGCTTCATGGAAAGCCAAAACGCCGTAACTTCAAATACACAAATAAGTCCCGTCTGGTTTGCAGGCATTTTACCGCAGCTGCGTGTGGTGGAAGAAATGTTCAGAAATGTGAACAGGTTGAGAAGCGTGTGAATATCAATGTTGAGGTTCTTGTTGCTATTTTTCACATTACATTTCATTGTATATCAGTCATTGACTCTGCCTCAGCCAAATGTCAATGCATAATTACGTGAGGCTACGCCATTCCTGCACATACCACCACAGTGCTGTGTTAATTTTCCAATGACAATTGAAATTGTGATGTTCTCACGGTTCATGCGAATGCGATATATATACACACACACAAGCAGGAACCACTCCAACAGACACCGTGCTTAACTAAGCCAAACACACTGAAGGTGCGCCAAGTTTCACTTTTGCCACAATTCGCCAACACAGAGCGATACTTGGTGACATTTGAGCAACTGTTGTATTGAGGGGCAATTTCATAAGCATGCTACTTCAGTTACAGCAAAACGAAATCGATCGTCGCCATCAACCATTTTCTATCCACTGCTGATCGACGGCTTTCCCGTGCCGTTGGTATCACCTCGGCGTCGTGCGACGCCACAGGTCCATCTCGCTCCTGCGCATGAGCTGATCTCATCGCTCCATCTCGGCACGTTTCTCTCCTTTGGCTGCCATTCTGTCACTCGCCATGTTCATCGGCCAACGTCTCTCCGAGCGAAATGCGTCCTGCCCCAGCCCGCTCACGTTCCCCAATCGTCAATGTGATGTATCAGATTCTCAGGTTTTTTCGGTAAAGTCACGTAGGTAAAACATTAAAAGTAATGAAAGTAAAATAAAACAAAACAAAAATAAAATATTTTTATTTTTGTTTTGTTTTATTTTACTTTCATTACTTTTAATGTTTTACCTACGTGACTTTACCGAAAAAACCTGAGAATATGAATCATTGCAGTCACGAAAGCTTCAAATCTAGAATTGATGTATCGGAATTGCGTTTGTTCCCTGATCCATGATTTGCTCTTCCTGCCTCTCAGTGCACTTCCAAGTACGTGTCTCCATAACCTCCCCATGCTTATTCGCACCTTTTTCATCTTAAAAAAATAAAAGTAATGCAAATTACGAATTTATTGTCCAAAATTATAGAGCTTAAATTAATAATGCTAGGCGCAAAAAAATAAACACCTACGTGTTATCTCATCTGTCTGAAAGAAAAATAGTAAAATAGTGCAAAATTGCAACATGAATGTTGCCCAATATAACCTGAAAATGCGTATTACGGCTCACCTTTTAGATAAATGTAATATACCATAATTAGCATGTTTCCTATAATTGTGGTATTACTATTAAATGTTTCTACAATTAATTTTAAAATGATGCCGCTTATTCAGGTGCATTAAAGCACAAAATTGGATAAACACCGCTTTTCAAAGTCGCATTCAAGTTACAATACAGTGATGCTACACGCTACATGCATCACTGCCGATGTTTTTTTTTATATAGTTTAGCGATACAACACGTATGTGTCGTGTTCAATAAGAGTGTATCTCCTGTGATATAAAGAAAAACCAGCGAGCATACGTGCCAACATCAAGACGGGGATGGTGAAACAACGTCAACGCTCAGGAATGAGGTAGGCTGATAAAAAGTGGGTCTCGAAAGTTAATAATACCTTTGAAAGACTATTAGACAAGCTTTATAATTACAAACATGCAATTATCAAGTGCATCAGAAGGAACAAACCATGAAAAAATCGTTATGCTAGGGGCCACATCACTGACGTAAATATGTTGGAAATATAGTCTCATACCCACAGTTGTACAATGGCTATTTCAAGGCATCGACATACAATATTGTCCCTACGTGGTGTGAAAAAGTCTTGCTGTCGCCACTGTGAATCTCGCCCGCGACAAGCGTGTTTCACAAACCGCCCACAGTACTGCACGCTCATCTCGACAGTGGCGCAGTGGTGCAGCTGTCAAGTGTGCAGGCAGTGCAGCTGCACTACGGCACCACGTGCCGAACGGGCCAAGGTGCCAGGCGACAAAGAGAGGGTGATAGAGCGGGGAGGGGGGGGCATTGCATTCCTAGCATCAGAGCCGATGCCAGGCACGCTATGCTAGTAGCAAGCTTAGAACAAGTGACGGCACCAGCATTTTACTCCACTGCAAATCGTGTGTGAATGTAAAGAAGATTGCCAGAGATTGTACACGCCCAGAAGGAGACTAAGTATGGGTCAAGAGCCCAGTGATTTATTTTTCATGTTGCAGAAGCTTGTATCTACAAATAATATATCCACTTCAGCTTGAAAGCCTGACATTTGATGTTAGATGACTGCAACGCGGATACACCTCAGTACTTGTATTAACAATTGAGTGAATTCTATGAGAATGAGATAAACCATCTGTATAAAATCACAGCACCAGAAGTGATTCTATATTTTTGACATAGTATCCAGAGACGTGAACCTCGCAATAGCCCTACAATTATGAAACAGGAAGAAACAAAATAGAAATCCATTCAAAATAAACAATTTTAAAAGGAAGGACTTTGGTTGAGATTTTGGCTTAATAGCTTCAATCCATGAAAAATTATGTTTTACCAACTCATCCATTATTTTGGAAGAGTAAAGTTTGGCCCACGGCTTAAAATAATCTTGGCTTTTTATATTTCAAGCTAGATTTATTTAATAATTCAACCAACTTAATTACTTTACGCATGTGGTAATAATTGAGCATATGTTAATCGATTAATCTATTTCTCGTGGATATGTTAACAGGCATAAAACATAGACATTACATACTTTGCTGCTCCTGGACAATATTCACCCACGTACCTCTCTCTACATGCGCATTAACAACGCTGAAATTAGTGAATGAACTGCTAAACTAATGACGACACTAACCAAGCAACCTCCATTCCCAGGATCACCCATGTAATTTTCTTGTTGCTGCTGCTACATTAGTCACATTTCACGTCTCTGATTTAAAGGAATAAAACCTGTCATGTTGACTGCAATTGCCAATCCAGGTCAACTCTTTCATATGTAGGAACAGTCAGGAAATTTAATTAATTAATCTTCCTTGTCTTAGTCAATTTAAAATTTCAGGTTAATAGCACATAGCAGGATAATGGAGCTTAGAATGGATTTACTGTGGGTGAATTTCTGCATGGATGACCTTTCCTGCTTAGTTACCTGCACTAGTCGCCTGATATCAGAAGATGCTCTGAGTGTGCTGGAGCTTCATGGGAAACTAAATCAAGTTCCTCGCGCCAAACAACACGTGGTACAAACCCTACAGAGTAATTTTTTTTATATTTAATATATATTTTTAAATCCTATTTCATCTTGCGAAACAACAAAACGTTGTATTATAGTTGACATGTAAGCATGCATACATACACAACAATTCCGTAGATTATTTTCATTTCGTACAAAAATTTTCACCGGTTCCCTATTACTCGTGATAATCCACTTTGTGTCTGCATTATGGAATTCTCAAAAGCCCCTCACCTGGCTCTTCATTGCTGCCACCTTCGCAAAGAGGGCCTGCGATACCTTGGCGCGCTTCATCTCCTGCTGGATTTCATCGTAGATGATGGCCGTGATGCCCTGGCCCACACCATCTTCGATCTTCACGCAGTGCTCTAGGGGCATGGCAAACGGCTTCGTCTGCACACACACACACATCATGACGGTACACGTACAGTTTACATTAACCTTTGCAAGAACCGTGACACGCACACATCATAATTGGGATCCATTCAAAAGCACGCACAACTTTTAAAACAAGTGAGGGAGATTTGTGTAGGATATTTCAGTGCTTCAAAATGGCAATATTGTCAGTTATAGTGTTGCCATTTATTATTTTACTGTCAGTTTTCGACTGGTTCTTTTCCTTGATGAAGAAACATAAATCTTAGAATGTTTATTATTTTCATCAGACATGAAGTTTTAGGGTTATTATCATTACAACACCGAATGAAGGAATTGCAATGAGACAATGCCACTGGACTGCCACGCCTGTATTTGGGGCAATGTAGGTTGAATATAATGTATCAATATATTTATAATTATCTATACATTTAATGAACAAAAACATTCAGTGAAATTATGGCTATTTTAAACATTGGAATTGGTTGGCTGAAATTTTCTTGTGTCAGCCCCCATTCTTCTCCTGTAATACTTCATTTGCTTTCTTAATGGTCTGTAACTGTAACAAGATGGATTATCAACACCTGTGTTAGCTTTCCAATAAATGTTCAAAGTAAAAAAACATAATGTGGAGAGGAAACAGCATGCACTACATTGCTAAATATATGTGAGAACCTACATCAATCAATAAGATGCTCTCCAGAAGGGATTCTCAAATAGTTATTATAATGAGAATAATTTACAGCTGTTTGTCAGTCCACTGCTGGATGAAGGCCTTCGCACACCATGATCACATCATTGGGGTTTACGATCATACTTCACCACGTTTGTCAGTACGAGTTGGTAAAAAAAAGGGGGGGGGGGTGGGGGGCTCCAGGACAAGTTCAGCTATCATTCGCCGGTCACGCTCTTAGTGGAGTGCCCTCACCACTGTGCCACCACTCCAACCCCCAGAGGCAAGTGTCTGCAAACATTCAAAGGGGTCTGCAGGTGGTCTGCAAGGTGCTGGAGAGTCAGGGATGCGCAAATACAGATCTGCACGTTTGGCAAGCCCTTCCCATCCCCTGCTCGTCTGGCTCAACCAGTAGTATAGTCGTAGACGCAGGCTTGCAATGTCCCCGTAAACGATAAGTGAACGCCATTTGCTATGACGAGGACTGCAGGGATTTTCTGCAAATTCAAGGGAAGATTCCAACGCCTAAGGGGTCTTCAACCTAACGAAGGTTTAACAACCTCTGCTCCACACCATCTCGAACGATCGTCTGCGTTCAGAAGTCGGACAGGGTACCGACGGAGCGCGAGCGTGCACGTACCCCTCATGCAGAACTGTTCCGGCTAAGGCGAACAGACATTCGTGCAGCTTTGGACATTTGTTCTTTAAGGCTTCTTTGCAGGCGACAGCTGTTGCTTGCAGTATGTTTGTCGCTGACAAGTCGGTCCTGCGCAGCATACCAATGAAGCACCCACCGCACCTGCACCAGAAGAATTGAGGACTCTTCCTCAGCCTGTGATTATCTTTTATCCCCATTACCTGACCAAATTTGGAATGGATTATGACCCTTTGTTGACAAGAATCTTTGGCAGGCACCATTGCAAACGGGTGACGTGAAACTTTACGGTGTAAATTGCCGTCGTGCAGAAATTGCTTCATTTCTTCATGACAAATATTTATCTGGTGACTTTTTCAGGCCTGAGCTCATCCTTTCTGGGTCCTGGACCGAGTTGTCTCTGTTGAATTTCAGTTTCAACAGAAGCCTCTTTCGGCAGTTGCCAAAATAAATGTCAACGAATTCATCTGATCACTAAACCCTTGCAATAAAATGACTTTATACTTTGCAGCATTGTTTACTTTGGGCTTCATCTAGACATAAAGGAGTTTCTTCTTGAGAGGAAAGTACAGTTGAAGATAAATGGTCGGCATCACACGGGTTGGCGAAGGTGCCAACTGTGGCAGAACACTCCCACTTGCAAGGTGATAAGTTAAAATCCTGGTCAGGGGTCCACATTGCCCAGCATAAACAACAAATTGTGCCACGTTGCAGAAGTCAACGGTGGTTGTTGTATGAAGAGACTGGTCTCTAATATGGGAATGTGGAATTTCCATCACCTGCTTGGGAGGTGAGCACAGCCACATGCTTGTTTGGATAAGGGGACATACTTTGACTTGAGTGAAAGTAAGCCTAACGGGACCCCATGCCCTATGGAAATTTTAGCACAGCAATGAACTGTGGGTTACGGGGCTCACAGGAGTGGGAGCAGAAGCGCTACCTGTGGTGAGAAGTTCCTGCCAGGTTGCATTATGCTGCTGGCCGCCATCACCCCGGCTGGGTTCATGTTCCTCTCGCGCTCCTCCTGGTACAGGCGGTCCCTCTCCACCTCGGCCAGGTTGAGGAAGTTCTGCATGGCACGAAGGTTCACCAGCAGAGACTGGGACGCCAGCTTTGGATCCTCCTCTTTCCGAAGTATCTCAGAGAGCAGACCCTGAGACAGATGCAGGCATACGGATGTTGAGATTTCTGAAGAGATGAAGCGATCCAAATGTGTTTTTTGTCCATCATTTAAGAGTCTTCCAGTTTGATATTTGGACTTATGATCTACTTCTTTTGATACACACTTCCAGACTTTAGCCCAGGAATGAACATAAATGTTCACGAGGCATCCAAAGAAAAGTAATTTAAAGTGACGTCTAAAGCAAATCCAATGTTACCCATTTTGCACTGTCTGGTGGTCAAGCAGGTGTAGCGTGGTTGGCATGGGCCCTGGTGCAAGGAATTATATACGGGGTGGGGGTGTCCTGTCCAATTTGCCACCCTTTTTCTATCTTGGCATCTGAGTCACTCCGGCCCATGGGCCCTGGTGAAGTTGCACCGCCTGCACACTCAACAGGCTACGCCAACCGTTGGTTGGCAATGGTTGTGTCGCAGCTTCAGGCAAACTGATCTCACTGTGACTCACTGGCTGTGTTTTTTTTTCTTTGTTTGCAAACGCCATGTGGGGGGACCCCGTTCACCACAACGCCACTCACCTGCGTGCGGTTAAACGCGACGCGGGCAAACACGGCCTGCGAGACGCTGGCGCGCTTGAGCTCCTCGCGCACCCGCTGGTAGATGTCGAGGCCGACGTCCGACGACGAGTTGGGCATCTCGCCAGCGCAGCCCTTGCTGAAGGCCCTCACGGTGGAGCCCATGGACGCGCCGGGCGGAGGCACTCCCTGCGAGCCCGGCGGCGGCGGCGGGTGGTTGAGGAACTGCTGGTGGTGATGCTGCTGCTGGTGGGCGAGGAGCCTGCTGACCGCCAGCTGCTGGTTTAGGAACTGAGCCATGGCTATCTGCTGGCTCACCAATTGCGGGGGCATCATGCCAGGTCCAACCAGCGGCTGCAGCGGAGACAGCGGGCTGCGCAGCTGGGAAGACGGCGGAGGGAGGAGGCCTTGGGGAGGACCCGGGGAGGACTGCGCAAGGTGCGGTGTCTGGCCCGGCGAGAGCTGCGTGGGCGTGAGCTGCCGCGGCGAGGCCGGGTCCTTGCCGCCCGACAAGTGCTGATGATGATTGGGGCTGGGGCTGGCGTTTGTCCTTCCCGACAGCCTTGCCAATGACATCATGTCTTGTCCATCTGCTCTGGCTAAAAGCGTCGCAACAAACACGTGTTGTTACTGACACGCGCAGTTCTCATTGAGTTGATGCGCGATCGCAAAGTTTTCATGAAACATTCGAACTTCGCTCGATCGCAATCCGTGGATCGAGTTGTAATTCGCGAATATTACATCGGTCGGAAGTGATATGAAATGCCGCGAAATATTACGTTAGCTTGTAAGTGAAAAGCAGGTGTTGAAACATTGACCACACCTAGGCATGCACTATAACATGTTGTGATTTTTACCATAACTCTCCCCGACTGACATACATTTAAACTGACAGCTCTCGTAAATGTGGTAATTTGATGGTTCGAAGCATTAGTACAGTATTTGTATTACATGTACACAATTGGCATGAATTTGGTTTGCCATGATCGATTATCTGAAATCATTACAATGTGTTTTGTATCGCAAGCACATTGAGATTGAAGTGATAGCGCGTTTTTTCTCATTTTCATGGTATGGAACTCATAAACGTAACCTTAACCTGGAAATATATTTACGATTGTGATTTAGCATGTAGAGTAATTCGTACGTGGAGCCTAAGTCACATCTGCGGTCTCGTGCCGATGCTTTACAGACCCCGGATGATACAGAATTGCACGTCGCATTAGTACAACAGACACCATTTCCCCTCCTAGTGGGCAATCTGAACATTGCCATTAATTTCTATCGTTTTGTTTTCCCAATGACACTGGAATGCAGAAGACCTTACATTTCAAAGAGGCAAGTCAGATGTTTTTCTGAGTTGAATGATATGGGGACGAGGCTTCGTTTAAAATGGTTCAGACTAGGAGATGTGCGCCTGAAATTTTAACTGGCAATGATTTTTGAGGCAAACTATTACAATAAATCTTCTTGGTTCTTTCGGTAAAGTCACGTAGAATGGAAATAATAAAATAATAAAAATAAAACATAATAAAATAATTCTCACGACGTTTCGGCCACAACGCAAGTAGCCGTCCTCAGGTGAAGAACAGGTCTGTCAGAAAGACAGAGTCTGAATGAACACCACCAGGCTTGGCAGCGTATATTTAAGCTGGGTTGGAGGGGGAAGAGCGCCATGACAAATGAATTTGCATATCAAGAGGAATTTAGCATATTTATGGGAAATGCAGGTATGTGGTTAGTACTACTTATGCCCGTGCTGCTTGCGTTGTGGCCGAAACGTCGTGAGAATTATTTTATTATGCTTTATTTTTATTATTTTATTATTTCCATTCTACGTGACTTTACCGAAAGAACCAAGAAGATGAATCCCCGCTTTCACGAAAGCAGCTTTAAATCGAAATATTACAAGAAAGTCAAAGAAGGAATGTATCCAGTGCTTGTAATGGTCAGATTGATAATCCTAGGCCACTCAACCACCTGGATATGCACTCGTAGCTTTGTGGTAATTCTGTGCGTCGAGAAGTTCGTACAGGGTGCGTCTAAAAACTATTTTCTACTCCCCCAAAACGTAAACTGATTAATGTGATATTGTTGGAGCCAGAATAACCCCCGATAGGAGATGACATGACAGAAACATTGATTGGCTGAGGATACAATGTTTATGATAAGAAAGCAGTTAGTTTATCAAGTTCAAAGACTATAACACAGCGATCTGTAACCACTAATCTCACGATTATAAGTGAACCAACTGATTCAAATGTTTTTTGCATAATGTTCATAACGACCTTTTCATTTTTTTTACTTTGACATTAAGCATTGTCAGGAAAGCCAAATTATTATCAAGGGTTACTGACGAAACATTCAAATTGTTAATTGGTGTCAATCACAAATAACCATGACTGTTAGCAAAAGCCATTCACATTCATGCGAGGGGTTAAATCAATATCGATTCATAGCCTGGCGATGTACAGGTTCAGTTTGTGCGATGTCGCACACGTGCGGTTTAACTTACTTTTGCCCAAAATTCTCTTTATGCAGTTTAAAGTCACTCATATACGGCTATGCAGTCGGACGTGGGACAACATTGTGCGTGTACTTTAGGCACTACTCGTCAGACAGCTGTCTCGTGCTCTTTCGCTTTGTGCGCCCTTTTTCAGAATGTATCTACCACATAAAGCGAGGGAAACCTGTATGCGGAATAAAACATATATTTTCATGTTGTATGTCATGGGTTCCTTTCATCCCCAAAGCAACTTCACTGCCATGTGAAATATATATAAGATTTTTATTTTTTTATGAAATCCTGATCCAGAAGTACAACACTCTGCTGAATCACCGGTGTGGTGGGAAAATGTGGGTGGGTGGATGGGAGGAGAATAGAGAATATTCCTACCTAGGGTTGCCTCCTGTCCTTATTTAAGCCAGGGTTTTTCTCTCTTTGAAGTGGCTGTCCTAGGAAGTCTGTATTTTTACCAGAACATTACAGCTCACTTTTTGTCAGTTACATAATAATACACTCCTCAAGACAATGCACATAGCCTACTTGCCATGATATACCCTATTATTTTTTAATATCATGGATGGCAACCCTTGTTCCACTCCAAGTGCATACAAAGACAAAGATCCCCCGTGTAGCCTTAACAGGCTGTAGGGGCCAGTGCTGTTAGCGAGCACCTATGAAGACCGACAAGGCACACGAGGTTGTGGGTGGCCAGCACCCCGCCTCAGTGCCGATGTTTGCACATCGCACAAGGTACTCATTTGAGGCCGAGTCGACCTAGGGCAGGCCCAAGACCGATTCAGATAATTGTCACTGGCGCTAGCCGTGAGTAGGAATCGAACTCGTGTCGTTGGTTTCGTAGCACAGCACGCTAAACCGCAACACTACCCCAAGTGCATTATGCACATCCTCACAAGCACAAAGGTCTAAGAGAACATACCTCTGTACTTCTTGTAGTGCTTGTACCATCGTCCAAACTCGTGGCACTTTGCCATAGAGACGTTGGCGTAGTAAGTGCTGTTCACGATGGAGGAGATCATACTCTGTGGGAAGATTATGGTGGTAATTTTACACAAGCACAAACATAAATTGATCTCCCCACCTGCTGACTGCCAATTCCATAAGCACCAGTTTGTCAGCACCGGCACAACTGGGGCTGTTTCTCAATTAGTTTATCATGCAAGCACGCAGGACTTTATTGCATTAGTACACAATTACGAAGGCTGCAACTTAAGCAGTTGCAACTCCTCTGCAGAGCATGTGTCTCAGAGCGGCATATAAAACATTTTAACAATGGTCATATCTATCTGCGATGCATCAAATTCCCATACTGAAATGTCATCCTCATTAGTGTGTGTATTTTTCTGGCAAACCTGAAATATTGCCTTGTAATTTTTGGCAAATTAGAAAAATCACGAGTTATGTTTCAGTTTCATTTCATTTATTAGGTATTAACCTGTGAGCCATGTGGCTCTTGACTCGGATGCAACCGCAACAAAACAAAAACATGAACGTTTTGTAAATCCACTTCTGGATGAAGGCCTCATAGGAATTGTTTGACCATACTTCACCACATTGGCCATTGTGGGTTGGTGAAGAGGTGGAGGGTGCCCAGGATTGGCTCAGATATACACTATCCACTGTTGTTAGCTGTGGCATGGAATTGAACTCAGGCAGCAGGCTTCTTAGTGGGGTACGTCCGCCAATGCATTACCACTCCACCCTTGCTTATGAAAATTATTATTAAAGTAAATATGCCCATGTGCTGTCTTGTACACGTAAACATTTTTCTTTAATTGGAAGGCAATTAACATGTTTTGTGCCATTATATAACATCGGTATGATTAAACAGAATTTTAAAAAATGTCTAAAAAAACGAAACACACAAAGATACAATATCACGTTTTTACATACGTTATTAAAAGTTTGAAATGTAAGAAAACATCTGTAAGCACTCTTTGCATGCGGTTTAATAAAGCGGTGAACAGCAATTATTTTTGATAGTCCGCTTTGGGTGTGACCCAACGCCGGTTTGTTCCCAACTTCCCTGTCACACCCTGGCATTTAAACAATTGGGGACCAATTGTCCCACTTTCTAGCGCTAAACACTATAATGTACCCAGTGCCCCATAATCTAACACTAGCCAGTGGCGTAACGGGCGATGGCATGGGTCCTGGTGCAAGGAATTTCTCCTCACTTCATATCCTGGCCTGCAAGTCGCAGTGCGGTCGCAACACACGCATGCTCAACAGCTACGCAATTCACTCTAACGCTCCACACTTCGTGGTCGTCATCCAGGAACGTAAGTGTTTAGTTCATCTCTCCCAACACACATGTATTTAACCAGGCAGCACTCCCAGATCAATATTAAACATATTAGAACACAGAGAAAAAAACACTCTGGCTTAGTTGGCGAAGAGAGATTGAAAACGATTATATTTGACATAACGATTCTAGTAATACGCATTGTATAGAAGCAATTCAGAATAGTCTCACGCATTTACTGCTGATGACAATGATATTTGGAAATGTGGATGGATGCTCATAACAACACCCTGAGTGATTAATCACATTTTAGATGCGTATTAACAGCTTGAATCTTTTGTAATCCTTCACCCAATGCCATTATTTGTATCACACAACAAAATAAAACACCTTGCACATTTTCACGAAAGAAAAGGCCGGATTGAGTATTATAATTTTCACATGAGCCACAGGTGCTGTCACGTGATCCACAGGCACATGACCCTCTGATTCACAGCTGCAGGTAACCGATTACCGTACAAAAACGCAGGCACAAGTAACACAAGGCAGTGAAATGCACTCAAAAACGACATTCCCCGTTTACCTGGCACTAAGTTAAATCGCTTTCTCTGTCGTGTGCAGAGTGCACGTGAATCTTTATCACGTGCTATTGACTAATAATTATCGGCGGTTTTGTAGCACGCGATGATCTGAGGTCGCCCTGACTCGAGAGAAAGAGAGAGAGATGGCTATGCACCCCCATGGCACACATCCATGCGCAGGCTGCACAATGAGACAGTGCGCACAAAATCATTCTAAACTCGCACCGGCAAATGTACTTATACGTTAAATGTTAATGCTTTTACGTGTTGTACATTTTACGGAGGTCCAAATTAAAGTCAACTTGTTTATAGAATTATTAAAACCAATTTTCTTTCTTGGGAATAGGTTTTAGCGCTGGCTTTTTAAAACCCTGAAGAAATTACGGTCCAATATTTTATTCATAAATGAATAATATTAAGGATAATTGTGAAATGTGATCATGAGCACTCAAATCAAATTCAATTTATTTTTTAATGGACTTTATTGGATGTGTTTCTGTTTTAAATAACGAGATAACATACATCTACTGCGAAATGTCAATCAAGAAACTGCATTGATTTCTTTTGTTTAAATATATAGCCAGATTGATAAAATAATAAACATAGCTGATAATAAACAGAATTGTAGCCATCATTTACATGACTCTTAATGCATTGGAAAACAAGGGATAAATACATTTTAGGCATTATTTCACGTAACATTTCAAATGCAACGTGAAGAAATGTAAAACTGTTCTTTTATTTGAAAGCACCATCATGGAAATTATGGTAAATGCCAAATTTCTGCCGGCTTTGCCAGCAATCAGTTCGTGAAAGAAATGAACTGTGGGAGCTGGCAGTGTACAGCATATAACAATAAGCCTGATTAAAAATGGTGTGAGCTTCCCAGCAAATGTTTGCCGAGCATTTTTTCACATCTGTTTAGCAGCTCCACTAATCACCTAATGTGAGTATTAGTGGGGCACATGGCTAATGTTTAAATTGGCCATAAAACCTTCTGGCAGGATGCATCACATCAACATGATCTTCACACAATCTCCCCACTTCCACCAAATGTTGTGAAATGTCACAGAAAGGACGTTTAGATAAAATGGCAGGAAATTTTCCTGCCTAAGACCTAATGAGTGTGAAACAATCTGCTTGAGCAAGAAATATACCTCCATTTGTTTAAACTAAATGTGAGGAGGCTAGATGGATAATGTGCTATCTGCATGTTAATCCACACTAAGATGCTACATACTGTGCCATCTCTGGGAGTTGAGTTTAACAACATTTAAAACCTCCGTAAAAAACAAGTAAATATTTAAATATTTAAAGGTATATGCAACGAATGTTTTGGGAAGCATATCGTAATATTTACCTTGTTTAACAGTTATTCATGTCTACATATCATTATTTTGCATCTTAATGATTTACTAGATCTGAAGTCACAAATTTCATTTTTTTGGTTGATACTGGATTAATTGTGAACCAGGCTTAATTCCTCACAGAAAACTCCATGTCTCCACGTGGTACACAAAACTCATTTACTGGTCAGTCGGAAAAAAGTCACTCACCTTTTTGAAAATCCTGCGCTAAACCAGTAATGTAACCTGAGCTAAATCCCATTGTCCAGGTCATCTGATTGCAGAACATGTGGGCACACAACAGTGCCAGCTCCGCAAGCTTTCCTGGCTCAACAGCCACGCTGATTGCCACATTGTTTCGCTTTGCTGTCGAGTTAGACCACATTTGATTGGCGGCTATTGCACCATTGGGTGCGAAGTATCTCCCACAAATGGACGCGCGGGTCCCACAAGCGATAGCTGTAGCCTGGCTCCGGTGTGCAATGGGGTGCTATAGAACCCATGTACAAAAAAAAGAAATAGCTCTCCGATGTGTTTTCTGGTTGTGCCGAGTGTTGTTCGGCGTGCTTTGCGGCGTTTCTCTCAACGTGCTGGGAGTTCCAGAAATAATCAGAATGCGGAGCAAAACGTCGGACGTCATGCTGAAAAATAGATGAGAGAGCTATATGGAACGACTGTGAAAACTTACGGAGTAGTAATGAAAAATATATTATTTTGTTTATTTTCCCCCGAGTGCACCTTGTGGTATGGGACAATACGCTAGGAATATAACGCAGGTACCACACACGCATATCGACATGCTTGCCTGCAAGCCCCCCTGTGATGAAGACTTGTAAAGTACCGTATGTACTAAATTTCGATTTAAAGCTTTCGTGACTGCAGGGATTCATCTTCTTGGTTCTTTCGGTAAAGTCACGTAGAAGGGAAATAATAAAATAATAAAAATAAAACATTATAAAACACAATTATCACGACGTTTCGGCCACAACGCAAGCAGCCGTCCTCAGGTGAAGAACAGGTCTGTCGGAAAGACGGCGTCTGAATACCGTATGTACGTACGTATGTTGAACTTCTTTCGCAAGGTACGTGGCGAACCGTGCTAATCGGAGGTGCGCGGGAAGGACAACAAACTAAATAATAACTTACATAGATTTGTAAGGCGCCTTCTACCAATGTCTCAATGCGCACCAATCCAACGTACCTGGGAGAGGGGGCACTCTTTGGCGAGGGCACTCTGGTTCATCTCCCGGAGGAGTTCTCGTAGTGCGTTTCGGACGGTCGTGTGGGTCCACTGCTCCGAAGGAAGGTCCTCCAGTCGAGAGCAGCTGCACGCGCAACCAACACGACGCAAAGACAAAGACCCCCCCCCCCATGCAGCCGTAACGGATTGTTGGGGCAAATTCTGTTAGCAAGCACCTATGTCACATAACACCAAGCCCAGCTGCCTTTGTCACCATGCCCCACCGCATCATGTACTCTTTAAGTATGAGTAGACCTAGCGGAGGCCTGGGATTAGTTCATATATTCACCACTGATGCTAGCCATGGCCAGGGATATAACTCAAGTTGCCGGGTGCGTAGCGCAGTGTGCTAACTACAGTAGCACCGCTCCCCACACAAACACAAGACAAAGATCCCCCATGTAGCCTTAACAGACTGTAGGAACAAATGCTGTTAGCAAGCACCTACGAATTTCTGGCTTGGCACACGAGGGGGGTGAGTGGCCAGCACTACGCCCGACCACTTTTGCCTCCCTAATGTCGATGTTTACACACCGCACCATGTACTCATTTTGACGCTGAGTCGACCTAACATACAAATACAAAGACATACACACAGACACGTACACGCACACACATGGACGCAAGCAATAATGTCACTAAAAAGTCACCAACGGATTAGTCATAAAGCTCTGAAAGTTAAAACTAAAAAATGTAATGCATGACTATTTGGAGCTCACATGCCAATTATATGCGCGTTAATTTCAACCTGGCATGCGACACGCAAGAATCCATCTATGTACTTATCTTCCAAGTATAGACAATGAGGATGTATGCGTTCTAAATGTATACCAATATTCTCACTTGAATGATTTTCCTTGGCAAGTGCCCTCATATTAAAACTACGATATGCCTTCCAATAAGACTTTAAAATGAAATGGTGTACTTTTTTGTTCATCGGATAACACGATCAGAATGTTTAATTTGTACATCCCACGGTATATATATATAAATAAACAGGCCCGGTACTGTCATTATTAATTGACGTCCTTTAAATGGACGATGAGTCCGTTGGGGCTTGTTATCCTTATATAGTGGCGAACTAGGTGACTGCAACTAACGATTTAAAATATATATTACTAGGTAAGGCACACTGAGCTCTTTTTCAGAAGCGACTTGGTCACAAAATGACAGCTCAACGAAGTGGCTTATCATCGTGTGGAAATGTATAGCAGGCAAATACTCTGAAGGCGCGTTGATTCTAAATGTGGAGGGAACAACTGGAGGACCCGGAGAAAAATCCACGCGACCACGGAAAGAGAGACACGCCAACTCCCACTATACAGGCATCAGGGTTGGGATCGAACCCAGGACCTCCTGCATACCAGGTGATATGTTAACATCTCACCACTGTGATGCCCTATAATGAATGAAAGAACGGTTCTGTTCCATCTGCTTTTCAAAACGAGCGGCTCACCATATTCTGAGAATACTTTCCCCATTTGTAGTGTATAACATTCGTCGTTGGATGCGCATTCCATACTACATGCACACTCGTACAACAATGACCAGCGTCCACTTGACGTATTCGGCAATAGCGCTGCCTTAAGTGGAAAACAGATATATACTGGACAACGTTTTTGGGGTGATGGCTCTTAATCGTAACACACGTGTTCTGTTTGTGCCATGAAGAAGGGCCCTTGCACAAAACGTCGCCTGTTATGTGATTTCTCATTTGAAGGCCACAGCCCTTGTGGCAAAATAGTTGGGGGTTTTTGTTGTTCATGCTTGTGCACCACTAGCCAATGCAGCGTCACCAAAGACGGAAAGCAACGGGAGCCAGTGCTTTAAGCGAGGTGTCCGTAATAGTCCACACAGTTGAATGAACTCAAGTTTGCATTGCCGTGGGACATCGCCGAGGGTGATCGCATATGTGAGCACAACTCAATTGTGCGTCTCCACGTATAAATGTCCATCCGCCTAGTGGCTTTCCACACGAATCCCATATTATCAAGCAGCACTTGTTTAAGCAAGCAGACCGGACCCGTTTTGACCTTATGCATCTCATCAGCAGAGTCAGGCTTGTTAAACACATGCTGCTCAGTTGCCAGATGCTTTTCTTTCCATAGCTTACATGAATTGCACTTGCCAATAACATCTGATCATCGGACAGAATGTGTTTAAAAAGGCTGATTCGCATAGTATTGTAACACCGATCTCTAAAATACTCAATGAATGACGCGCAAAAGAATGCAGAGGAATAATTTAGTATGCTTTGAATGATTTATGCTACGTGCTTGTGCAGACATTACAGTTACTTTGTATTAGCGTCAGAAACCAACGAGAACTGTCTTCAGGTGAAATAAGGAATCAAATACAGCACCCCAGGGTGTAGCCTATGATTATCGCTACATCCCAGCTCCAATTAAGTTGCGGTTTTCTGCTTCAACAGGTATTGGTTCAACACTTGGCTTAGGTGCTGGCTTGGATCAAGGCTTACGCCGGCATGCTTAACCTTAGCAAGAGCATGAAAAGCATGGCAGTGTGTGACATACCACAATGTTAGCACACTTTCAAAAGGATGTAATCATGAGCGTCGGTCTAGAGATATAAAGTAACAAAATATAAAAATCTACGTGTAACTATTTTATTACTTATATTCGCCACAATGACACGAATTCTTATTTTGCGTGATTCTCAAAATTTGCTCACAATAAGGGTTTTTGGGTTAGATCACGTAGAAATATAAATGTGTCGTGAGCCCACCACCACCTGACAATTAGTAAGGTTTGTCACGAAAACAAATATGCGAATTTGTTACTGCATCAGCACACTGGTGTGTTGAAGAGTAAACCCACAACATTTACAATTTGTTATTTACATGACAAACCTTACTAATTGGCTGTGTCGGTGGTGGTGGGTTAACGACGCATTTATATTTACGTGATCTAACCCAGACACCTTTACTACTACTATAATGAGCCAAGCATGTCTGTTTGTGTGTAACGCTCGTGACGTCACTCCACATTCCGCACCCCCTGTCATTAATATTCATGAGCGGGAGGATTTTTACACTCACGCAGAAGAAGGTCGAGCGGTTCGCTTTAAGTTTGACGTTTCTTTATTGAAAGTTAATCTAATAAATAATTCTACGCAGCAACAAAGTGGATTTGGTGCTTTTATTCATTTCTTCAGCACTTGAGACAAAAGGTAAGTCTAATTTATGCTTCTATATTATGGTAAATAGATATTTCTCGGTGATTTTCTAGATATTGCATCGATTTCCAATTTATTTCAACTCCAACAACCGAAAGCAAAAGAGAATAGGGTATCAGAGCAGTGAATTTTAACAATTTTAAGGTCAGTTATATACAGTGCTACAGTGACATGAAGTAAGGTGTTTTATGACGTAGTTTTGTGCAAGAATCACTGCCATTAATACAGTGCTACAGTGAAATGCAGTGAAGTGTTTGATGACATACTTTCGTGCAAGATTCACTGCCATTAAATTTACACAAGATTATCTGCTACATGTTTTCGTAAATATCACAGCTTCCATCCTAGGACGGACAAAAAAAGCTAGTTATGAATAACACTGAGCGTGGAAGTCAACTACGTGTTAAACTCTAAGTTTTCGTCGAACTAGAACACATATCTTAAACAGAGCCACCATGCCTATAACATCTGACAGTTTCCCAGCACTGATTCAAGCAAGCACGACTTTGCTGATGAGAACCTGTGTGTCAAATGCCGGTCCAGAGTTTGCTTGTACTCTACTGTGATGAATCAATGTCTTGTAAAGTTGCACTCTTTACACAGAGAGTTCTTGACACAAATGAACCACAATATCTTGTTGATCTCGCCAAGAAGCATAAACTATCACGTCAATTCCGGTCATCCTCGCAGCAACTTTTGGGTAGCCATCGAACAAAGATGGTCACTACATCACACTCTTTCAGATGCGCTTCTGCGGCCATCTGGAACGCTCTTCCTTCCGATATTAGGAAGCCACTGGAGCTATGCACTTTTAAATCATCTCGAGTGAAAACTAATTCCTTTGGAACTACTTTTTGTGTTTAGTTTGTTGTCCTACCCCGCACCTCCGATTAGCACGGTTGGCTATGTACGATGTGAAAGAAGCTCAACATACGTACAATGCTGATGAAATTATGCACTCCCAGACAGCTGTAGGAGCCGATGGTTGCGTAAAAAATAATACTTTTATTGTTTTATGTGAACAGATATAGGAAGGAGTTGTATTGTACGATTTTCTAGTTTCAAAAGGGATCAACCCAACCGTTTTCTATCAGCCACATTTGTCGATATGGTCATAGTGACTCCAAATATGCCAGATGCCCTTGAAAGGTTTTAAATTGTGGCCATGAACCTGCGCATGTTTTATTTGTGCGGTCATTCTTCAATGTAATAGCGTGTGTTAAAATAAATAATAATCAATTGCTCTACTTTCTTTTTGCATTTGACATATATCCTTGTCCGTTTAGATGTTAAGACAATAGTTACCTATATCCATTTCATGTTTCTGTAACACAATTGTACAACGATAGGTTGACAAGTAATCTGCCAAGCCGGTTTTGCACTTTAGGGGATTAATTATTTGACGTATTTTTTAGTTTCTGCACTATTTTCGATGTATCAGGTGACACCGTTGTTTTTGCGCTCATTTCTATTTGCATCATTGCTGTATTTTAATTCATGTTTTAACTTTGTCATTTTGGTGATCCGGATCACTCTTGCAAATTGAGAACTTTATTCTGGTCTCTTGAGTTATCCTCATCTGTACTCTTAGTTCTTTCGGTAAAGTCACGAAGGTAAAAAATAAAATTAAAATTAATAAAACATAAAATAATAAAAATCACGATGTTTCGGAGGCAACACAAGTCTCCATCATCAGGTGGGACCATCGCAGCCAGATTTGCTGCATTTTACCTACGTGACTTTACCAAAAGAACTAAGAGTATGAATCCTTGCAGTCATGAAAGCTTCAAATCTAGAATTATCCTCATCTGGTTAAACAAAAGAAACTTGAAACTTGGAAGAAAAAAAGGCCTTCTCACACATCACGCCAGTTATGAGACTGTTTGACCAAAATATCACCACGCCGGTCGGTCGGTGCGGGTTGTGAAGGGAGGCCCCAGCACCAGTTCAGATGTCATTCACCACCTTAACTGTGGCCAGGAATCGAACTTGGGCCACTGGGTTCACAGCGTTGTGCGCTAATCACCACGCCGCCACACCACAATCGTTCTTCAACGTACATATTATACAATAATACCAGGCCCTGTTGAACAAATCTTTTCTGTAAACAGCGGATTTTATTTACCCGACCACACACAACCTGCTGATCTACTCTGGCAATTGTGCCGTAACTAGATTGATATGAAAGGAAACGAATGTTCGAATGCACGACGCAGTTTGCGAAATGGAAAGAATGTGCACATGAAGGGGTTAATGGAAAAGGCAATCCGATGACAACAGATTGGTCTCCACCCTGGCACCCATCCTCCTCATTACCTGTTAGCACATCCCAGCAGCTTGAGGTCTGCCATCTTCATGTAAGCACCACTGGCCATCATAAAGCACACATTTAGTAAAATACATCCAGTCTCTCCCTCGCCAACGAAATATATACAGCGGTATACTCAGTATCGCTGCCTACATTTCAATTTTCTGTTCGACTTTCGAAATGATGTCCAAAGCTATTGTTGAGTGACATTTTCATGACGATTATAGAACGAATTTAACTCTCTACCCAAATTAACGCCGGCTCCAGTTCTGTGGATTTGACAAGCTGCGACCTCGCACTTAATAATTTCCATATCTCATGTAAACAAGCCTCTTGTAGAGATTACGCCATTATCTTTATGGTGGGTGGAAAGAAGTGAAATTTGAACAGTAATAAGTAACATGTGCACAGGATTCCCAACGCTATGTCCCTCCATATCTGCTTCATGGTTAAACAGGTCAATTATTCGCCGCTCTGACAATGCTGAAAGGTCCTGACTTACGAGCCAGCATGACCTAAAAAGTAAGTGTTAACTTAAAAGGTAGGTTTTCGTAGGCAGAACTATGTACCATCCATATTTGCTTTTGTATATGGTCACGTGGTAGCTTTACATAAAAATCCTTGCCATTAATCCTACACCACCCGACAAGATTGTCACATTTACACTGATATTATAATATGTTGATCAAAATACGACCGACAAAGTTCCTCACCGGTGGCGTTATAATTTCCTTGACTGAATTTTAACACCAACGTATGATGACATTTCGCTAAAACTGCTATGAGCTTCAGGAGGTAGTCCCCCCAGAAATCGAGTGGATTGCACCAACTGCTAATGTGCTGTTCCTATCAGTGTAAAGAATCGGCACCTACCTCAGATAAAGGAGTCATTTCCATTCATCCACACATCAGACCTAGTTTTCAACACATCGATTTATCAGAGTGACAAAGTGCTTACAGGAGTACTGACTGACACAGCCCACTTTGGTACCCGTTGACGCGTAAAGTGGGTGGCCGCGTGCCAACCTGTGCAGGAAGATGCGGAGCGTCGCCGTGTGGAACACGTCCTGCAGCATCTCGCCGATGGTGGCCTCGGGGGAGTCGGTGATACTCTTCAGTGGCACCGGGTTCCAGTTTCCCAGCTTCAGGAGGCCTACGGGCAGCACAGCGGCCACGGCTTGTGTGAGAAGACGTACCGCGTCAGTTGGTTGTTTTGTCGTTTCTGTAACTATTTGCCTTTTTTATCATGATATATTCACATGCTCCGCTATACAGATAGTCCCCGAGTTACGATGGTCCGACTTTACGATATTTCGATCTTACGATGGCGATACGACAAAATGCTTGTTAAAAGTTTTTATTGTTGATAGGATTGTTTCCTGAAAAAAACTTTCTATTAAAATGCAGTTCATATAGGTAGGCTAAGAATTTTCCTTGTTTTTTAACTTTACATTTTACTGTGCAATACAGTATTGTAATTAATAAATACATACAGTATAGTTTATACAGTACGGTACTGTAAATTGCTCTGTTTAGCTAAATTATCACCATTCTTTAAGACTCCTGGGTAGGCTAGGCCATCTTCGACTTACGATATTTTTGACTTACGATGGGGTCGTCGTAACACATCTCCATCGTAAGTAGAGGACTACCTGTATACACATCATTATACGTCTTCTTGGTTCTTTCGGTAAAGTCACGTAGAATGGAAATAATAAAATAATAAAAATAAAACATAATCAAATAATTCTCACGACGTTTCGGCCACAACGCAAGTAGCCGTCCTCAGGTGGAGAACTGGGATGGAGGGGGGAAGAGGAGCGCCTCTAAAACCCTCCATCCCAGCTTAAATAGTCGCTCCAAGCCTGGGGTTGTCATTCAGACTCTGTCTTCTCGACAGACCTGTTCTCCACCTGAGGACGGCTATTTGCGTTGTGGCCGAAACGTCGTGAGAATTATTTTATTATGTTTTATTTTTGTTATTTTATTATTTCCATTCTACGTGACTTTACCGAAAGAACCAAGAAGATGAATCCCTGCAGTCACGAAAGCTTTAAATCGAAATCATTATACGTGTATACTTTGTGGAAAGCACTTCGCCTTTTCTGACTCCCATTTTAATATGCATTTTGTACTTTCTTAATTTAATTGCAGCGTGGCTCTTTTGTAAATGGTTTTCATTGTTTCTAAAATGTTCATTTTATTTTATTTAGGCCTCGGTTTGTGAGAGCATTGCTGTGACAATGATTATATTATCATCATACCTCATAACATATAAACTGATTCATGGTAAACGATGTGTGGAAATATAATTGTTTAATACTGGAATACAAACTACTGCAATGCACTTAAATCCACAACCAAACTTAACGTTGCATTATTAAATGCTCACAGACCCAACCGTACATTTTTTCGGACATAACCGGCTACGTGAGAAGACGCCGCTTAGCAATACAGAAAAACAGCGCAAAGGCAACTAAATAAAATGCATAATGTTCATCCACGCACTGCTTTCCCTTTAATTTCTTATGCACCAATTAGGCTGCCGCAGAATTTAACTCGATGCATTATTTATCACCAATGCCGTATGTTGACAGGTGTGGCCATACAACCTGGCTCTCAGGCCAAAGAATTGCATTATCCTGGGGGGTTTGTCACATGCACGGTCCAGCTTTCCATACCCAGCGCGAGTGAATTCAGCAGGGCTGTGAATGGACATATACTACGCAACGATGACCATGCAAAACTGGTAACAGAAATTGTTATGGATGGCACACTTAACTCACTCCATAACATTACCAAAGCAGCTAAACATGCTGACCTTTGTCATAGTTCTGGCATATGTGTTGAGTCTTTGGCAAATACTCCGCATAATGAGTATGCCTGCAATGATTAATCACAGCTAATAGTTCAATACGTATAATTACCAATGCCTCCATCAGACATAGCGTCAAGCTATGTGACTCCAAACTCATAAGACAGACGTCGAAAAACATTTTAAGGCAAAGGCTACATCACCTTCCAATAAGTGTTGCAAAGAGCTGAGGCTTAATTTTGGCAGTCATGAACACCAGGAGAAATTAGCTTTAACTTTCAGCTGAATTGTTGTGAAGGCTTGGCATGCAGGCTTACTCTGGAACATCACCACAATGTGCGGTGCTGATGGCTGAGTGGTGGAACAGTGAAGGTTTCAGCTGCTAAATTACAATTTACATTTTTTTTTAACCTACAAGGAGGAAAAGAACTGTTCTGAAATAAGTCAATCAGCATCATTAGCAATGACTCTTAATGAGGCATCCATAGAGAACAATGTGTTAACTATCGTGAACTCGACTCCTCGTGAACACATCAATAGATCTGTGTGAATAAAATAACATGGGGATTTTTTAACCGTCACTCAGATGAAATAACGTTTCAGCCAACTGACCTTCTTCAGGAAAACCTCATCAGCGCGTCCTTCACAGAACTGTGCTTTGCTTCACACAGACAAGCAGGCTCGGGAGGAGATTCAGTGGTAGGTGGTTGGGTACTTCTCTTCTGCGTGGGTTACATCTCTCTTGTGAGGCGTCATGGGTCACCTCTGGCTCCGCTAGGGTAGCTGAGTGGTTCTCTCTCTGTCGGAGCAGCTGAGTTACCGCTCACTCCGCTAGGGTAGCTGAGTGGTTCTCTCTCTGTCGGAGCAGCTGAGTTACCGCTCACTCCGCTAGGGTAGCTGAGTGGTTCTCTCTGTCGGGGCAGCTGAGTTACCGCTCACTCCGCTAGGGTAGCTGAGTGGTTCTCTCTGTCGGAGCAGCTGAGTTACCGCTCACTCCGCTAGGGTAGCTGAGTGGTTCTCTCTGTCGGAGCAGCTGAGTTACCGCTCACTCCGCTAGGGTAGCTGAGTGGTTCTCTCTGTCGGAGCAGCTGAGTTACTGCTCACTCCGCTAGGGTAGCTGAGTGGTTCTCTCTCTGTCGGAGCAGCTGAGTTACCGCTCACTCCGCTAGGGTAGCTGAGTGGTTCTCTCTGTCGGAGCAGCTGAGTTACCGCTCACTCCGCTAGGGTAGCTGAGTGGTTCTCTCTCTGTCGGAGCAGCTGAGTTACCGCTCACTCCGCTAGGGTAGCTGAGTGGTTCTCTCTCTGTCGGAGCAGCTGAGTTACCGCTCACTCCGCTAGGGTAGCTGAGTGGTTCTCTCTGTCGGGGCAGCTGAGTTACCGCTCACTCCGCTAGGGTAGCTGAGTGGTTCTCTCTCTGTCGGAGCAGCTGAGTTACCGCTCACTCCGCTAGGGTAGCTGAGTGGTTCTCTCTTTGTCGGAGCAGCTGAGTTACCGCTCACTCCGCTAGGGTAGCTGAGTGGTTCTCTCTCTGTCGGGGCAGCTGAGTTACCGCTCACTCCGCTAGGGTAGCTGAGTGGTTCTCTCTGTCGGAGCAGCTGAGTTACCGCTCACTCCGCTAGGGTAGCTGAGTGGTTCTCTCTCTGTCGGAGCAGCTGAGTTACCGCTCACTCCGCTAGGGTAGCTGAGTGGTTCTCTCTCTGTCGGAGCAGCTGAGTTACCGCTCACTCTGCGAGGGAAGCTGAGCAGCTCTCTCTCTCTCGGAGTTACCTCTCGCCTGAGCGGCCGAGCTGTGCGAGTATCCCAGCGAGAGCAGCGCCGTCTCCACCAGCTGGTTGAAGAGCACGTCGCGTCGCAGCAGCACGAAGTCAGCGTGCTCCTCCTTGCCGTCCAGGTCCATGGGACTCTCGCCCTGCTCCACGATGCAGAACACGGGGATGGAGCGGCCTAGGCGAGGGGTCGCGAGCACGCACACAGAGAGAGACGGGGGGGGGGAGGCAGAGCGAGGGAACGTGTGGGACGTCGGCAAGGACGGACGGTGCGGTGCGCGCACATGGCAAGTGAATTTTAATCTTCGCGCTCGCGTCCAGCGAACACCAAAGTAGATTTCGCGATGAAGGTTATTTTGGGTGAGATCACGTGACTGCAGATGTGTCGTTAACCCACCGCCACCACCGTCCGACGCAGCCGATGTAATAATTCGGTTTGTATTCTGTCCACCATCCACTGACCAGAGTGGTGAAGTGAGGTCAAACCACCCCCAGTTGCCCTCGTGGTGGTTTTTTTTTTTGCTCGGGAAAGTATGGAGCATCGAGGTTCTTTTTATGGGACGGGTTCTACTCCGTAAATGTTCTCCGAGTTCCCTGGTGAAGTTATTTGTTGTTGCTTTGCACGTGAAAGGGAACCCAGGCGGCTTTAGAAAAGCCACGCGTACGAATGGGGTCACAATAATCGACATTTGTACGGATGGAAAACGCACACTCCTCGACAACACTGTGGCGTCAGGGTATATAATTGGCTACGTTTTGTCCAATGGCCCTTCTTCAGGGCATGTAAAGAGGTCACAGAGAGATCGCATGAATACGTGTTGGAGACAGCACGTAACACCATGGCACCTCATGAGAATTACATTTTCATGAGAATTACGTTTTCTGATGACAACTTTTGAAAAGGGCATATGAATAGTTACCTAATAGTATCTATACCGTACCAAACAAATTATGTAATAATCAAAAGTATTCCTGAAAATAACTCACTAAAATACGATTGGCACAATGCGATGTATGAATAGGTCAGACATTAATTTGCTCTACTGCCTCTTATAGCTATTTTAGATGGATGTTTCATGTAGGTTTCATATTTATTCGATCCATAAACCCCAATCATATTCCACACCAAACTTGCTTCAATACATGTATACTTTGAGGACAACAATCATAGCAGCTTCTTACGTTTGGAGATTTCTTTTACATAATTTGAAGTATAACACTCTCTATTCACAGGGATTAAAGAGTGAGACTGTGTATCTATAAAAATTCACTCATAAAAGTAGACCTTTGAATTATGAATCAGCATTGATGACAGTATGTTCCAGGAGGAATAGACTCTTAAAACAATACGGCATGGGAAAATACCGCATTCACCTACAGAATGGCAGCGTGTAGGAGGCTGATAAATTTTATTTATTCTCGGAGACTTGATCAACTGGTACTGATTTAACAGAGATTGAGTCTTGCCAATTACGTCACGTTGAATTGTATTCCTCCCCAACAGTATCGGCAGCACAGCCACTCTGCCGAGCGAATTGTGTAAATACTAGCAGCCACAAACACTACAACATGGCCAAAGATCACGGACTAAACAAAAAAGTGAGACTGAGTTATCAACAATAATCGGAGCAATTGGCGCCATCGATGCTTGATTTCTAAAGCGTAAAAGACGTTTCTCAAGTCATGCATAATGGACCGGTCTGAAAGAAGTGAACGGCATCACGGAATTTACGTGGCCAACATCTCAGGCGACACTGTACTTGTTCAATCTTGCGCCATAATCCATGCATCTGTTGGCACAATATGCATATAATGGCAGAATGGATAATGCGGTTTAAAATGTTGAAGAAAATGCTTGAAATTATTTGAACACAATGGTTAGTGCCATCATTTGGTACAGTTATAAATTGAATACCCTTTACTCAACAGCACGAATACACCGCAGCCGATTGGCACCGTGGCTAAAACACTTGCCTCACAAACACACACAGCGCTTCGCGAGTTCAAATACCAGACTGTGGTCGACTCCACGGCTCTTTTATCATCTCACCAGGGTCGGTAAACCGAGTTACTAACGAGCGAGAGCGGTTGTCCTATGCAAGATAATTTCCTTGGCTGCGACCCCGAGAAATGTTTACATCTTCACCACTAAGCCTCACCGGGAAAGCCGTGAATCCAAACCGCGTCCCCCAAAACCACCGCGAATGGAAGCAAGCAACACCCCCCCCCCACAAAGCGCGCTTTTGTGAGTTGGGGGAAATGGGAGCTCGGCCTGCATTTCCCCCACAGCAGTTGCAACAAAAGCAAAGCCAGTGCCGGCCCAAACCTGGATCGTCCCTTTCATGGACTGGTGTGCGCGTTCACCCGCGGGCGGCAAGGCCTTTGCATTCTTAGTTTTTTTCGGTAAAGTCACGTAGGAAAAAAATAAAATTAATAAAAATAAAATTAAAAAAAATCACGACGTTTCGGAGGCAACACAAGCTTCCGTCTACAGGGGAACTGTCACAGCACGATAGCTGTATCAAGTGAGTCACCGTGGAGTCGACCACAGTGTTGCCTCCGAAACGTCCTGATTTTTATTTAATTTTTAATTTACTTTTATTAATGAAAAAAAATTCCTACGTGACTTTACTGAAAAAACGTACGAATATGAATCCTTGCAGTCACGAAAGCTTCAAATCTAGAATTAAGGCCTTTGTAAACACACGGTCCTCAAACATCGCGGACTCAAAGACGCCAGAAACGGTGTGAGCGGTCCAACATCGGGTGTGCCCAGCTTGGGTCAACTCCATCATCATCATCACTGTTCCATACCTGTCAACCCCTTGTCAGTGCCTGCCTTATTACAGACTAATTCAGGCTTTATTGGTCACCCCGTGGCATTATAAATCTCAACGTTCATCCTATAAAGTCCCATCATCACAATGGAGAAACACAAATAGACAAAAACATGTTTTGTGTCCGTGTTGAAACGGCTGCACGCCGTAAGGACTTGAAAACTCAAATTTCCCTGCACAAGAATACGGGTAGACCGTATGCGTTGACAGGTATGCTGTTTAGTACTTGCAACAGTGTAACATAATCTGGTCCTTATGGCAAACATTGTAACAACAACACAAAGTACAATTAAAAAAACGACCTCCCCCCCTGCCACGGGAGGGAATGGGTTGGGCAAATGGAAGCGGCGGGGGGGAGATTGGGGACTGACTGAGCTCACGGTGGCCACGCGAATCTCGGAGCCACGAGGAGCGAGAGAAACGGAACCTCCTCATTCCCGACGGCGCATCGCTCACAATTCTAATCCGAAAATAACTGAACACTCCCCCCCACCTGCGTCGAATATATATAATATCACTCAGAAACAGGCGAGGGGGAGGGAGTGGGTGGCATTTACAACACCAATCTGCAGCCCTCACCACCACCACCACGACCACCACCACCACCACGACCACCACCACCACCACGACCACCACCACCACCACGACCACCACCACCACCACGACCACCACCACCACGACCACCACCACCACCACGACAACCACCACCACCACCACGACCACCACCACCACGACCACGACCACCACCACCACCACCACCACGACCACCACCACCACCACCACGACCACCACCACCACGACCACCACCACGGCTGGAAGGAACGACGAGGAAGAGAGGAGGCTGGCCACGGACCATGCCGGATGACGATCGTCGTGTCAAGGGAATATCGGGGACACGCTTCGTGCGCGTGTCAAGAGGCCGTGAGATGTGGGGGAGAGAGAGAGAGAGAGAGCTTGGCTGCCAAAAAAGCAATCGCTCGTGCGCCCACGACTTCCATGGTTAAGGGACTGATGATGATGATGATGCTGCTGCTGCTGATGATGATGATGCTGCTGCTGCTGCTGCTGATGATGAGGAAGAGGTTTACGAAGCAAAATGTAAACGCAAAATTGTTTACGAGTTTACTGGTCTACAATTAGCCCAAAACATGATATACAGTAGTTATATAATATTTGAGTAATATAATCAGCTGCCCGGTCTCCAATGATCTAGTTGTGATCACGTAGACCCGACGTATATAAATACTTCAATAATGATGGGAGTTGGTTTAGATGACTATAATCTGCATCTTTAGTCATTTATCCACTGCTGGCTTAAAGCCTCCCCACGTCATTGACATCCCTCGTGCTTCTGTGATGCCACAATCCGTCTCTCTCTCGTGCGCATGAGCTGAACTTATCGCTCCATCTCCATGGTGGGCGTTCCTCTCAAGTTAATTCACTCCTTGAGCTGTCATTCTGTAGAGAGTCTCGACTATTGGGCATACTCCCTGCGAGTGATGCGTGTGTCCTGCCAACGCCTGTTTACTCAGCAGCCAATCCGGTGTCTCTAATACTTGTTCTTGATCCGACTGTTCCAATTTCTATCTCTGTGCAATCCCCAGCATGCACCTTTCAATACCTCTTCGAGAACTTTTTAGATTGTCAGGTCCATATTGCCAATCAATATGCACTCATTGACAAATGTCTTCTTTAGGAAAATTGATATGCTGCTTTTCATTATGCAATGTAATTTTCCAAAAGCACACCAAGTGTATAATGAGTTTATATGGAGTAGTGGTGCAGTCATTAGCGCACTACGCTATGAACCTGGTGGTTCTCTCTTGATTCCTACTCGTGGCTAACCACAGCTGTGCATGTGTATTATCTGCACCAGTCCTGCACCCCTCCACTTCCCAGACCAATACTGACCAGCAGTATGATCAAATAAGCCTCAATAACCAACACAGCTTCCATCAATGGATTGTCAAAGAGGTGAAACATATAATATATATAGCATGAACAGTATACACAGTGTACACGGTATTCTAAATTAGATTGGTGACCCCCATCAGTGGTGTAGCCAACAGCTCCATTAACCTGCAGAGTAACTCCACACAGAACCCTGAAACTTAAATGTAACATCAGTTACCGACGCAATCTGTTTGCTGGATGTCGAGATTTTTAGGCCCACACTAAACAGTGGAGATCACACGTCTTGGGATGCTTTACAAAGACACATCCAGCTGGTGCTGTTTCAAACCAAATTATAAATTCCAAGACAGGTGGAGCCTCAGAGCCGAGCTACAGTGCTGTAGCTGCTGCTTGATGTGTTCTGCATTGCTCCTGTTACAATGCAGTACAATTTAGATGTATCTAACGTCTTTAATCGGTGCGTACTATCTACCAGGACATATAGATCAGAAACGTTGACATTGACAAAACAATTTAACCAAAACTCAAAAGTGCACAGAGAAGTGTGGACATATTCAATTTTGGAATTACAATGAAAGATACAAAAAAAAACACTGTGAATTAGAGAATTACAGAGGTTAGAGACTTACTGTTGACTGCGAAGAGAAGTGAAATGGCTTTGGCAGCATTCGCGACTGAGAAGGGATGATAGCGGGTGGTCGAGATTAATGATGGAGTGGCAGCCGAAGGAGGAAATGCGCCTGAGAGAAAGTCCACCACTCAGGAGCTTGGTGGATTGTGACAAGGCAGGACCCTGAGAGATGGCGGCGATGGCTTGGGGAGACCTTCACCCAGCAGTGGATTAGTCACGACTGATGATGACAACAATGATGATGATGACAAATGTCTAAGTGCAACCACGTGCAACCACGATTTATTTTATTTTTATTAATTTTGATGTTTTACCTACGTGACTTTACCGAAAAAACCTAAGAATACCGAAAAAACCTAAGAATATGCAACCACGTGTCAAGACGCTGTACAGAAGCAGTGGCCATATTTATTTTATAGAGAAGTCAGTCATAGGCAGGGGGTTGGGGGGGGGGGAAGGCGTTCATTTGAAACAGAGATAGAGAGTTCGCAGCACGGATGGCGGTTGGTATGAGATCATGGTTGAAGGGCTCATGTGTTGGTGTTGGTTTGAGGAACACGTGGTACAAACATGACCGTGAGCCGTTGCTCGTGTGACAGTTGTGTATGTATGTTGAACTTATTTTGCACCGTACGTAGCCAGCCGTGCTAATCGGAGGTGCGGGGTAAGGACAACAAACTAAACACAAACATCAGTTCTAAATAAGTGAGTTTTCAATCTAGATGTAAAAGTACACAGTTCCAGTGGTTTCCTAATATCGGAAGGAAGAGCATTCCAGACGGCCACAGAAGCGCATCTGAAAGCGCGCGATGCAAGTGGCCGTCTTTGTTCGATGGTTAGCATGAGGCTGAATTCAAAATTAAATGGTGCAATTTCCCTGCAAAAAATGTTGATTGCAACAATTGCTTATGTCCCGTGCTGCTCTGTTTCATACAGGGTGCAACGCGGAGGAAATGAAGTTGCATGTGGCTCATTGGACTATGAACAAAACTTCCTGAGTTTGATTGCCAACCACAGCTAAGGCCAGTGGCGAGTGATATCTGAACTGGCCTGCCTTGCCCTCATTACACTTAAACAAACCTCATGACTGACCCGGCATAGGGGTGGACTTCATCGAGCAGTGTATTTACAAGGAGGCTTATAATAATAGTCTTTACTGAAGGTAATGACCAATTGCCTGAATAATTAAAGTTTGAAAAATCTTCCCCAAAACTCAAATTGCTGGATGTAAAAAAAAAATCTATCTCTTGTCACAATGCAGTGAAGCTTTTTTAAAATAAACAGTTATGCATTCCTGTGTCATTATTATACAATTCATCTTTGACGTATTTATATATTTTGCACTTTGTTTGTGATGCTTTCCGGGGCAGTAGAAAGCACCACAATGCGAAATGCAAGTGCAATAAAAATATATAACGATTAAAAAAGTACAAATATTGAGACACGTTTAATATCGAAGTAATGTACTTTGAATGGTGCGCACTCGTGAAAATACATTGTTAGGGAAGTTATGGCCAAGCATCGTAGCGTAAACCTTCTACTTTGGGATTAAAATAAACACCAGAGTGCTATGTTGTCATTGCTCATGCTGCGTATTAGCCACACGTGAAATAAATTGGTTGCGTTGTCTTTGCTTTTTTCTAAAACATTTAACATACCTCATAAAATAACCCCAAAACATGATACCCATCTACAGTACATATAAAGCACCCCCGATTAGCATGGTCGGCTACGTGTGGTGCGAAAGGACGGCTGCTTGCGTTGTGGCTGAAACGTCGTGAGAATTGTATTTTATTATGTTTTATTTTTATTATTTTATTATTTCCCTTCTACGTGACTTTACCGAAAGAACCAAGAAGATTCATCATACATATTTATTGTTATGAGGTAGCACATACATTTGTGATATCTCAGTGTTGCAATCATCTTTCATTTGATATCAATAGTTTCTAGTCAGCAGGTTGGAAGTTTTAAAAAGTGAACATTTTAAAAAGTGAACATTATCTTGTACTGCTCAGGAATCATTCTATGTTTTTTTTGCAAGCCGAATACCAGTATGAACCACGTGAATTTAATTCACAATCACTGCTTTTATTTTTCACTGTTTTAAAGTGTGCACATTTAATATCGTCTGTACTTTGTGTTAAATTACAAAGTATGTTTTACATTAAAGCGTGTGTAAGTGCATGTGTATGTATGATATCATGAGAATAATTACGTACATATGCTGTCAATGGATCTTTTAAAACGAACCCTGAAGCTGATTTCCTTTTAAATCCTGTTAAAAAAAAACCCTCCAAGATAAAATTAAAGCAAACAAATAATAGCGGATTTCATTAAAATTAATTTAAATTCCACATTGTCTGTGATGTTTTCAAAGTTTTCAAATATCAGAGAGCTGCACGGTCGTAACGTTTGAAAAAAATGTAAACTTCCGAGTAAATGTCACAGGTGCGTTTTGACACTGCAGCGCATTTCAAATATGCACTTAGAATGCGGAGTGTTCTCTCGGTGTCTGTGTGTGTGTGTACGCGTGCACGGCGTTGAGATGCAGTGTTGTGCTGCACCTAAGCCTGTTTACATCTCCAGGAGGCGTTGCTAGATTTTACTGCATCGAGCTGGCATTAATGCATGGGCTTGCAATCTGAACCAAATGCTCATTTTGCACGACCAATTAGCAGACGTTTCAACATTCTCGATGCAAAATAAAACATTTTTTAAAGACAAAATTGTAATTGACAGAGCCTATCTGCATTGGGCATTTTACTTGACTCAAAATTAATTTGTTCCAGCTGAAATAAGTGTGAATTCCAATATGTCTTAGTCACATTGTTTTACGTTTTTTTTTTTCACTTAAAATTGGACACGATGCCAACTCGCCCGTACTAATAGAAACATTCCTTTTTGTTGGAGCTTTGCAACTACGAGAGCGTGCAAATAATACACAAGATTTACAGGCAAAAAAAGCAAAATCACATTGCTTTCATGCATTAGAAAATTGTAAACTAATGTTGTTTAAATATGCTATTTGATTAAATGATCAGTTTTGTTTTTGAAAATAATCAATGTGCATTGCCAGATCCCAGACTCAATTCTAAGTCAATTTTAGTGAGCTTTTGTGCGTCTGTTCATTACAGGGGACAACCAAAAAATGTTTCAAAGATAACATAAAAAGTTGTATACAAAAAAAGCTAAAATATTGGGCATATCTGATCTTTATGTCCGAATGAAATTAGTGCACCATGCATTACTATATTCAAAATATTTGTACATACTTATTTTTTTTTACCATTACTCAAACGTATAATTTCAATGTTAAATAAAATTATAGAAAAAGGAATATAATTCCCTAATATTGAATTGTGTTGTCAATTATGAAACATAAAACATATTGAAAATAACACAGTATTGTAAGTAATCCTCTCACAAACCAAAGAACAACTACGTTTGACTTTATTAATATATATTCATTATACTAATTTTAGATTTATAAATTTCACGCCTCGCTTTTTTTCAACTGCACAATGATTTCTCAAAATCATCTCAATTTTTGAACCGCATTTACAAAACTGTGTAAATTTCAAATTTAAATATACAGTGTGTGTTTTTAATTAGTTGTCATAAGTTAAGAATATTGCCTCTTTGATAGTGTACAGAATGTGAATGCTGCCCAATGGATGTAGGATTAATATTAGCGGTGGGGATTGTCAAATGGTATAATGGTCTCCACCCACCCGCACCCCAATTAGAGCAGAAGGCTAAGGGTGGCACACTTCGTCTGGTCGACAGCGGAAGCCTTCGTGTATAAACTTGCTTCACGCGCGCACAAATATGTACATACTTGCAATTGGATCATTGTTCAGATTATTATTTTTAATCTCTCGCCTCTCTTCAAATTATAACCTGTCAGCGGCTGGTGCCCTTTCCTCGCTCCCAACACAGCCAATTGAGAGCACTAATAAGCAAGTCGGAAATATTTCAACCTCGCTACTTCAATTCCTCACACAAGGGACCAATCAGCATTGCCTGAGGATTATACCGATTGCGTATGGTCACGGATAGACTCATCTTATTTCCAGATTTTCTGCATTCATAATGTGTCCTCTGAGTCTTTCCTACCCCGACGATTAACTAAAAAACCCGAGCTCTTGAATGAAAACTCATATTAAGGGCCATGTGCTCACGCTTGCTTTTACAAATGAAACAAAATCTTCCCACCAAGCCATTCATACAAATGAGCCATTAGTTTAAATGACCATTTATTTGATGCACATGCTTGGACAGATTATTCAAAGTTGTAACTATTCGCACTCTAAGTTACCCAGTATAATGTATTATTGTTTCTGGTCGTTACATTTTCCTAATTGTGTCAAATACTTCGAGAGAATTTAAAAAAGAAAATATAAGCAATTAATTAACATATTTATTCCACTACTTTGAACATAAATCATTCATAGTAGATATTGAAAATGTATACAATGATATATTTAATGGGACCAATTAATTTAATAAATCTTCATAAATATCAAAGCTAAACTAAGCACTGTTACCAATTTTTATGAAAACAACATTTTTGAAACCTCCATCAAAGGCTATTTGGTATGTGGAAAGTTACATTATGAATACATAATTATATAATTGAGTGATACAATTCCCCTAACCTCCCATAGAAGAGGTATTTTGAGACTTAAATGGATGTATTTTGGTGAAAATATAGTATACGGTATTTAATTTGCCGCTTCAATATGTATTGCTATTATTCCTTGTTAAAAACTCGAATTGTTTGGAACAACAATATTGCATACTTATTTTTTTTTTTATATATAACATGTTATTCTTACATCACCGTTTTTAAACATGATTTCAATGTAATGTCTTAATTACAAAAGTAATGTTATCGTACACAACCAAGAATAGTACGTTTAATCAACAACAATGAGTGGAAAGATTTCCACTAAACTTAAAAAAGCCAATACTGTAGTTTAAAGATGTGCCTGTTCATATCCTTTGCATTCAGTACCATTCTTCTGCTTATCATATGCAGGAAATGTAAGTATAAATTAAGTAACAAATAAATGCCCAACAAGGAATAGAACTCTATACATTGGCTGACAGGTGGTTTTCAGCTATAATATTGGGTTTACTTCATGAAAACATTTCAGCTGATGAAGAGGCCTCCAAGTGTATGAAGAAATGGCCGTGACGGGAGAGCGTGTCGTAGAGGATGACCCACACGGAGATCGAATGCCAAGCTTTAGGATACGTGGGGAGCCAGGTGGACTGCAGTACAGGGTTACGGAGGTGATGTCGGTAGTGAATCGGCAATTGCTGACAATGGGCATGCCTAATGAATATGGGTGGCGAGATGTTAACTACCTCGCCTGGTGTACAGCAGATTGAGGCTTTCATATCGACCGTCACGGCTGCAGTTTGCACGTTCCCCTCGTAGCCGCGTGGATTTTTCTGTGAGTCAGGTCGCTTACGATAAAAACAATTATAGAGCCTCCAGCCGACAGCAACCCGAAAGACAAGCCACTGTTAGCGCCTCGGGTCGTATAATACAAAACCGTGAGAAAATATCCGTTTCGAGCTAAACGCTTTCAGCGTTAGTTCTAAGGTCATTGTCCCTTGACAGAGACCGCTTCTGCGAATGTGTATACTCACTGGCGATACATGGATCGCACTAGGTAATAGTCTGAAACTCTGAGTCACAAAGGAAAGTGATACTCCAAACTTCAGTTGGTATACATAGGACAGTGTTAAAAGTGTCCTAATTTTTTTATATTGAGATTTTATCTATTAATGAGGAAAGGCCTTCAGATGACCATAATAATAATAACACATATAGTCCTAATAGTATGGGCTACTTTAGCCTCATTTAGCAGTATGAAGAAGCACCGTCAAATAACCCCCACTAACTGCACATAATGTTTAGGCCCTCATTCAGCAGTGGATTACCATAAGGGCTGTACATATACATTTAAGTTACCCTGCTGACAGTGTTACAATTAGTGAAAAATTATCACGTGGTTAGTCATGGTGGCACCATGCTGGCAAACCATGGAATTAAATGCGTATACATTTACTTGCAAAGGTGTCGACATGCGTACGCATAACGTACATGCACAGTGTATATACGCTATAAGCAAAGCAGACATATGTGGAAAATTGCAGGACTGCTGGGAAAACTAGAGTGAAACTTCCGTACATAATAACACGAACGACTTAATCCGGCAAGCTCACAAGGGACCATTAGTACACTTACAAATATAATGTAACTGTCATGGGTCATACAAACATGTCAAATTGTATCCATGTCATTGGCACACAATGGGCTACTGGTGAAAACCAAGAACGGAGAGTTTGACAAATACTTTGCAGCAAAGTGTGTGCTTTGACAGTGCCTTCCAGGATTTTACATGGCGGAGGTGCAATCGAAACCGCTGAGCCCTGGCAATGCACTGGCTCTACATACTGTGCACATATCACTCGAGGTTATGCGGCGACGATTCATCATTCGAATATTTACAAACTAGCCACTCAATCGGCACGTCTTGGAGCGCTAGCTGTATCACGATAGTTTTATCTCTAAACATGTGCGACGGTCCCACACTGGCTCACGCGGCGAATCTTACTCCCCGAATACACTTCACGAGAAACGTGCTCTAATTGTAGCATCCACAACAGATGCACGCCCGTATCGGTGTCGGCTCACGCCGGTGCCGATTTATCGACAGTTTACATAAAACATAAATAAAATTCAGCGCCTTTCGTGGCGTAGCGGTGCTGCTGCTGCTGCAAGCCGGCCAGTCGCCGTCGCGCAACCCCGAGGTCGGCATTTGGCGCTCGTGACCCTCGCAAACTCGATCGGATCGCAATTGTCCTATTGCACGTCTCTCAATTTTTAGCAAGGGGTTGCACGGTTCTCCATTATAGCCGCGGAAATAAATGCTCATATTACACGCATGATTAGCACGGTTGGCTACGTACGGCGCGAAAAAAGTTCAACATACATGCATTGTATTTTTATCGGACCACTATAACTGTTTTAAATCCCATAAACATGATCGAATACATTTAACTCAATACCAACGTGGACACGGGATACATTTGATCACCGTCCTGTGCACGGATGACACTAAGTGAAGAGAAAGTGAATAAAGGCTCCCGTAAGTTAATGCGGTGCCAGCGGTACATGTGAAAATCTGCAGCTGATCCTTCTTTTTTTGGCTGAGTCAACCTGAAAGATGTCCTCGCCACGTGTGGACACCGATTGTCAACGATGTGAGAGATCGGCCGAAAATCAAATGAACGTCGCAGGAATTGAAGTGCAGCGCACTGACCACTTTGTCCGCAACGTAGCGGGGCGAACGCCGCTCACACGCGCGCGCTCAACGCGCACACGCGTTGCCACTTGAAATTTACTTTATTTATGGACACAGTCTCATAAGTTGCCATTCATACAGCCATACGCGAGAGAGAAAACGTTAGTCCGTTGTTGGTGAAGCCACAAGCCTGTGACAGAGCCAAATTAGCGTCTACGGTCCGTGTGCGTGCCTGCGAGCGATGCATGCGTGCGTGCGCGTGCACGTACAGACGGGCTTACTGCATTTGGCCATGGCCCAGGTGGACACCCTGGCTCTGGACTCGGCGAGTTGGTTGCCCGCGCCACCGTTCTGCTCCGGCCGGGCCAGCTTGCTGGGAGGGTGGTCCCTCGCCACGTCGCTGGGACTGGCGCAGAACTCGCGGAGCCCCTGAGTGGCCCACGACTCCTCTCCTTTATGCATCCCCTGCTGGATCACACGCGGCGATCACTCGCGAAACCCGCGGGCTGGGTTAGCCCAGTGCACAATGATGCTCGGCAGGAAGTGGGAGCACTCAAATATTAACGCAGCGAGATTATAATGGCGTTTGCAGACATAATGTGGAATGATGGAAATCAGAATTGCGGCTTACAAGATTTCAGCTGTTTTAAATGTCTACATGCATCTCAAAATATCAGTACACACTGCCTTAATATTATACAACAGAACTGTAAGGCATCACATCACCCGTACGCTATATTGTCAAAATATTTGTTAAAAACGAACCATTACGTTAGTCATTTTTTATCATGATAAAAACATGCCGGGCAGATTAAACAAAAACTATGTAGAATGGCATTTACGATGTACATTTATTTTAAACGGCATTTTCAATGTAACACATTTTTTTTTATTACTTTAATTTTGAGAACTGAATTTAAGTCACAGTTCTTTTTTACCATCTTTGCTTGATGGATATCTTCGTCGAAGCCACGGTTTGTTCCTCTAAGTGTGTGACCGCTTGGCTTTGCAGCCCATTTCAAGTAAAAAAAAACCCCAACATGAAACTTATTATCGAGACTACCGGCCCTATTTATCTCGTGCCTACCTTTACACTGCAATTTGAACTTTAAGTTATTAAAATTATGCACCTCACTATATCTCTGCATTGGCCAAGATACGACGAGTATTATTGCCGTTACTACGGTATTGTGAAAACGTCTTAAAAGTTACGCAGGAAATATTGAAACTCAAGGTGCTGACGCGGAACACTGCAGGTGGCTAGGCATTGGTTGCAGTGCCTGACACGTGAATTGAAACCCCCACTACCCCACGGAGAAACTTAAGGAGATTGCAGTTTACGGAGTCTACCTGAAATCAATAACGGCTTGGGATAATTAACAACCTGAAACATGACAACTTTGAATTGCTGAAAGTTGCCTTAACTGTGAATAAGTAACGCTCCAGCATTCCAACAAAAGAAATATTTAATCTACGAAACAAATTCACCAAGTGTCCTCAAACAAACGCTATGTTTTGTGATTGGAAGAAATTGTCAAGTTACTTTAAGTGGTACTGAAAAACATACCACATACACTCAGACAACACGTGGACATCACGCACGGGCACGACACAGAGATAGGTCTCACGCAAGTGTAAACCAGGCGCAGCGGTGAGTTGGAAATATGCGACTCTGCTCTCTATAACGCGTTCCCTGCACAGACACGCGGCTGGAGCACGTAGACATCATACCGGGAGACAAGATATACATAGAGACACACAACAGAGAGGCATGCGGGTAGTAGAGACAGCGTAGACACTGGGATAGAAGATAGAGACACTGGAACAGGAGACACACACAAGGGGAACACGGGGTCAGGAGACATAAAAAGACACGTCCTCATTGGAGAAACACTCGTGAACAATACACAGAGAGAAGCGAGAGTACGATGGCAGGGAAACACACACACATACATACACAAGATCAACTCCTTGTGCTGCTGCGACTTCCTACCGCGCAGACAAGTTAGTGACAGACACGCGAGCGACACGTACACAAGAACAACTCCGAAACAAGCGACAGGACACGAGCGAAAAGACAGGCAAGCGAGGGTAGTAAGCGGCAGGAAAACAACACAAAGGAGTTCTTAAGACGAGACAAACACACAGAGTGATTGGTGCAGGGACCAGAGAAGCGTAATGGGGTATGATGGGAAATACTACTACGAGTAAAGAGACAACATCGCACAAACACAAAACACGGTGTGACGTTACTCAGGACCACGCAATACCAGCCAACACGACAACCACACACACGCGCGCGCGCGCGCGAGACACAGACGTCCACGGAGAAGACACAGGACACGTGGGAGACACGGACACTCGGGAGACACGGAGACCAGACGGGGAACCGAGCCCCAGGGGGTCCCAGGTGCACCGCTGCCCGATCCGCGCTGTCGCCCGAACAAAGAGCGCAGCCGAGACGCGCGGCGCGCTACAAGAATAAGCAGCGCTCCCCCCCACCACCACCACCACCCCTCTCTCTGTCTCTTGCCCGTACTCACCGCCTCGTGTGCTCGTCTTCCCAGCACTTTTAATCTCTCCCCTCCGAGGAAACGCGCGCGGCTTCCCCCACTCGGTCACTGCTGCGCACCTTCCCGAGCCATGCGCCGCGGTCCTGAACTCCTGCACCCCCCTCCTCCTCCTCTCCGCACCCCTCCCGGCACACGGGCGCACCCCTCCCGGCACACGGGCGCACGGCGAACCGCGCTTCTCCGCGGGGCCGCCTCTGGGCCTGTTCCCCCCACCACCACCAGCGGCAGCAGCTTTTTGGCTCCCACGCTGAAGGCCGGAGAGGAGCCGCTCTGCAGGGATGAGCAGGGATGCGAGGAGGAGGAGGAAGAGGAGGAGGAGGAGGCGGCGAGCCGGTGCTGCTGCTGCTTGCGCACGATCCGGCTGCGGGACAGCGCAGACAGCCCCGCGGTGGTGGGCACAGCACCGCGGCCCCTGCCGAGTGGAGGTCACGATTAAAGTGGTGCCGGTCGCAGCCGCGCCGCTAGTCGTAGTGCGCTGGTAGTAATGGTGTTGCTGCTGCTGCTGTTGTTGTTGTTGTGGTTGTTAATACGGCAGTCACTTTGCGAGTCGCCGCCTGTCACCGAAGATCGGAGGGCCACCCGCTCACAACAACAAGCGTGACAGAAGCACGCAACGTAAATGGTGGAGGTGGGGGGGGGGAGCAAAACAAAACTAGGAAACGTCAAAGAGTGCTCGCCTCCTCCCAGGGACGGTGGCGGTTAGCGCCTTCTCTCTCTCCCCCCCACCACCACCACTACCCAGCAACACCAACAACACGAACAAGAACGCTAAGACCGACACGGCCAAGCCGCAGATGATTAGTTACGGAGACTCATCACGCACGAGTCACGGAGCCGTCACACGAGATTTTTGTTTTTTCTCGCGTTGACTCAGCCGAAGGTAGTTTGACGAGATCCTTGGGTGCGGGTTTCCTCTCGGTCCGGACACCCCCCCCCCACACACACACCACACGAACACCTTTCAATCCCCTCGGCCGCCCCCCCCCCCCCTTGTTTAGCGTCCCGGTTCGAGCCTCGGTCCGTCGCGTCTCTCTCTCTCTCGACTCTAACCTCGGGCTGCGCTTGATGGGGAAGGAAGACGGAGTAGAGGAGTAGGAGGAGGAGTAGGTGGCGTAGCCCGCAGAGCGACGGCAACAGCGCTTATCGAGGAGGAGGAGGAGGAAGAAGGGGGGGGGCCCGGCCGCGCACGAATTTTTAATCAGCTTGATTACTGTGAAGCGGCTCGCATTTATTACAGATAATAATACCACATGATCAAATAATTATATGGCTGGGTGAGCCTCCGGGAGGAGGGGCAGGGGATGAAGCGAGCGCTGCGAGTGAGCGCTTCGCAGCCGCTCCCGGCTGTTGTGCGTGAAGCTTCGGACCGGTTATGGTTAATAAGGATTAGCGGCGAGTGCAATGTTTAATTTCACTGACGCGGAAAAGTATTTTGCGTAACTGGCTTTCGGCTGCGAGAGGGGCTGCGGTGGCTCGGGCACACCACCCGTTCGCCGTGCCACGTTCGGATGACGGTGCCACACTTTTCTTGCATGCCATTTGCATAAAATTAGTTAATAATAAACAACGCACCTAATGGACGCATGTTGCGACTTCTAAATTATTGATGAGCCTAGGTAAAATTGTCTGTGAGCTGTGCTGAATATTTCATAGGCAGCACCCGTTTCATTTTACAGCTGTCTGCAACATTAGCGAAACCTCCAGAGGTATGAAACACGGCGTTTTGAATAAGAAATGCCACCCTAAATGCGAATAGTAGATGCGCCGAGTAGAACAAGTGTGTGGGGGGGGGTTGCAGTATTTATTTAGAGACGGACGGCTGCGTGACCGGGGGGGGGGGGCGCTTTATGTGTAATTTGTGAGTGCCGAACGAACTCGCGGGGGGGGGGGGGGGGCCACAGGGGCCCTGGATCAGCTTTGGGATTTCGACTGAAAATACAAACACTTTTTTCGCGAAGAGGTGATTAAAAAATAATATAAATAAATGTAAATTCGTGCTCTGACTTCTGGGCCTTGCAACTTTATTTTCTGTCATGTCCACACCTTGTTGAGCGCCCCTATATGTGTGTGCGCCAGGTGTGTGTGTGTCCGCCCCGGCGTGTCCAGTGGCTCTTGTCCGATCGTAACTCGCAATGGGTCCATCGCAGCCCTCTCTGCTTGGAGCGCACCTTGGTCAGCCGAGATGGGCAACATGCTCACAGCATGCAGTCCACATCCTCTACTGTTACACACGGCTTCACCGCAGAGCGCTGCTCATATATATATCTACTGGCCAGTTGTAGTTTTAGAGTGAAAGGCTATTCCAAGCGCTTTGTGTAATACCGTGCCATTTGTTGCCCCCTTTAACAGCCAAGACCGTGTCCGCGTGGAACCGGCTCTCTCGGTGCGCCGAACGACACGAACGTAAAGTGCGCGAAGCGTTCGCCAGATAACCAAAGACGCCAACTACGAGGCACACTTTTAAACACACCGCTTACCTAACTCCACCACAGCCGCCAAGGCGGGTTGCTGTGCCAGTGTGCGCGATGCTACGTGTGGGTACAACTGCTCTCTCTCTCTGTGTTGCTGTACGGGACTGAGGTGGTGGGTGGTGGTGGGAGGAGGGTGATGTTACAGGTCTGCGCAGTGGCGTCCCCTCCACCTCCCCGCCGTGAGGTGGGAGAGATCGTTTCGCGAGGTTGCGACGGCTGCTGCTGCTGCTGCTCGATGGCTGCAGGGGGGCACGGTGTGTGGTGGGGGGTGGGGGGGGGGTCTCTGTTTCACCGCTCCACAGTCTCCGCGGCCCCCGAGTCAGAGCAGAGCAGAGGGCGGCCCCCGTTCGGCAGTGGCGCCGCCCGTCCCCACGTGCGCCACCCACCCCCCCCCCCCCCCGGGGGGGTCGAGTGGAGAAAGAAGACGAGGTGCTCGCTAGAGAGAACGAGAGAGGGTGAGCCTTCGAACTATGAGATGCCGTGTTTTTTTGTTGTTGTTAACATATATGAAGGTACAACTGCGTGTGTGCTTTGGGAGGGTCGGATGTCTCTGTGTGTGTGCGCGTCTGTGTCTGGGGAGCGGTGACGCTAGTGGTGCTTGCAAGTGCGCTGCGAACCCTGCCCACCCGAGGATTTGATTACAGGGACCACGGGCAAAATTAGGCTGAAGAGAGGTTCGTCGTATCAGGAAATCTGGCCTGGGCATCCCTTAGGTCCACTCAGTCTTAAATTAGTGCAATGCGTTATGCAAACATATCGTACTCGAGAAACAAAGGTCTGTAATTGCTGGCCGCAACTACTCAGCACCCCATTGTGCAACGTGACGACCTTAATTGATAGGTGCTCGCTAATAACAGCATTCCCCCGGCAATCTGCGTGGCTATTCGTATAGGGGTGGTGGAGAGTGGGGGGGGGGTTAGGTTGGGTGGGGGGTGGTTGTGGATGCGGCGAGCGATGTTTTGTGTGGTGCGAAATCTTCCACGCGTTCCGTTTGCCGAGATCACCGCGGGTAAGCTCTCATCCTGCAAAGTTTAATTAAAGACCTTCCCGATATTTATCGATCTGGGTAGGGTGGGGGGGGGGGCGGGTGGTGGGCCTGCTGCTTGACCACTTCAAAGCGTCGCAGAATGCACCGAGGCCGCCCGCGTGCGCTGCAATAACCACGGGCACGCCCGCGGTGGCGCCTCTCGTCAACCTCGCCACCGCCCGCCTCGTCGTTCATCGCGCGTGATCGCTTATCATCGCACGATCACCTCGTCAGCAGCGTCGCTCGTGATCACTCGCCGCCCTCGTGAGAGCGTTCATCCGTGCTCACTTGGCACAACGCGTCGTCCGCCCTCGTCACCCTCACTATTCGTTGTCATTCATCGTAACTCGTCATCGTTCATAGTCGCTCATCATCACGCATCGCCGCTCGTATGTTACCGTCGTCATCGCCTGCCGCTCGCCACGTGTCGCCCTCGTCACGATTGATTGTCACCCGTTGTTTTGTCACTCATCATCATTATCACTTGTCCCTCGCGATCACTCATTGCGTCGATCATCATCACCGTCATCATCATCACATCACTCATCGCACTCGTCATAACACTCAGCCATCGTTGTCACTCGCGCTCATGATGACGACTGTCATCGTTACTGCAACTCGTCACCTCGTCACTTATCGTCGCTCATCACTCACTGTCCACCATTGCAGTCGTCGTCATCATCGTCAACCACGATAAATCAATCATTCACCGCGTTTCATTCACCGCGCGTGTCACTTATCATTCACTCAACACGCACGACCAAATCGCCACTCGTCTCACCCATCATCATCATCATCATCACTTCGTCACCAGCCATAACGGCGGAGTGGGGGGGGGGCATTCGCCCGCAGCGCGTTACCGCTGCCGTAACGCGTTCGTGAAGACACTTTTACTTCGTGAGAAATCTCGCGTTTTAGCGGCTGAAGCGAAGTTTTGGCCGGCGTCAACTCAAGACGCCTGCGGGCGGCAAAACTTTACACGGCAAACTTCAAACGGCATACCCGTGCCATCGTAATAATGATATCTTTACGCGGAGTGCGTGAACTTTATTTGTTCCCTTGATGCAGTCGCACGGATACATTTGTACAAATTCGACAATTACAGTTGAGCAACATTCTCGTCGTTGTTGTTGCTTTGTAATTGTCTCCAAACTCGCGCACATAATTCGTAGAGGTGTGTCGCGTGAATACGTTTCATCCGTAACCGGCAGTGCGACGTTTGCAATAAAGTACTGTTTTAATGCTCTTGGTGTTAAATACACGGGCTAATTGGACTGTGCTCACATGCTCCCAAGTAGATGCTTCCCCCCCCCCCATTCTTCCCCAACCCTCGCTGACCAGCGTGGTGAAGAATGGTCAAATAACCCCGCCCACGACGCGAGCCCCAAGGCGACGGCGTTTGAGAGGCTTCTCGTCGAGAAATGAGTTGGTAAACGAGCGGAACGTTGACGATAGGTCACCGCAAATATGTGGCCTATAGTTTAGAGTCAAATCAACAGTTTACAAGTAGCTTAAAAACACCATTACTGCCTCCAATGATGGCAACATGGTCACGCACACAAGACGCTAGTGTCGTACGGCCAGCTGCGTGTGTTAACTACACTCGATCATATCGACACGTTTTGCGGAAGTTAGCCTCATTGTCGAGACACGAGGTATTGTGGGGGGCTTTATTGCAGGCCTGCAGACAATATACAGTACAATATATGGACTGTAGACCCATTATCTGGTGCCACTGCGTTCACAGTAGCGCGCAAGGACGACTAACAACACATATAAATCACTACATTTGTCAATAACGCTGCCTTAAAAGGGGGACAATATATATACGTGGACGACGTTTCGGGCAACGGCCCTCCTTCACAGCACATGACTACAGATAGACCAGCAAGCAGGTCTTCGGCAGATTTCCCTTGGAAAAGTTTCAACCCAATTATCTCTGAAAAGTTCTAATTCGGCCACCTTAGCAAGAGAGACCTGTGCTTGACGCGGCCTTTCATCACTCTGGTCGCATCCCCCGAGGCACTCCAAGCCCCGAAATTCCACGCGCCCGAAGAGCGTCCCACGGGCAGTAGCCGGGCAGCAGGCAGGCAGGGTCTGCGCTTTGATGGTTGACTAAATTATTCTCGTCACGGAGACATCCCGATTAATCGCAAGCGGCCCTATCACCGGCAACACATGGAGCCCATCGTGGCTACCTACCAGCCCGTGTTGCGTGTCCTCGTTTCAAGGGAGGGGGGGGGATACAACAGTTATCGGTGCACGACGCAGTCGTTGGTCAGCAAACTCTAAACAAATGTTAACCGATGAACAGAATGAGTCCATCGCGCATTCTGCTCTAGCTCTCTCACCCCCCAGTGATGATTGCGAGGGGATGCTGTAACGATCATTGGTTCAGCGTCCTATTTATTTTGTATTTTCTCCAGCCACCGCCAACTATTGCAGAGAGTTTTGTATATTAAATGTACTTGATTGTAAGCATTTAGGAGGAGCTGAGCCTTCGGCAGGGATTTCAGGGGAGGGGTGCTCATACCTCTCCAGCCCCCCGAGTACGGATATTCAATGAGCCTTTGTCTGCGCTTATTCATCTAAAAGTAAATCATAGAGGGGGTGCAGTGAAAGTGTATATTTATTTGCTATATTGTAGGCGCATTTTTTTGGTTGTTGCACTGAACGTTAGCAGTCGGTCTACCCCGAGCAGCTAGCTGCAGGATGGGTGCAGTGAGTTAAATCGTTTCTCTCATTCGCGACTGCAAAGAGCGGTGAGTTTGAACTTGGCGAAGTAGGTCAGGCAATGAGCCACTCGAGACTACAACACAGAGCCCGAGCAAATCCGGCGCGAATTTTTTTCACAAACGTATCATTGTTTATTTGAAATCTTTAGATCGAGACGATTAACTAATAGCCGGACCTCTGCATAAATAACTTTAGCAAAATTTTTTTTTATTGTAGTAGGTGTTTATGCACAAAGACTGTCCCCATTTTTTAAAGAAACCTATTGCATTATATGACCTGGGTTCTTTCATTGTGTATTCTCGCGAGCGTAGACATATATATACCCGCTGAATACAAGCGTGCACGCGTGGCTGCGTGTTACGCCTTTTTTTTTAAATAAAAGACCCTCGTGCAAAGAGTAGTGTTCTTCACTTGCTGTCTTCTGCCGCGTGTGTTCACTGGAAAGTTTCACTGCAAGTCGCTGCGGGCACCTGTTGGTATTTATGCTTTGTGCAGAACAAAAAGTAGGGGTGGGGAGAGTTGATTTGTGTTTAGTTGTACTGTCGCCGAAAACGATGCGAGAGCCCCCCCCCCCCCCCCCCGGGGGAGACTTCTCTGTCGAGGGCGCGCGGATCAAAATCCCGAGGCGGTCCGTAGGTGCAACAGTTACAGGTTAGGCTCGACACGTCACCTGTTCCTGCGCCAGACGCGCAGCTGTGTTATGATAAGGCCGTGACAGCAAATTTTCAATTAACTTTCCTTGTATTGTTTGGCTTTGTTTATAGACGCGTATCATGAAATACAATATGTTATTGTGAATTTTACGCGGATACTTATTTGAGGATTACGGTGGTCAAGGCAAACGAAAGAAAGCAGTAACGCAACACCGTTAATTATAAAAGGCAAAGCAAATCAATCAATAGATTGCGGTAAACCAAGTGTCAACTTAAAGAAACGCTTGGGCGCCATTTGTGCGTAATTGTTCACGCGTAAGAACAATTGCAAAGAGATCAAGTTTTACAATGGTATAACATATAAAACGAGAGTAAATACTGTCATTCTCATCTCGGTTTTCAAGGATATTATATGTACGTACGTTAAACATCTTTCGCACAGTACGGATCCAACCGTGCTAATCGAAGGTTTCACTTCTAATAACCATAGAGGCTCAACACTCGCCAAAGCCACAAAAACAGTACTTGCTCTTCATTATCCTCGGCGTACAACTCAAAGCACCCGTGGCGGTTACGCAAATTAACATTTGCGCTGCGCGTGTGCGCAACACAGGGGGCTCGTGAATGAAATTCTTAGGTTTTTTCGGTAAAGTCACGTAGGTAAAACATGATGACGGAGACTTGTGTTGCCTCCGAAACGTCGTGATTTTTGTTTTATTTTTTTTTATTTTCATAAATTTTGATGTTTTACCTACGTGACTTTACCGAAAAAAACCTAAGAATATGATTCCTTGCAGTCACGAAAGCTTCAAATCTAGAACTCGTGAATGAAGTTTGCGAGAGCGATACACTTCAAACGTACAACTTAATGCTTCCGTTATGTGATGCCCGGTGTTCGTCGGCCGGAGCCGGAACGATTACATCGGGGACAGGTGACCTAATGAGAGGCGTTACGATGTTGAGAGGCGCGTAAGAATGCGGCTTCCGTGGGTGTTTGTACTTTAAACGTCTCGTTCCGAATGAACTTTTTCACCACCCCAAGACCGAAACCGCTGAAGATCATTTGCAATAAACGCTACTCTTAAGAATCGCTGCCCTCGTCGACACGATTGTATCTTGTGCCATTTTGTCTCGTACAATTAATTACGTTCATTAGTCGAGAACATGCAGTTCCGACGTGATTGTTTCAGATTTAAACAACAGCAAAGGCAATAACAACAACAACAAAAACATTCACGACTGGATTCGTCAGCGCAGAACAGGTCCACTGCGCGAGCTAAGTTTATTAAACAATCCGCTCTAATTATTAAGTAATTCAATTGTTTCAATGCGGTTGAAGTGTTGCGGGCGCGCGGGCATCGCAAACATTGCGTTCATTTTAACAGTTGTGTGGTCAAATACGAGAAGGCTGCGAAGCGAGCGCGTTGTTTGTTGTTGTTGTTGTTGTTTATTTGTAAGAGCCCCTTTATAAAGCGTCGCTAGCTGCCTGGGGAGTTGTGAAGCTGTGCTAACGCATGCGACGGTCGTGCGGCTACACCGTTTGGTGAGGTTCCGCAAAATTTGTGCAAAACTCCGGCACGGGCCACAGACACTGGTGCAGTGGTGGGTTTTGTCTGCGTGAGATTGAGAAGGCGACAATGCAAGAGTCACAAAGACAAAGCTCACCCGTATAGCCTGTAACAGACTGTTGGGGCAAGTGCTGTTAACGAGCACCTATGAAGGCCGGCACGGCACACGAGGGGGTGGGTGGCCAGCACCACGCCCGACCGACTTTGTCTCCCTAGTGGCGATGTTGACACGCCGCACCAGGTACTCATTTGAGGCTGAGTCGACCTAGTTGAGGTCCAGAAACCGGTTCAGATAATCGTCACTGGCGGTGTTGGCCGTGGGCGTGAATCGAACTCGGGTCGCCAGGTTCGTAGCGCAGCGTAGCACTAACTGCTACAACCGCTACTGCAGGACTCAAACACACACACAGACGCACCGACAACACACAACACGTGGCGTTGGGGTTTTTTTTAAGGAGTCTGGTGGCAATGCAACTGGAGCAGCTTGGCTTGCCCGTGGAGGCCATCTCAAGTTCGTGGCAAGATGACCAGCAAGAGAGAGAGATTTAAAAAAATCCACGCACATTTAATAAACCACTTGTTAACTTCAGTCTATTTCATACCCGAGGCCACTTTGCTTGTACATCTAGATGTATGTCGCGTGAAGTCGCAACGCAATTAATGAGATTATGGACCGCTTGCGGATGCCTTTATCCAGCAAGTGGATTGACCACGGCTGCCGACGACGAAATGCGCGTTATATATGGAAGAACACAATGGCTTGAGAAACCGACACAACGTTGCCGAACAAGCCAATTACAAGGTTCATATCGGGCTAAAAAGTGTTCCATTATTAATGATATATTTTTGGTTAATGTTCAGTTAATTATACAGCCCACAACGGTTATTTCCGAACGCGTTAAAACTCGCAATTCGGTGTTTAGTTGTTTACGACAACTATCCGCGAGACCTTTAATTCCGCGTGTTGGTGGAACGTTTTTAAAACGGCACGCAACACCGAACGTCTCGTCGGGGAGGCGCTCGCGTGTGCGTGTGTCCACTCGTCCCGCGCGCCGCGCGTCTCTGTGTTAATGCGCGACCACACGCAGCTTCAGTGCCATGAGTCCAGCCGCGTCCAGAGACCTCTAGCACTCACCCTACCCCTCACCCTACCCGTCACCCTCCACTCACCCTACCACTCACCCTCCACTCACTCTACACTCACCCTACACTCACCCTCCACTCACCCTATACTGACCCTCCACTCACCCTACCCCTCACCACCTCTAGCACTCACCCTCCACTCACACTCCACTCACCCTCCACTCACCCTATACTGACCCTCCCCTCACCCTACCCCTCACCACCTCTAGCACTCACCCTCCACTCACCCTCCACTCACCCTCCACTCACCCTCCACTCACCACCTCTAGCACTCACCCTGCACTCACCCTCCTCTCACCCTCCACTCACCCTACCCCTCACCACCTCTAACACTCACCCTTCACTCACCCTCCACTCACCCTCCACTCACCGTCCACTCACCCTCCACTCACTCTACACTCACCCTACACTCACCCTCCACCCACCCTACCCCTCACCCTACCCGTCACCCTCCACTCACCCTCCACTCACCCTCCACTCACCTTCCACTCACCCTACACTCACCCTCCACTCACCCTCCACTCACCCTTCACTCACCCTCCACTCACCCTCCCCCTCTCTACCTCTAGCACTCACCCTCCACTCACCCTCCACTCACCCTCCACTCACCCTGCTACTCACCCTACCCCTCACTACCTCGAGCACTCACCCTACCACTCGATAATCCTATCCCTGACCATAACCCTCTCAAACTCTTGCACAAGCCTGACCCTCGCGAGCTCTAAACCCCAACTCTTACCCTAGCCCGTGATAGCAAAGCTCGAATCCTAACTCTCGCCCTAGTTAGCGAACCCTAGCATTGACCATAACCCGAACTCTAACCCTATAAACCACCCTAACTCGAGCTCGTCTCCTAAACCTAGCTCGCGCAAGCTCCAACCTTCCCCCTTACGCTTGCTAACTAGCCCCAACCTTAAGCCTTGAACCCCATTCCGCGCCCTGAATTAATCACACGTCCCGCGGCGCAGCAGGACCCTGCGTCTAGCCAATGGGTCGGCAAACCAACAAACAACAAGAAGAGCCGCAATGCGAACACGAGACAGTGGTCACTTCATAGATTCACGATCACCGAGCAGTCCTGCAAGATCCTCATGTGGCTGCGAGAACCGCATGTTCGCTGACGCCTGCGGTCTAGCCCCTAGGCTCCTAACATTGCCCCCATATTCTTAGCCGCACGATGCCCTGGTGTGCGGGAGGGGACCACGTTCCCTTTACACCGACGGTGGCCGTACCCGCGGACGGCCACCGAGCCATCGATTATTTTGGTTCAAGATTCGCGGTCTCGGATGCCCGAAGGCCCTCAGATTGGCTTCGGACACCGAACAGTTCAGGAAACTCTGCAAGAATCGTTTTTTTTTACTTTAAGCTTCTCCTTGAGTAAGTCCTCTCATTTAGATATTTGCATACGTGTCTTGGTTTTATAGGGAGGACTGTCTTCGTTTCATTTATACCGTGAAGTATTGCGATGCCCTGTTTAGTGGCGGACCTAGTTTTTACTCAAAACAATAATAGAATGAATGAAAGGAGGTTGGCTGTGGGGGGATGTCCACCCTCGCACAGATCACCCACCCTCAGCCGAGCAGCTGCAGCGGCCTTTCATATAAATATATTGCATATACATTGTAAAAAAAATTTGCTTTCGAACAAAAAAAATTAAAGTGCATAAGAAGCGTGGAGAGATGCATGCCTGGGATGATACTGGCGAGACGGGAAGAGCGACGCGTGGATTAGAGGCAATGTGCGAGTGAATGACATCATTCAAACTTTGACTTAAAACTTTCGTGACTGCAGTAATTCATATTCTATGGTTCGTTCGGTAAAGTCACGTAGATAGGAAACATTTGAATGAAAAATAAAGTGATTAAAAATATCACGACGTTTCGATCGCTTGTGTTGCGATCGAAACGTCGTGATATTTTAATCACTTTATTTTTTGGTATTATTTTTTCTATCTCCGTGACTTTACCGAAAGAACCATAGAAAATCATTCAAACTGTTCAAACACGTGCTTGAGCTCGGTGCGGAACGCGTCGCGAGAAATCCGACGGGGCAGTCGAGGAACGGATCGCGTCTAAGAAGACCTTCGCTCGGGAGATGGAGCCACGAAATCGACCCAACTCCGTGGTGTGCCGGCGCTTGGTGAATTGTTACACCGCAGAAGCATTGGCGACGGTTTGGGAAGGCCTTCATCTGGCAGTGGATTGATCGTGACTGCTGCCTGCTGCTGATCTGCTGCTGATGCTGGCTTCGGGTAGCCGCGGCGTGATTCTCAGGTGGCGGCGTGACGGTGCCACTTTCACGTGGTCGACTGAAGCAACACATCCGCATCCTTCACGCGGGGAATGCCTGTTTGACACGGGGAGTCCTATAAACTGCTGCGATTGCAGCGCGAAGTCGCGTGCAACAACAATAGTTAAACCCGCTTGCGGACAAATACAAACATTCGCGAAGTTTCCTGCCGCTATGTTTGATGCTGTCTTCCGTTGGTGGAGTGTTCGTGGTTGTTATTGGTGGTTGTTGTTGTTGTTTTGTTGGAATTCATTGGACCACGTGTTGTCTCCTACACACATAAAAGTGGCGTCTGTGTATTGCGCAAGGTGGAGCTCGCTAATTTTAACGGTCAATTATCGGCGTTAACATTATGGCCACGGTGGCTAGGAGACGTTAACTACCTCGCCTGGTATGCAGGAGGCCGTAGGTTTGATCCCGACCCTGACGCCTGCTGCTGTATATTTGGAATTTGCATGTCTCTCTCTCCCCGTGGTCGCGTGTATTTTTCTCCGGGTCCTCCGGTTTTCCCCTCCACATTTAGACAAAAACGTGTGTTTCGAGTATTTGGCTGCTATACATTTCCACGTGACAAGCCACTTCGTTGAGCTATCATTTGTGGCCAGGTCGCTTCTGAACAAGTTGGCCTTACCTGGCAAAATAAACATTGTTTTTGTTATATATAAGTTGTTGTCAGAAAGCTTTGCATTCTGAGATAGAGACGAATAATGAGAGATAGAGATTAATAATTAACTCCACTTGTAGGTGTTGCTTCTAACACGGCTACCTGTTGTAAATTCATAGGCGACAATCAATAAATTCATAGGCGACATTCAATGAGTTTTAAGTCAAAATTCAATTTACCTTTAGTATGCATCCGTAACGCAAGCGACAAATACTTATAATTTTAATGTCATTAACCATTTCGGGGAGTTGCTGATACTTATTGACTCCTTAGATAAAACGTGGCCCAAAGCAAACGCCCTGGAGAACGATCGATTAAGGACGCTTTATACATTTCAATTCTCATTAATTATTAGTATTACTACATCGTGTGTGTGCGCGCGATTTGACAACTTGACACACGACGGATTTGCTCCTGTATACGCCACCCGTGCATTCATGTTTTTGTGTGTGTGTGTGTACATACACTGCGGGGGGAATTACAACGTTGTGGGGAAAATCATGCGAAGTAAAATAGGCATCGGGAATTTCGGTGAAAATTCGCGAGCCTTTCTCACCAAACAGCAGCAGCAGCAGCAGCCCAGCTGCTGCCGGACATGTTGCAGGTGGCGCAAAGAACCCCACTCCCTCTTTGCCTCTGCTGTCCGTCGCACTAAATTACACAACGCGGTCATAATTCAACACTCATTAAGTGTTCTCTTAATCACCCGGTGGGACGACCACAGGAAAACGCCTCTAGTAGTAGTAGTCTTAATTCTTAGCACACGTGAGGCGTAATCTCAAATCGTCGTGTATTAATTTGTTTTAATTTGGCTGGCGCGCGCAGGTTTTTCAGCTTCGTCATTATAATCATCATCTACATTATTATCCCCAAATCTCCATCACAGTCAGCATTCTCCGAATTGCAGGCAAGCACATTTCATTGCGGCTCATCATTCGTAACAAGTCTTACTCTGGTAGCACTGTATAAAGTCACGCATTGTGTTGGTGGATCGTGTCATAAAGCAATACGTAAGTAGTCAGACTAGCTGTCTTATTCTTCATCGACAATACAACAATGACAACAACAAAAAACCCCGCCGACGTCCACCAGCCTACGCTCCCTTGGGAGCGATGTTTCCCAGCAGCGTTTGCTTTAAGCAAGGTAAACCCCCTCCTCCTGTACGGGTGTCGACTTCTCCGATGATTCTCAGCGCCTTGCATCGCAAACACACCGCGCGACGCTTCGGCAGGTGTGCGGGAGACACCTGGGATGGAGTGGCGGTGCAGCCGATGCGACTGAGAACAGCGCTCGCCGAGAGCCAGACGCGACGGTAAGTTTATCGTCGGCCAAGGTAAAGGGCATTTATGGGCTGGGGGTAATTACTATGTCACCGCATTGCTGTATTCGCAGTAAAGGCATGCGGTGTTGGGGTTATGGTGCCCTACACAGCGCACGGTTGTGTGTGTGTGTGTGGTTGTGACTTCTGTCTGCAGGTGTGTCAGGAGCCGAGCTGGAGTATCGTTGGTGTAAATGCGGCTGTTGACTTTTGCACGGGGATTGTTGAACACCATTGTGAAAATTGTCACCTGTCTGCGAGAACATCAATATAATCACATCGTGGCGACCGGCAACAGAAGCCCCTCGCATGGATAGTCGTAAGGGAGCATCGTTATTGGACACCAGCTGCAAAAGAACATTCCACGAGCACACCTATTCCATATTTGTTATGCCACGTGGCGCACAGTGGAAGAAAAAAAAACAACCGACAAAATGAGAAATCGCCTCTCGCAATGTCATCATATCCCGCATACCCGTGTGTATTGCAAACACTCCCGAATGGGATGATAAGACGCGCGTAACAGTTGTTGGTAACAATACCGGTCTCACGCGTGTTAGATATGTGGTGTAGCAGTGTAAGCGTGGGCCCCGCTGCAAGGAATGAATGAGACCCCCCACTCCCCCGGGCTCCTCTTCGTAAACCCGATGTCCCGACGCAGTTGCACAGCCTGCACACCGATAGCCGCGCCACTGGATATATAAACTAAACTCTCCATTATTTTTTACTGTATTTTTATTTTACCAGATAAGGCCCACTGAGCCACAGAGCTCTTTTTTCAGAAGCGACTAATCAACAAATGATAACTCAACGAAGCGGCTTATAATGTGCACATAATATCCAAATACTTGAAAGGCATTTTAATTGTAAATGTGCAGAGGGAAAACGGAGGACCCGGAAAAAAATCCACGCAATCAAGGGGAGAACACGTAAACTCCAAATATACAGCAGGCGTCTGACTCGAAGGATCGAACCCATGACCGCCTGTATACCAGGCGAGGTAGTTAACACATTCCTGCGGAGGGAGCTGGTAGGAACGTTGGGTTGCTCGGTCAATGGCCAGGGTAAACGGTGGCGTGGTGTGTTCCGCAAATATGCCCGACTGTGAGGGCGGGCCCAAGCCGGCGTGAGTAGGTTAAACGTTGAGTTTTATAAGGGCACCACGGGGTGACCAGCCCCTCCCCTCCCCACCCAGTCCCACCCCTCCCACCCCCCACCCAGCCCCACCCTCCCCACCCAGCCTCTCCCCACCCTCCCCTCCCAACCCAGCTCCTCCATGCACGACGGACGGACGGACACAATAATCCCCTGTGGGCTGGTGTAACCAGGAGGTTTCTACCAGTAACATCTCGCCAATACACACCATCTCTGTTGGGTACGCCCATACTTGGGCTGGTTTGCACGAATCTATTTATTATCGTCCGACCGCTGGCTAAAGTGCTCCACGAGTTGACTTGGAGTGAATGTGCTGACCTAGGCGCTGGCCCTTTCGTCATTGTGCAACCTCCCGTTGCACGCCTCTTTTGTTTGGAAGCCTTTCTTTCATCGGCATATCGTCCGTAGCTAGCGGCAAACGGGCTTTTCAGAAACGCGTCGCCTATACAGGTCCTTCTGCGGTCGACGATTTTTGCATTCGGCACCACGACACAGAGAAACCTCGAGTGTCTGCCTACCAAAATACATTTCCAAAAATACCTACTATAACCAGCCAGGAATGTCTGTCCTTAACGCTCGTGACGTCACTTCACATCGACCAGCCCCCCTCATTAATATTCATTAACAGGTGACGTCCTCCAAATGGTCACCCCCCCCACCCCTCCTCATTAATAATCATGAGCGGGTGACGTCACTCAATATGGAGTACTCCCCCCCCCTCACTAATAATCATGCACAAGTGACGTCACTCTACATCGAATAGCCCACCTCATTAATAATCATGAGCAGGTGTCGTCCTCCAAATAGACACCCCACGATTATTATTACCGACTATAATGAGCCAATAATGTATGTGTGCAACGCTCGTGACGTCACTCCACGTCGACCAGCCCCCCTTATTAATAATCATGAACAGGTGACGTCCTCCATATGGACACCCTCTCTCCATTCATAATAATTAGCGGGTGACGTCACTCCACATGGGGGGGGGGACGAGGCGCCTCCTCCCCCCTCCTCGGCGTCAACTTACAACCCTCACTACAAAGGCAGAACAACCCTCACGTCAAGCGATCTCTGTAACGCTGTTGAGACGTTAAAGTAAAAAGGACGTCATGATGAACAAGGGATTACAACCATAAAATGAAATAGGTCTGTGTCACAGCGGTCTACTTTTCGCTTGCAAGTTTCAGATTCACCGCAATGCACCCATCTTTGGACGGGCAAAAGGCTCGTTGATAATACACAGCAACGTTGCTAGTGACGATAACCGCCATTGTGTGCCTCGACTTCGGGCCTAATGAACACCGCGCGTGAAATGTCACTATTCAATAAACACATAAACAAACGCGAACTATAGTCGTGGTTCATGGCGTGAATGAAACACGATAGATGCGTCTGCTGTAATTACATAGCGTGACCAAGACGAGCAGTTTTTATTGAGAGAAGCATTTCTCACATTTTTCCATAGGTCTTCATCATCAGCAACAGCAACCATGATACACACAAATACATTGCTTGATAAAGGACTTCCCAAGATCAGAATTTGAATATTTATTTACACTTGAGGAATCCGATGAGCTATAAAGTTATTTTCACACATGTCCAGTAGGGGCGGGTAGGAAACACGTTCCTTCGGAGTGGGCAGGTAGGAACTTGGTTGGACAGCGCATTCGTGCACGACAGACAAATAATCCCTGGTGGGCAGTGTGGTACCTGTTGTTCCTACCTGTATATCACAACCATCCAGCACCTCGATCTGCCCCGGTAGACGTGTTTCAACTTTCGGCTGCCACTGGTCATCTCTATTTAAAACGAACATGTCCTTCTCAAGACCCAATCTTCTTAGCAACCAAAATTATATCTCGAACTTTCGTGAGTAATCCACGTGTTCCGCTTTCTGTATCTCGGTGTCATTCCATTGGTTATTGCGCACTTCTCAATTTATGTTTTATTTTATTTGAAGACGTCCACGTTTCTGATTCATACGTCATGCCAGCTAATATGGACTGATTGAAACTATCTTTGATGAGCGATAATCAACGTATATTTATTTATAGGACAGTTATTGAAGTAGGACAGTGATTCAAAGAAAATTATGAAATAAAGAAGTGGACGAATTCAGATTGGAGTGCTTTTGGGAAAAGGTAAGAAAAACTGAACTTAATAATGAAAACATCTTATCAATACACGCGTATGTCTTCACAGCTTTCTCTGCATCGCTGAATGAATGCCTCCCCCCACTCCGTTCACTCGCGGGGGATGTTTGACCATGCTTCACCACGCTGGTCAGTGCGGGTTGGTGAAGATGTGATTTATTATTTTAATTCTATTATTATTTCTATATTTATTTATTTTCATTTATTTTTACCTACGTGACTTTACCGAAAAAACCTAAGAGTATGAATCCTTGCAGTCACGAAAGCTTCAAATCTAGAAAAAAAGATATAGGTGGTTGTTCGAGTACGGATAGGACAACCTCCTCCCGCGCAAGAGCTGCGTTAGCGGCGCGCGTAATTCAACTCCTGAAAACTGCGGGACAGATTCACGGGGCGAGGAGATTCGCGGGGTATTTAAACTCGCGAAAGCGGCACTTACATCGGAACTTTCCCTTTTACCTTCGCGTCGCATCCCTCACCGGCGTGACAGGACGTAAGTGTCGATATAATGCGCCGCGGGCATAGCGACCACGCAAGAAAAACGCGCACTTTACACTCAATGCAGGTGCTGTCAACAGCTGTCTGAAGACGCATATTTGTGTACCTTGTGTGTGTGGGCTGTCGCCTACAGATTCTCGCCATACCGAGTGACGGTGTTTCTTTACGTTCCCCGGTTATACGCTGGAGACTATTGTTTATACCTCCCGTATACCTGTCGGTGTGTAGGACATGCCAAGATAAGCTTGCGACATGCACGTGCGGTGTTCACGTCTGGCTTAACAGCGCCTGAAAAGAACGTATTAAAAGCATAATAATCATAATGTACGCTCGTTTGTCAGCACGCTGCTGGGTGAACTCCACCCCCAACACCGTGTCGGGCGTGGGGGTTGTATGACCATACTTCGTCACCATGTTGATCAGAGCGAATTGGTGGAGTGGGCCCAGGACCTGTTCAAATATCACTTGATGAAATGATTTGATGCCTTTCAAACGTGATTTACTCTCTTTTAAACGTACAAATTAACTTCTAACCGCCCCCCCCCCACCCCAGGGTAAAATAGTTTTTTTGGATTAACCACATTGATTGAATTGGCTCATCTTGAATGCTTGCCGGAACGTGACTCCTCTGCATTAACGTAAGAATGCTTAACCTGAGCCAAGTGCCACAAGGCAACAGTCGGTATGTGTATATAGTGTGTATACACTATATATATGTATTATCCACACACAGTAGATCATTTCATTGCTGTGTTTGACAACTGCCCCTTGAGAAGAGGGCTTGCAGATCCTCATGATCGGCCACGATCAGTCGACTGCTGGATGATCATGCCCTTCCTAATATCTTAACAGTTTGATGCCTCTAAGGTGCGTGTGTTCTCTAATCCATGTCTTCCTCGTCTCTCCTTGTACATTCCAAGCGTGAATCTCTCCACGCTTTTTTGCGCATTTTTCAGGCTTTGTTCCGTTTTATTCTTGGAAAATCACGTTTTGGATCCACGTGTCATAGCCGGTATTATAGGCACTGATTAAACACAAATGCACGTAGTTATTGATCATACGTGAAAACGTTTATTTATGCTTATTGTTAGCCTAACAGTCCGCGGTCGCTTCATGGGTACCCACACACATTACAATAGCAATCGCGGTTCGCCACTTTTCTATTCTTGCGAATGACAATTTGTTCAGGAGCCAATTGCCAACGTCGAGGTCTGCTTGCAACGAGAGGGTTTCAGAGGGCAGTTCGTCTAGTTTTGCTATCCCTCCATTGAAGGAGCAGAATACAGTGGTTTATTGTATGGTCCACAGCTTGGGTTGCATGGCCACAATCGTACTATGGTTTAGGGTGATTGTCACCATGGCACTTTGTGCCAGGCTAGGTGCACCTCGAGGTCGTGTTTTGTTATTTGTATTTGACTTATTTATCCAGATAAGCCATAATTAGTCTTTTTCAGGAGGGTCCTGCATTGGGTTTTCATTTCAATATGTTTTCAGAACAGCCAAGTAATGCGCATGACGGGGAAACAATCCATCCCCATACAGATAGAAACAGATGGCGATTAGTCTACTTGCTGTGCTGCCTTCTCCCGGCACCCATGGGAAGGGAGTTTCACAACGTTTTGTGATCCACCAACCTTGGTCTCCACAGTTTTGGATTACAGGCGTACATTACCACCACGTGAAGTGCCGAAGGCTCGCTGGAAGGAGGTTATGTATGCATACCTTCGTTCGCACCAGATGTAGCCAACCGTGATAATCGAAGGTGCGGGGGAAAGATAACAGACTCAACACAAAAAGTATGGGACAGACTCGGGTGTTACGGGTTGACTTGCTGAGATGACTGAAATGTGCATCACCAGTGCTTCTCACTGTGCCAACTCGCTGCGATTTAGTCGCCCGGCCCTCAACTCGTTGTTGTGAGCGTCGTCCCTCTGTGGCACCCATGTTGTTTCTTGTTCCGTGCGTCATAAAACGTCAACTCATTTACGTGCCTACTTATAAATAGACCTACTGACGTATACATGGGCTCCACGTGGGTGCAGGTCAGGGTAATATTTGACGCGAGAGGTCATTTACCACGAAAAAATAAGTAGTTGTTGGTGATAATATAATCGGCGATCCCTTCGACTGAACCGAGGGGAGGGGAGGGAGGGACACGGGTCGCAGGGAATGCATGGGCGGTGGATCCACTCGTGCCGCTTGACCTCTGCGTGACCAACACCCGGGGCCCGCTGACAAGTCACTCACTCCTGGCGGTTGAAGGGTCACGATCAAACAGACACGATGGGAGGTGTTCTATGGCTTTTATTGAGTCTAGCGCCCAGCGTTTCAGTCGCTCGACGCCGTTTATGGAGGCGCAGTTACAGCCGTGAGCTTTGAGCGGAGAGGCGCGTTCCCCGTGCCAGGCACCGCAGCTATCAAAAGCCAAAAAATGTTTCGCGTCGCAGGTGTTGCACTCGCGTTCACTGTGAGCGGCGCTGTTAGTCAGATGACTCCACTCACAAACGTAATAGTTATGTAATAGTAAATTACAGTCATTCTCAATCAACTGCTGGATGACGCCCCCCCCCCCCACCAGCCGCCGCCGTGAAAAAGAACGGATTTTAACCATACTTCACCATGTTTCTAACACACGTTCGATGAAAAAAATATTGCGCATCGGTTTAAAATAACATACTTATTTGCTATGGAGCATTTATAAATGCCTTTATGACTTTATTTGCGGCCTATGACTGCACGGTCGCCTAACGGATACGCAGACACTGATCACCCACGTCCACAATGCGGATTGGTGGCGGAGATGGGAGCGCAAGATTCTGCCATCACTCCACCACTGATGTTTGCCATGGCCGGGAGTACAACTCGGGCGATCGGGTTCATAGCCCAGTGCGATAACCACTGCGCCGCCACTCCACTGGCAATCCAAGTCGGGTATCGACAAGTCCATCATCGTTCATCTTCGCTGGTCGGTAAAATTAGTCCCACATTTTTGTGGGACGTTAATGGCGTGCGGTCGTCCCATTGAGACAACAGCCCAGGGTTTTTCCGAACTCCAATCCTCGCGATCCAACGCCACGCTTCGTATTGCCGCGTTTGCCAATTTGCTCCCCCCCCCCTTCAAATACAAATTAACTCGTTCCACGCTGCGCGCGCCCAATGATTGTTAAACACGGCCCACGTGACGCGTTAAGCAATTAACACTGGCTACGTCACGTGGAACGCGCGTGTTTTACACACGCAAACACACTGATACCTTAATTTGAATCGGCTCTGTTAACGTGGACGGCATTAATTGCTTGACGCGTCACGTATGACGTGTTTAACAATCATCAGACGCGTTAATTTGTATTGAATGGGAGGAGTAAATTGGTAAAAGACGTCGCGTGATGGGTTACGAGGACTGGAGTTTTGGAAAACCTCTACCAGCCCCTGCCGTGGGAATGTGGAATTTTCTTCGCTGGCTTAGTGCCACCAATGGATATGAGCCATGGCACAGTGCACATTTTGGAATATTTCCCCCCTTTTGCCCATTCGTATGACGCAGCAGACACCAGAAAACACATTTCAAGTAGAAAACGGTGATGCTATTTATAATCCTTAGGGCTCTCTGCACTTTTATTTATTGCCATTCTATAGGGAATAAAATAATCACGTTACCTCCTCTGTGTTTCTCCTGCCTCTATGTGTAATGCACTCAATTCGTTGTGTGCTGTTTGTTCTCATTCTCTCGCGAACGCAGTGGTGGACAGTTAAGACGGTGGTAAATAAGCCGTGCTTAAAGAAATTTAACATGTCAGAGCAACCTGCAAGATATACATTAAGTCTCAGAAACTCGTGTTACCCTAGACTTTTATCAATTATACGTTGCGTGTCCACATGAAACACCCCTCTTGGAATTTCCCTGCCGGACGAGGACCTCTCCATATCGTGTCAGTCGTGGGGGTTATTTGACCATAATTCACCACGCTGGTCAGTCAGTGCGGGCTCGTGAAGGTGGAGAGCATAGATCCGGAAGCATAGGAGCACAGTACAACAGCAGATGTTGCTATACTTTTTGTGCACTAAAATTGTGTCCACAATGTAATTGTTTTATCATTCCCGTGGCCAAGAACACATGTTATGCATTGGTGGTCGCAAATCCAAGCACCATCTGGGATGAACATTGCTTAGCTTTTGTGATGTGAAGGGATATCTCATTTTGTAATCGGGATAATTGGCATGTACAAGGTTGTTTTTGCAAATGTGCACAATCAAAAAACTTTAACCCGGGAAACATTTTTGGCTGAGTTCGGTCTGTCCTTCACTATTCAGCGAGTGGTTAATTAAAGGTGGTGTGACTTTACTACCTGGTAATGGATTTATTTGAACTGCAACGGACGATAAGCATCACATTTTCATTTATTTGGCACGGGCGGTTAACAATCGTGAACGCAGGTGGGAGCATGACAGCGATTGTCCCTCTCATACAGATCACGAGTGCACCTAACTTAACATATGGCAGGTTATCAGTTAACATCTTCCTTCTGTTGGATCTACTGTATTGCACAGGGAGTTTAAATCGGTTTAATTTTCCAGGTGTGGACAAACATTGGCCATCAAAGCTAATAAAATAGTTGTGAACGTGCAGGTACACCAGTCGAACCTTTTATTACCTTGTCACTTTATTATGCAGTTCCCATGGAAATCAATTGATAGTACACCAAAGGATGAGCCTGTGTTTTAAAGAAAGCCAAAGTCCTTTCTTTACATTTACTGCTGCTTTTTTATTGGAATATAAAAGTTACTGATGATGTAACAGTTTGGTTTATTCAGGTAAGGTGCATTAATAACTTACCTTTAATCCATCTTCAAAAACAACTTTTATTAACTGCAATTGCCCACACAAAAAACCTTTCGACTTCAGATGGGGGTCAATAAAATCATTCAGGATGTTCTTATGATGTGGCAATAAACTGGTTTAATTATTGAATAATAAAACACATTTCTAGATTGTGTAAATATCCCAGCCTTTGTACTATTTAAGGGATAAAAGCTTTTTCTTTTGTACGTGGAACCATACTCAAACCAAGATTTTTAAAAATCAAGTAATAGCCTTAATTTACTTGTAATACAATGCTAATGACTATGAAATGCGTACTAATGGCAGCAGAAATGTACATAAGTGGGAATTTGCACGTGGATTTTGTCATATAATTTGCGGTGAGAATTTAGCTCAATCGAATGGTAATTTATTTTCGTTGTAACTCAAAACAATTATAATTAATTATTGCATTGTGGACTGAAATTATACGTTTGACAAAATATTGTAAAGTGTACTTTTACATCCTATACTGATACATTTTCCAGTCAAACATCTAAATACATGGGAACATTATGATTTGTTTTGGGTTAGCTAGACAAATATAACAGCATAACAAAATATAACAGAATAACACAAATGGGATATATTAGAAAATTAAGAGTCATTGTACACTATTTTTCTGAGAAGTTTTACTGAAGTAACTACTTTTCAACATTTCCAAACAATTCATCGTTACAGAGAGCTCAATAACGATGCTTATGATGATGGTGACAATGATGAGCGTAGCCTCTGCCATTTTACAGAGCAGCCCCAGCTGTACATACAACCACGTGCCGATTGTAAAAAAAAAAACTTTCAAGCTTTGATGTGCCCCTACTGACAAATGACATTGCTCGCTTCAGCAATAATATGACTAATATTAAATCCTCAATACGTCTGTTGCAAAGTTTATGAACAACAATGATCTTCGCTATTTATTGCAGGTGCCACGGCGAGCCAGCACCATAAATAAGTCATGTGGCTGGGAATCCAGTGTACCGTGAGCACACTGGGACTTGATTGCTCATAAGCGGAACACACTTTGTTGTTAACGTTCTGAATGGTGGTGAGAAATCCATTATGGCACAGCCCTTTAACTTGACCACTTATTGTAACCTGCCACATACAGGAGCCATCAAAATACTGTCCTCTGTGACTCCACAAACTCTATGAATTTTAAAGAACTTAACGTGTAACTAACTACGAATATATTGTATGTAAAGTACGGACCCGCAATGCATTATGTACACCTCGGATTAGCACGGTTGGTTACATACAGTGCGAAAGAAGTTCAACAAACATAATTTAAGTTGTTGAGTCATTTATGTTATGGTTATGTCCTTATAGTAGCAGTAAATGGAAAAGTTCACAGAAGTCAATGTCTTAATATGTTGCTTGCGAGAAAGAAAAACTTGCCTCATTGTGCAGTATTGCGTACACCAACACTGGACTCAACGGCGCCAGCCAAACTTGACGAGTGTATAGCATTGTGCACATACCACCGAAGGAGTCATCTTCTTGGTTCTTTCGGTAAAGTCACGTAGAAGGGAAGTAATAAAATAAAAAATAAAAAACATAATAAAATAATTATCACGACGTTTCGGCCACAACACAAGCAGCCGTCGTTTCAGCCACAACGCAAGCAGCCATCCTCAGGCTGCTTGCGTTGTGGCCGAAACGTCGTGAAAATTATTTTATTACGTTTTATTTTTATTATTTTATTACTTCCCTTCTACGTGACTTTACCGAAAGAACCAAGAAGATGAATCCCTGCAGTCACGAAAGCTTTAAATCGAAATTTCACCGAAGGAGTCGTTGAATGAGGTGACAGGGAGGCTCAGGGGGATAATGGCCATGCCAGAGAAATGAGCTACAGATTTTGGTCCACCACACCTAAGCTGAGACCGGGTTTTCAGCTATGGAGAGTTTATATTATCGACTAATTAATCGGAGAGCAGTAAAACGACATCGCATCATTTCGGTGAGTCACTTGTATTCGCTATCTCAGCTTTCAGAGCTAAAGTTTCATATATATATCTCGGATGGGTGGTGGTTATGCATCCACGTATACACATCGTGGAGGATTCCTCAAAGTTGGATAAAAGCAGCTTCTTGAGCACAACACCAATAATGTTGTGCCATGAATGTCAGTGACAACCGAGTTACGTTCAACATCCCCAATACCAACATCAGACAAGTTAATGACCAGTGAAAATGTTTCGTTGAGATTTAACGCGTTAACGTGCGTGTTGTGAAATTTGCAATATCTTTTGACCGATAATTTTATTTAACCCATCTATATGGAATTGAGAGCATTATAATGCTATGAAACAAATTTATAATTTCGTCTGTGCAATTTTCGATTATTAGACATCGGGTTACCGATACAAATGTCCACATACATTGTGTTCATTGTGATACTGTATATTGCGATTATCAGCACAGTAATCACTTGAACTGTTTGCCGAAAGCACCTCAAAAAGAATGGAACAATCATAGTTCAATATTGTAACGTATTTAACAAATATTATGAAATACGACGTATCATACAGAAAAAAGCTCAAATTTCATTTACATTGTGAGAGATGACGCAAATGTTCCAGACAATAAACGTGTCTTTGCCACGTAACTGTATATTTCAATGAAAGCGTACACTATTTGTTGAGTGACATTTCTCCCCCTAAGGGACGTAATTAATATTAAACATCGCATATCTTCTTTTAATTTAAAAGACAGTTCATTCTGCCATATCACATGATTTTAAATGTTATATTTTATGTGGAGACCATTAATCTTCAATGTAGTTGAAGGGATTTTTTTTGTTTTCATTGTTTGCGGTCTTGTGTGTTGAACTTCTTTCGCACAGTACGTAGCCAACGGCGATAATCGGAGGCAACACATCTCATTTGTCCATGTATATGTAGGCCAGCTCAATGTGATGCTATGAGTACAGGCAGTCCTCGACTTACGAACGCCCGACTTACGAACGAACCGGCTTCCATGAAATATAAAAATTATACATCCACTTAAAACGCGAACTCGCACTTACAGTATTTTGTTCAGAGGAGCGATCCTCCGCGAGATGTAAATGAGTCGGCCTCACGCTTCGAGTGAGTGGGACACATTCCCATCAGTGAGCTCCTCCGACAGGTAAGGCTGCGTTGGCTGGGTCACGTAGCCCGCATGCCCAGCCACCGCATGCCCAAGCAGCTTCTATTTGGCCGCATAGAGGGGGCTAAACGGGCACGACATGGCCTGGAGAAAAGATGGACTGATGCTGTACAGGAGGATGTGGAGCTGAGTGGACTTGCCGACGACTGGAACCAGCGGTGTCAAGATCGGCCTCTGTGGAGGAGGCTCGTGAAGGACGCTGCTACTGGGCAGTTGGAGGCAGTTGCCCACCTGGAATAACGGAGGGCAGAGGAGCGGTCACTCACAACAACGAGCGGAGCGCCGGGTGGCTAAAATACAGCAAGTTGGCACAGTAGGGGGTACAGGTGGTGCATCTAACCAGTCATCTCAGTCAGCCAACCCATGGCACCCGGGTCTGTCCCGAGACCTTTTCTCAGCGAGCCTTCGACACTTCACGTGGCCCCTAAAGTGCACCTGGCCTGGCACAGGCGCCGTGGTGACGTCACCGCCACTTAGTGGCCAATGGCGGTCTTTGTTGTTGTTGCGTGGGTGCCCCGCGTGTGTGTGTGCAATTGTGGTGACTCATTGCCCTCCTTCCGACTACAAGCTAGCATCAGGACTCAAGATAAGTTAAAATAGTTTTTTTCCTATTTATTTTACTTTATTTACTATACAGTATGTTTGTCGTGTTCCGTGCCAATGTACAATATTTCTTTTAATTATGAGTTTAACAATGCTTCCCTTTTTGTTGAACCGTAGCACATTTCGTAACACTGACCGTAGGGACATTTAAATACAGTACGTTGTTGTGTTCCGACTTACGAACCGTTCGATTTTTAACCATCCAGTGCATTCCTTACTTCCTCATGTAGTCTGTCACTCTCCGCCTTATTTATAATTTGGGCATTAATTTTACCATGGGATTTAGGAGTCTTACAATTGTTGCAATATGTGGCAATGCCATGATGCTGAATAGATTACAAACAATTGAATCAATGTAGGAAATTCGAAAATATTAAGATGTTAAAAAAAATCAAGGTTAGACAGTTATAACTACTGAACAAAGCACTTCAATTACTCACAATAGCCAGAATATATTGGAAGTCTCATAATGCTGACTCTATCATTAAACAGAAAAGTTAAAGTTATCCTTGATGTGACTGCTCATAACTGATCAAGAGTGTTTTAAAGTCGTGTTGTTTATAACTTAGAATTACATTTCACTTCACAGTTTGATGTGATTTTAGATGTAAGCAGTTGTCTGTCCGAATCTGAGAAATCATTATTATTCTTTGTAATATTTTAAAGTGCCTTCGGGACAAAAGCTCATCGTGTATCTGATGAAGAAGTTGTGTGCGCATATTGTAATTACACTAAAAAATATCATAAGTGATTCAACACTGACATGTAATGCATTAAAGCTATTAATAAATCAACCTAATCAAGCAAGAGCATCTACGTAATCATTGTAATGCATTTGTAGTGTTGATTTACAGTGAAAATATGATCTACCAACAGTAGTGCAACATGACCATGTTAGACTGAGGTCAGTGTAGTAATTAACAAACGCCTATGTTTTATCTGTTATACATAATGTTCAACATTAACCTTTGGTATTAAGCATGGCCAGTGTTTTATTTGGATCGTACTGGAAATGGGAAATGGAGAAGAAAAAAAACATTTTACTCGACTTATGATCGTTCTTAATTGGTCAAGATTATGGCATATAATAAATACACATCACATGTCATGTAATAAATATAACTGCAATTTATAATGTGTACAATTAGTTCACAGCCAAGATCAGTGTCGTTCGAAAACCAGGCGAAAAAAGGTGGGGCCTTGAATTTTCCCTGAAAACTAGGTGTACAGGGTGTTCCAGATGTCTTGCGAGCCCAATTGAATTCGCTAAACTTGAATATTTTAAAATTTAAATTCATTTCAAACAGAATTGAATACGCAAAGTACGAAAAAACATGTTCGGGGGTCACAAGACATCTGAACCACCCTGTAGATTGAATGCTGTGAATCTGCAGCGGGGTCGCGTTCCACGGATAAGTGATGCCTGACAGTGGTGGTCCTGGTTCCTTCGTAATAGAGAAGGAGGAGGTCGTTGAGTCGCACCGTGGAAAGAGGTCTACCGTGGGCTGCAGTGCAGGGCGACAGAAGCAGAAGGGAGATCCGGTGATCGTGTGGCTGACCATGCAGAGGGAGGTGAGGGATCTAAAGAGACTGGCCCACCCATCCATCCATCCACAAATGCGGATGTAAAATTTTCACCACCACCTGAGGGTCACCAATATAAACGTTGGCTGATCTTTTTGAGCGTGGAGACACGTAAAAAAAAATCCAAATATGAATTAAAATAATAAAGTGTTAAAGATGTAATAATCCAAGTCCGATGTTTGCCTCACTACTGTGTGCAAGAGAACTCTAAAAAGGAGCCCTCTTCACTCATTGCCCCTGCCTACGACAGGAACGCACCTGCGTCATAACCTCGGCATCAAAGTGCACAGGAGGCGATGTCTCGTTCGGATGTTTTGTTTTGAAAACTGATCGTTATCCATCTGCTTCTTGAGACAACCCAAGGGGTGTAAAGAATGGCGAAAACCTGCTTCTCAACAAACAACAGTGAGATTGCACGAGCACTTGTTAGCCGATGATCGGGTTGATTCCCACCTGACACTCTTGTTTACCCACCTGCATTGTTGCGCTCTTCGTAGCTATTCGTCCGCCTGGTCACGTCTGTCACGCAGCGAAGGGGTCGAGCAACGCGACATTGCGGATCGCATAGCAGACTTGCTACTACTGCACGCTGGGAGCGCTCTGTGTGTGTGTGCGTGCGTGGCGGCATTCTTGTCCCACGTTGGCTAAGCGATGTGTGAAGACGCGAATGGTACCGCGGCAAGTTCAGTTTTCAGTTTCATTTATTTGGTATAGCCCTGTGAGCCATTCGGCTCTTGAATCGGGTGCAACCGCAACAAACAAAAACATGAACTAGAAAACATCTTAAAGTGACTATGCGCAAACAGAAAAATCCAGGAAAAAACTGCAAAAAAATTCCAGAAAAAGCACCATACACCAACGCTGTGTGCAAAAATCCCAGTGGGATGCAAGTCAAACAACAACAACCACAAGACAACTTAGATTAAATCCATCATTCTAACTCCGTACTACAACAAACAAACATGGCCAAACCAAAAAAAACTTTTGATTTGTCCACCGTGCAAGCGTCAACACCACACAGTACAAGTGTAAATGTTCCATTTCGTCCGTATATAATGGTTTACTTATTTTTTTTGTAGGCACTGCTGATGAGTGAAACTAAAAGCGCCGGTAGAAAGGGTCGGAATCGCGATGAGTAAACACATCAATTCGCATTACAAACCAACCTCAAGCCATCACACCAAGCAGCCGAATGTCTACACAGGCTAAGTCAAAATTGCTCCCATCGTTCCATCGGCGCTTGGTTAAACTATTCCTAATTTAGGCACATCCTCACAGCACCAGTGTGGCATCTTATGAGGAGGAGGAGATGGTGCCATATTGAGGGATCGTAGTTACTTGAAACAATTATATAAACACAAGTTGCAAACATATACACGTTTTTTGAAAACACATTCCTGCGGAGGGAGCTGGTAGTAACGTTGGGTTGCTCGGTCAATGGCCAGGGTCAACGGCGGCGTGGTGTATTCCGCAAATATGGCCGACTGTGAGGGCGGGCACAAGCCGGCGTGAGTAGGTTAAACGTTGAGTTTTATAAGGGCACCACGGGGTGACCAGCCCCTCCCCACCCAGCCCCACCCCACCCAGCCCCTCCCCACCCTCCCCTCCCCACCCAGCCCCTCCCCACCGAGCCCCTCCCCACCCTCCCCTCTCCACCCAGCCACACCCCTCCCATTTTTGGATGCACGACGGACGGACGGACACAATAATCCCCTGTGGGCTGGTGTAACCAGAAGGTTCCTACCAGTAAAATCATTCCCACTTGTGTGTAGCTTGCGTGCAGTGCTCAACCACTCGGCGTGCTTGCTCCACACAACAAAGTAAACACACGGCTTACCCGTCAGCGAGTGCACCCGTGTCTCCTCTTTATATGCAAAATTGGGGTTTATCCCTTTTGAAACTAGAGATCACACAATACAACCCCTACCTATATCTCTCCACATTAAACAATAAAAGTGTTGTTTTACACAACCATTGGCCCCCAAAGCTGTCTGGGAGTGCATAATTTCAGCAGCATTGTATGTATGTTGAACTTCTTTCGCACCCTACATAACCAACCGTGCTAATCGGAGTTGCAGGGGGAAGGAAAAACTGAACACAAAATCAGTACATTAAATTGGCATTCTGCTGAAGGTATAATCCATCATTACAAACATTTCTCTGTGTAGTAAATATTAAACTGTGCTCTTTGGTTTTTTCGGTAAAGTCACGTAGGTAGAAATAAAATAAAAACAAATCACGACGTTTCGATCACAACACAAGCCAACCTCATCAGGTGGGACAACCACAGCAAGAAAATGCTGAAGTCGGCGAGAGAGCTGCCGTGGCAAGAGGTGATATAGGTAAAAAAAATGGGGGGACTGAAAGATTATAATTTTTTTCAACGAAAACAGTCCAAACGCGAATGTGTTCGCTCGCAGGAAACTCTGGCGCAGTGAGAAACCGGCGGCAGTTTTGCAGGGACAGCCCCCCCCCACCCCGACTCACTGCGGGAGATCCTTCGCACCCTCGTACCAATTGGCACGCTTGGCTACGTACGGTGCGAGATAAGTGCAGCGTACATGTATGTGTAGCATAGGGCACATTGTGTGTGGCTGCTTCCCCACTCGCTCAAGGAGCCGCTTTAACATACAAGTCTAGTCAGAGGTGCACCCGGTTTGAGGTTGTTGAGATGGGGGGGGGGGGGGAACTACATTGTATGTAATAGACCATTTTTGAGATAGTTTCATTAATGTATTATTGTAAGCAATACATTACCACGCGTGTGCGTATATTTTAAATTACTTGACAAGACACCTGATGACGGACGCTTGTGTTGCGCCCGAAACGTCGTGATTTATTTTATTTTATACCTACGTGACTTTACCGAAAGAACCAAAGAGTAAGATATAAAACGGTAAAAGGTGCAGCCCTGCAATTGTTTGGTCATGCCACTGCTGGCGAAAGTGACCTCCACTCCAGTGGGAGCTCTCTGGAGGCCCTCTGAAGGTTATTGGGGGTATTTGACCACCTCTTCCACACTACGTACTCTTTCAAGCTGGCCAGCCGTCTTGGAAGAGGTCGGGAGCCGCCCACCCTTTGCCTCGCCACATCTACCCTGCCAATCGGCTGTGGTGGAATAAAAATGGAAACTCGATTTGTAGACAACCAATTTTGTTTCCTGATGAGAGCGACTTTGTATTTGAGTGGAAAAAAATGTCCCCCGGGTGCACATGTTGAGTGCAGTTTATTCCACGTAAGATCGTCATTGAGTATATTTTTCACCATAATAATATATATTTTTAAAAAAATGTTTATTCCAATTAATGTTCTCGAATTCGTATATAATTCTCAGTAGCCATCGGTGAATCCTAACCTACATTGTATCTCAACATTGAAACTTGTCAACGTATTCATTTTCAGTGAAGCTTCACAAGAAAAAAAAAAACACAGCATACAATATTTGCTTACAACGTCATTTATTTCTGGTAAAGAGGTAATTTTTACAACTGGGAATATTAAAAAAAAGGTTAATAGGTTACTCTTAAAGAAAATTCAAAGCACTTAGAGTTTAAATTGCAGTCTGTAAACACAAAAACATTCCACTCAAGTCACACTTGCAGTCACTTCTGGCCAGTGAATCACAGAAGGGCGAATTGCCTGAAACTGGCAGCGCCAGCAAAGTATACAGCGACAATTTGATTGTGACCGTGAGTCATTTTTTCCAATTGCTATGATGTACGTTTCTTAAAAAAATGGTCATTAACAAAAAAAAATGCGCAAAGAAGCATGAACAGATCCATGCTTGGACTTTCATTAAGAGACAGAAAGAAGAACGGGTGGATAACGAGAACACACTCAGGCTAATGACGCCATTCAAACTCTGAACACAAGGACTCTTAAGAACACGTCGCGAGAAGGGATGAAACGTTGGTGGTTGAGAATACTGACTGAGTGGTGGCCAAGGACTGGAACGTGTCTGAGAGAGCGTTTACCAGGGCGATAGAGCGATGAAATTAATTAATTTATAATGCTAATTCGATGATTTACATCACAGGGTCGGGACAGATGGTGGCAGCTGGGGGAGGAACTTCACCCAGCAGTGGATTCACCATGGCTGATGATCATAAACATGGGATGGATTTCGATTTAAAGCTTTCGTGACTGCAGGGATTCATCTTCTTGGTTCTTTCGGTAAAGTCACGTAGAAGGGAAATAATAAAATAATTAAAATTTAACATAATAAAATAATTCTCACGACGTTTCGGCCACAACGCAAGCAGCCGTCCTCAGGTGAAGAACAGGTCTGTCGGAAAGACAGCGTCTGAATCATTCATTATTATGTTTAATTTGTATTATTTTATTATTTCCCTTCTACGTGACTTTACCGAAAGAACCAAGACCATGGGATGGATGTGTAAATAACTCATCCAACAGGCATTCAGGAAACTGAGCAGACCTATTAAAAACATAAACAGCTCTATTTCCTGAATATTTTTTAGGACACTTTTAAAAATCAATTTATTTTATGAGCTATGTCCATCATGTGAATTTCCTAAAATTGAAACAATTGCAGTTGAAAAATGTGAACAAAATTAACGGGTTAGAATAAAAGTCTTGGTGTAAAAAAATAATTGTCAACCGTTAATTTAATTTCAATGTTATACATTATAGCCTGAAAAGTTTGTTTTACGCAATCCCTGAGTAATTATCTCAGAAAGACAAAGCAACACCGACTGTGCATATAAAAACGCATTTTACTGAAGTGCAATTCTGTCTTTAAACATATATAGAGAGTCACGAGAGTATTTGTGTCACAGTAATTTGCATTGTGAACTCAGACACAGGCAGTGGCCATAGGTTGAAAACTCATTTCTTTAGAGCTGCTTTTTGTGTTCAGTTTGTGGTCCTACCCCCGCATCCCTGATTGGCACGTTTGGCTACGTGCGGTGCGAAAGAAGTTCAACATATGCGTAAGAGGCAAAGACACAGTGAACACAATGGGGCAGGTTTCTCAGATTCCTCCCACTTGTGTCCACTCAGTAGTATAAATTAATACACCACGGTTAGCCGATTGCCAGGTCACATGTGGTGGGGTAAATTGTCGATACTCCCACCTCTTCGAAGATACCTGCCCAAAATACCCTCAATAAATTGCTGCACTGCACCTTTAACCGTTCTAAACTGAGCAACTACACCCAGTGAATATGGTAATTCCATATTAAAATGCAATTGCCACATCCCAAGATTACTTATGTGTGTCCAGATTCAACATTGATTAATGCCAGTACGAGCAGCTTACCCTCGTGGTGTGATTACCCTGAGCTGCTCTTGCAGCCGACGCTGCACTGTGGAGGGAGCCCTCTGTGACTGCAGTGCTTGAATGAAGAAAGTACTTAGGAGGTGTGAAGTGAGAGCTGATTGCTCTAATGTGCACTCTAGGTTGTCGTAATTGGTTGTTGGTTTATGCTTTCTGCACTTGAGTGAGCGCTGTTCCACTTAATCAGAATTTAGGCAGGGAGTAACTTCTTCACAAAAACAGCAATGCCACATGGTGTGTTCAACAGAGGATAGGATTCAGTGGGTGTAGGTTTACCAATTTGCTAAATACTTCTCAAATAAAACAATTGCGTTAACGTAAAGTGGCTACTAGCAGCTTCTCAAATTTTGCATATTTTCACTCGCATAGCTAAATTACATGTTCTGTGTGTAATTTTACTTAATTAAGTGCATTAAAATATTTCTGTGATGCCTATGGTGATGATAAGACACATACATTACACGAACTCAGCAATGGACAAAGACGTCACAGTATTTGATTTTGTGTTGTCATGGGATATTAACAAATATGTTCTGTTAAGGAGCCGAATGTCTGTGATGGCTAGACAGCTTGGCATAAGCATTGACATAATATGCTGTTTGACGGCAAAAGCACAGCAACAACACGCTCACAACTATTTAATCTTATAAGCAAGACGAACGTGGTTGCTGAAAACATGAGTGCCTCCTCGTTTGAATTAAAAGTTTGTAAATGTTTATTATAAAGGCACTGCGATTTGAAATATATAATTTGGCCCACGGATGTCTTTTTGGATCATCAAACAACGGAATCGGTTTGCAGCATCACATATATCATTTGACAATTTGTGTGACATGACATTTATGACCAGATTATATCTGAACATCTGTGGTATATTTTTTCTCTCCTGTAAACCCTCGTAAAATACCAATATATGATGAAGATTCCACCAAAAATGTACGTACGCGTGTATATTTATGAGATAATTGCTTTTTTGACTCCTGCTTGTTTTAAATTCTGCGTGCCCATATAAAATCACAAATGTGTACGCGCGTGTGAAAATAAAATTTCTCAAGAGCGAATGCTCATGACATTGCCCGACTTCCCAGGTATTTGTGGCACGCGTGATGGGGTGCGGAAGAGGCAGGGTACGTTTAGATGGGTGGGAAGAGTTGCCCCTCTAAAGCTGGTAGATGTTTAACTCACAAAGGTGTGAAAAGGGCAAGATTAGGATGGGCGGCCACTGAGATGGGACATGCATGGCTGCTGCTTGATGCTGCCACTTGGGCCCCACTGTGCTGCAGTGTTTGGATAGGAGGTATCTCTGCCGCCACTTATTAAACTTGCAAGGTGAAACTTTAACCCAGAGGGGCACGCTTCAGTAGCTGTGATGCACAGTGGCCGTGGTTGTTTAGTTAAAGGCTAATGGCGTATTGGGGATGAGGTTTTCATGGCTCCTGTCGAAGCGGGTTTTAGATATGATACCGTTTGGATTAGAGTTGGCCTGCGCAATGATTTAAGTAACCGATTACTTTACTGATGATCCGTTCGATTAGTCGACTCATCTGATTTCCCAAAGAAAGTGTGATAAAAAAGCCCCATCTCGATTCTCTCAATTACTGCTGGACGGGAGGCGATGGGCCGCCCTTGGTGTCGTCATCAGCATCGTCAGGCGCGTCACGCTGGGCGTGGCTTGTCCGGGGTTGCCTGCCTTCGGGAGTCAGGGTGGCCACCAATTTTTTACGTGGCCTAGATAATCTGCCACAAAGAAGTTGCCATTTACCATTTCTCGTTGATCAATTTACTTGACCCTCCAATCTTTCCAGCTCTAGATTGGATGAGTTAAGTTTGGTTCCATGAATTGAATTTCCGTTCAATAATTATAAGAAATAGCAAACATATTTAATAATGTCTGATCTTAAATGATGCCCCATCTTTCGTTGGAAATATCACAGCACAAATCTGTAATTATACAGTACTGCTGACAAAAGAAAAGTCAAGGTTTTGTTGTTGTATACATACTTTATTGCTTACAATTTACTATTGTAACAATTATTTGTACATATCTGACGGCATCAATTTAATTAATGACCTCCAGACATGCAAATTATTTTTAACTATTGCATCGTTATAACATTAATGAAATATAGACGATGGAACATACACATTGAATTGGCTCTTACATGGTTACGCACATAGTAAACCAGGTTTACAGCAAACACAACCGGGGTAATGTTTGGTCTTTACGTATTGTTATCCACCACCCAACACGACTGCATTTACAATAATTGTGTGGAATTGTTTTTATTATCAGTGTTTCCTGTTTGGTGATAGACTCAGGTGACCATCACTGATTAAAAATAAATGAGGACCACTTCGTGGGGAAAATCATCGGCGAGTATTCTATGGAGACACTCACCCTCGTCATAGCAACATGGAACTTCCACCACCGTTTCAGGGTGGCAACGAGGAAATGAGCACCACCTCAATGCTGATTTCAGCTGATTTCAGCATTGAGGTGATAGTAGTAAAAACAAACTGAATTAAAAAGTGCTACAAATAACAGCGTGCAGAAATTCAACAATTTATGCAGCACCCATACTTGTTTGTCTTAGGATCGTCACATTTTGTTCTCATTTGTTGGCGTTACAATATTTGGCAGATTTCACAGTAGTTAAATTGTCGCGTCGCTGATTGTACATTTGATTGGAGGGAGATTTTTTTTTGTTTAACTCTAAGAACACATCTCAATGATTTATCTCACAGATGAATTTGTCAGAATGTGGAAAATGGCCAAGTGCAAGGGCAGGGAAAGCCATGGAAACAAAGTCCTTCATACCAAATGAATTGGTCTTCGGCACCTAAGAGACATTGGCAGTTTATAGACTGCGATTGTATGGACGCCTCCAGATAGTGGGCAGCCCAAAAGAAAAATCTCCCGGCAACCACTGTTTTAATTCCAAAACAGTGTTTTGGTTGGCTGCTTTCCAGACTCAAACCTGGTTGGGCATCTGTGGGGCTGAGCCGTAGTGTTGAATCTCTAAGTAATACAAGCCACTGAACTTGGCAAACTTATTAAACCCCGTGGAAAATTACAATGGTAATGGGGAATCATGACTAAAATGGAGCAGCAATATATGGCGGAACGCAATCGTCCTAACAAAACGACAGCACAGTTAAAATGGATGCACCGACACCATCATTAATAATAATTGACAGGCCTCTGTCAAACCACTGCTGAATGAAGGCCTCGCCACGTCGGTCGCTCATACCTGAGTCTAATAAATATAATATTAACCCACTCGAAGTCATGATTGTTTGTATAAGAGTTACACATTATGTCAAGGAATTAACAATGAGGTTAAATATATGTATGTTTTGGACAGTCGTACTTGTTGGAATGTTATTTACGGTTGTCTTTTCCAGAACTCAATTGACTAACAGGCCAATGTTTTTTTTGTTAAACAACCAATCAATACACCGTGCAACTTCACAAGCATCACACATCACACACCCAAATGTCATCACTGAGGAACTCACCTGTCTAAAAAAACCTGTCACCAGCCATTTCACCTGCTGTCTTTAATCATGATCGCCCATGCTCAATCCATTGCGAATCAAAGGCCCCCTCAAGCCACCGCCATCTCTCACGGTCCCGTGATCCACTGCGTACCTGCACACGAGCAGATTCCATCGCTCCATCTCCTTGGTGGTCCCACCCACCTCAGACGCATTCCATTCCCTGGTTGGCACTCCGTCGTTATTTTTAACTATCTGCCATCATCTGTTCTTGCGACATGTCCTGCCCAAGCCCACTTACTTCTCATAACAGTTCAAATGATGCCATTTACACGCATATGTTCTCTCATCTATCTGCTTATCTTGATGACTCTCGGTGTATTTGCAAGCACGCATCTCTCAACGCTTGTTTGCACACTTATCAGTTTTTGTTGCATCTTAATATTGTTTCATGAACCACACCATCATAGCAGGTTTTACGCACTGTCTGTGGCACTGGCACTGTTTATGGACATGTAACCTTTCAAGTCCAGAGACTTCATTTGGCTATCCTAACACCGACCTTTCTGTTCAAACAGATTGACAAACCATGATGCTTACTCACACTTGCTCGGCGACTGAAAGGAGCATAACCTTGAGATCTCCAGGTATACTCCAGCGGCATTTGTATTATTGCTAACACATGACCAGGCAAAAAAAAAGACATAGCAAGAGAGTAACCACAGCATGGTCGCGTCTACTCTAAGACGTATGTTGCCAGCTGCATTTTTTTTATTTAAAAAATGTAAGACCCGTATGCAGTACCTTCGCACGTGATATACATATAGCTCATAGCCCTCATAGACCCAATTGTGTTACTGGCCGCAGTAACACTTTGCAATAAATCCATTGGCCCATTACACTTTAGCGTCTAAATTGAAGTACAGTAAAGAGCTGTAATTATAAATAAACTAACAAAAAGTACAACAGTGACTCTATTTCACTCTGTGAGATAATATTTCTATTTGTGGAAGATAAAAAAAACATGCCTAAATAAAGTTTATCACTGAGTATGCCACTCTAAGAATAAATGTGTAAAAACTGCCATTCCATGAATGGTATCTTAATTTGTTATCACTCTTTTATTACATGCATGGTACAATCAACACAACATACAGGGTGGTATTCCAAAATACCATCCGTACAGTATCATCTGTCTAGGTAGCACGGTGGTTTAAGGGATTGACTCACAATCGGAAAGGATACAAATTCAAATCCTGGTCGAGGGTTTGCCCAGCCAATCTATCATCCCTCTGGCAGCCAGGAAAAAGAGTACAATATCGTGGGAAGTAAGGATTAGTTTACTATAGATAAACTAGCACCCGCCATAAGAATGTGAAATTTCCATCAACAGCATAGTGCTGCCAACAGACACTGCCTAGTCTCATTGCTCGTTTGAGGGCAACGGTTTAACTTGATAAAAAAAATACGAGCAAATGTTCAACACGTTAAACATACATGGAAGTATATACACGCATATATACTGTCTTGTCGGCATGTATATAGGATATTATCACATAGACTGCATATATTAAACAGGGACAACATGTGAATGGGATTTTAAGGATACCCACACATTTTTAAAGCACGTCAACCCTGGGGTTCACTCATTATATGATTTGTACAAAATTACAGGTTTTCAAATGTCACTTAAAATGATGTTGGGCCTAAGTATGAAAATGCTGCAACCGATATGCGGCCCCAGGTTAAAGGGGGCAGCAAAGCCCACCTTATTTTTCAATCTCTGGCGAGGCGTGCAGGTGGACTAATTGAGAAGCTGCACGTGCTAGCAGTGGCTTCATGATCAGCACTTTTTTCACATTGACGCGTATATTTTCACAGAGACCCATAGACTCACACAGAAACCCATATGACCACACGGATAGGCCTCGGCAAGGTAAGGTAAAAGTGTAAAAACAACGAGCATACCTTTACCCTACCTTTTACCTTACCACAATACAATCACTCTACCCTACCTTTTACCCTTTAGCAGGTAAGGTAAAAGGTAAAAAGCAACGAGCCTACCTTTTACCCTACCCTTACCCTTACCCCTTGGCATGTCGGCACCTTTACCCTTTACCTTTACCCTTTTACCCGGTAAAAAGGGTACAATTACCTTACCTTGCCGAGGCCTACACACGGAGTCCCACCTAGAAACTGGCGTGTGGCTTCATCGTCAGTACTCTCTGCACGAGACGGGCACTGGCAGCACACGAAGCTTCCTGTGAGAACTGGTCTGGTGGTAGCCCAGCACTAGCGCTGCCTTTGTGTTCCAATAAGTTAGTCCCCCTGCACATGTTGACATGTCGTCCCCTGAGACTGTAACACTCGAAGTGGAGTCTGTAGCCTCCTCAACCTGGTGTCATGAACCACCACTGAACTATATAAGGTTCCTATCCATCAGCTCAACAGTAACGATTGGGCCAAGTTAAGCATGCCCACTATTTCTATCCAATATCAGCTTCACGGCTTTGTTATTTTCCAAAAAAAAAGTTGTACTCGATTCTTAATCGTGCTTATCAAACAATCTCGGCCTTCCTCTATTTTTCATGCCTTGCACGTTGGTACGTATCGCCATATGTGGTGGCATCCTGTCCGGGTCCATTCTCAGAACATGTCCAAATCAGAAGTGGTATTTCTTGACCTACCACTATTATCACTAAAATCTGTTTTCTGCAGACTTCAATTCTCAGCATTCCTCCCAACTCATTTCTGCAGTTTTTGTTTTTTGTTTGTCGACTGTCCTCTTACTTTACCCGCATAAACATTATCAGCATGGCAGTTGTCTCGCATACTTACTACTTAGTATACTTATTGTTGTTGAAATGTCGTGATATGGTCTTATTATTTGAATGTCTCCTTTGCTATGTCTATTCTTCGATACCAATCCCTCAAGGTATAAAAGTGCAATACCTCTTCTTTGACTTTGATATTTACCTCATCCTCTTGTTTCCAGATTTCCATAATTTTAGTTTGCTCCATGTTAATCCTCAATGATTTTTGTTGGTTGCAATCTTGGACAGTGCTTTGAGGTCAATGTAATATTTTTTTTCTGTTCAGTTTAAACGGTCCTTAGAATTGACCACTTGTTCGAGTATAACTCCTCGCAAATTCACTATTGGCTGTCACAGTGAGCATGCCAGCTGATGCAAGGTCACAGTGTCGCTCTGTGGTCTATACACAGCGACCTTGAACCACTAGGGAGCTAAGTGAGTCGTCAGGACCAACTTGTTGTCCTTCCCCCACACCTCTGATGTACGGTGCAAAAGAAGTTCAACAGACATACATACATACATACCACACTTGTGGATGTGGCTGTCTGCTATGCAGAGGTGCTACCATTTGGGTTTACCCTAGACACCCCTACCTGGATATTTGTGTACTTCAGAATGTATTTACATTTCTGCATTAACATTCAGTCATCTAACATGCACATGCCCTAAAGACTATACTCTAATCCACTCCATAACATGTGCACCTGCTTATCGTGCAAGCTTGCATGTTAACACACCGTCTCACTTTCTTCAGCATTTTGCTCACCACTCACCAGTCCACCCACTTGCCAATTTGTGTGCTCATCCATCACTAATACTCTCTCTTACCCATCTGCGTCCGAGGTCTGGCAGCACACTAATATGACTCCTTATAGCATTCTCTCTAACATTATTATCCTCACTATGGTGCAAGTATATCGTTATTCTCTATCTTGCTTTCAGAAGAAAGTCCAGCATTTAAATGACCAATTCCCAGGAACATTGCAAGTGCAAGGCTTTGGTCATTTATTTAATAGGCCACATGATGCGCAGCAGGTCCACTGTGTTGAGTGTGCAAAGCTCCGAACTAAATGACTGGATTGCACCTAATTTTTGGCATCATTGCTTCTCATTTGATCTGTGGGTTAAGCCTTCCCATCCCACTTCCTCCTGCCGTGTCGCTCATCTCTCGTCCTGTCCCGTCACGCTCGGTAGAGGTTTAACTTGCACGGTTGTACCAGACTTGTGGGAATTGTGCCAAACCTCACACAATTCCCGTATCTATCTTCAGCTCTCATCAGGTTTAGGTCCCCTTGACCTATATGCATGCGCTTGAGCAAAATGTGATCGTGCATTGTTAATTAAGTGCAGTAACTGTTTGTGAAGGTTTAATACTGGACAGTGACCACAGTTGCACTACAATTGGAATTCTCTTCTCAAGCTGGGTATGAATTTTGGGACCAGTTGGGGCATGGCGTCAAAGTAACCATAAAGCCAATATAACTGTGCCCGAATATTTATGAGCAATGGGCAGTGCTTATATATATGTTACTATTCATGAGAAAGTGTTTGAAATTCCGCATTCACTTGATGGAGGACCTGTCCTCGTCACAGGACACATGTTGTTATTTTTCAAAGAAAATACAGAGATGCTAATTTCTTTGACCCCAGAGATGATGATGATGATGTTTGTCGAACCTGCGACGTGAACTCGCAACTTTGCAAACATGAAACAAGCACTCCTTCGTGATAAGTAACCAATACACACACATCTATACACGAGTGCGGGCTGGCTCCTAGGTCTCGAAGTATGGGAAGATCATCGTGAATGTTTGTCAAGTGCAAGAAGAGTTGGTGGCTGACATCTGCAGGACGTTTTCATCGCTTGCAGGAAGATAGACTGACATTTTGATATCGTGGCGCGTCAGAGTGTACGTATGAAGGAGCAACACAATTCTAGGAGATTGTGTTTAAGAAAAGAAAACGTTCAGTGGCTCCATCTATCACTGTGATGTTAAAAGGGGCCGGGATGTTGGACGCCACAAACGTTTGTTGTGTTTTCTCACAGCACTGTCGTGTTGGGTGTTTATTCATTTATCCAAAGCATGTTTTATTTCACAGTTACTGTACACATAATGCTCATGTACATAAACGGTAAGTCAAAGAGCAAAGTTTTTGCAATTAGAAAAAAATCAAGGAAAATAATTTTTACTTTGAATGTACACACGAAGACCATCAGAACGCTGTTAAAATGTTCATTGTTTCCAAGATTATTCTGAAAAGATGCATAAGTGTACATCTATAAACTAAGATTATGCAGCATAATTTTGACAGATTGGTGCCATTAGATGCTAATGTATGCACATTAATGTTCAGATTTTAATTTTTCGTATTTCTGAGAAAGCATAAAAAATGTTTATCTAAAAATAATCGTACCTATGCAGTATGCACTTAACAATACATCTCCATTGTCTCTGAAACACAAAAAATCTCCAGATTTCCATTGTGAACAGAATTCACTACACTGGCACAGGCAGGGTTAAAGTCATCTGCATGAAAGTTTTAGCCCTGCCAGAAGGTAGAAAACAATAAATCATTTCAAATAAAATATTAACCAAATAATATCCCAACACAGTTTATCCATTAGTCTAATTACCTTTCAGCACCTAGAGGATTGGAACGCTACAAATCTGCGGATAAACATCAAAATACAGTGCATTATTTACTTGCGCAAAGTCACAGCACGTTTCCATCAGCTCCTGCCGCACTTTGGGGCATTTCTGCTGCTGGTCAATTAAGCCAGGGAGGCCTCCAGGACCAGCCCGCATTTAACATGGAAAGTGGCTTTATTGGCGCTAGTGCCGGGCCATTAGGCACTCCCATAAGCCTCGTTTCTGCAGCTCAGCCAAAACGGGCCATGTGCTGCCCGCAGTGCAGAGGGGCACACACGGCACGCATTTAAACAGACTCCGTCCGAGTTGCAAGTTGCTTGCGAGAGCTTATCTGCGTTGGGCAATCGCGTGCCGTACTGCATTGTCCTTCAAAATAAAATAACAATGATGTTCAGAAAACCTTTTTTTACCATTATCAAAGTATGAAAAATAAGAAGAGGTTTTACCTATTTGACGTTTGAACGTCTTAACACCTGTTTTATTGCCAGAAAGGGTCAAAGCTATTCTTATTTTTTATACTTTGCTACTGGCAGAAAGGTCCCACGATGTAGCTGCTCACCCCGAGCTATGAATGCCCTGATACTGCCTTGTCTTCGTACTGTTCGTCTTTCGGCTTTCTTTGATCTGACGCTGGTGGGACTAGGCCACAAAGAAGGCTGTCTCTTGTGTAGGCCAACCAGTTTCAAAGACAATCCATATATTATCAAAGTTTGCTTGCATGTCCACCATAAGTACGTGCGGTTAATGCAGGCCTGTGTCCTTGCAAAAGGTTTCTGTTTGGTGTTTGAACATCTTAACTGTGTTATTGCCAGAAAGGTAAACCCTATTTTTATTTTTCAGTTATTTAGAAGCTGTACACTTACATCCATTGTATATGATGTACAGTTTAAAATTAAAATGTTAACTATAACTTGCATTTATGTTGTGCCCATATCATAACCCCTCGGAAGCATTTTGTTTTAGCCCCGGGGACCCCCTGATGACAGCGATCCATTGTGCAGTACAACTTAAATGCAGTCCACTGAAAGACTGATGGATTTACCCACATTTCTTCTCTCGTTTGTTTTACCATTAACTGTTTTATTACCACAACACTAACTGAGTTCTGAAATGTACTATTTTTCCATTGTTTTCAAAGCTACTTTAAAATACTGTACTATCGTTTGAGTGCAGCTGCGCTTTTGTGACATAATTGAAAGGCTACCTTTGCAGCAAGTGTCCTTTGAAAGCAAGCACGTATTCTTTCAAATCCGCAGATTAATGTAGGTGTGAACATGTTACATATGAATGCACAATGCTTTACACTGCTATAACGTGTGATTTACATACGTAATCTGTGCTGTTTTCCACTTGATTTTTTTTACCATACTATGATAATTTCTCATCCAAATTCTAACATGACATGTTTAACCACGTTTACCTGACATACATCTAGCAGGCCACGCAATTTCAGTGCTATGAACTAGTTTGACTTTTTTAGTTCCACAGCTCATTGTAATTATGAAAGTATTACACTTCAGCCTCCCTTCCCCCTTTCCCCGTCCTTATTACACAAATTCATGATTGCAATATGATTACGGCAAGTTAATGAGTACCAGTTACCATTATCTCAAAAAAGCTAAACGTAAAAAAAAATCTGCATTGTCTGTTGCAGAGTATGGCTGCCCCCTGCTGTTAGAACGGAAGTTACCATCTCCAGCCAAGTAAACACAAATAGTTGCGTAAAGGTATGAACTGTGGATTATTGCTCGTGGCTGGTGATTAATATGAATCAGTTTTAGAGGTTTTTTTTATCATGATTTGCAAGTACACCTCACTGCGTATACTACCTAGTAAACCCAAATTGTTAAATGTTGTGGATTTGGTCTCCCAACACACGGGTGTGTGTAAGCAGTCACACTTTCCCACGTTTGTTCACGTAACGTCATGAATCAGCTGTCGGGCGGAGGAGGGTTTGTAACGCATATTTTACTAACACAATCTCACGAAAAAAACACATATATTATGAACCTCGTAGTCCCGTCCAATCCCAGTTAATCATATTAATCCCCTATGGGAAATAAGGCCATTGTACATTTAGTAAGAGGATGGTATACTGTGTGCAAAGGAACAAGGGAGAGAAAATAAACTCGGTGTTGCAGTTTTGTGTTCCTCACCTTGAGACCGATTTTACTGAAACGCGAACAGAGTACCTCGCATGCCTATTTGTAGGCCTCCTTGCAGGCATGCGAGGTGTCATGTTGCAGTGGGAAATTGCGATTTCAAGAGAGCAGCCTCAGAAGTGCTCCTCAAGGAGGTTGCGCTCGTTGACGTGAAGTGTTCGAAGCGATTCACGCCACAGAGAGGGGGCCAGACAATGACGAGGTTTCAAAGAGCTCAATCGCGTGAAAGAGCTATCCCTTATTAGATAAAATAATAACTACGACTCTGCTTCCCACTTCCCAACAAGTGCATTGACGTGACGATGTCGTTTCGTCATTTATTGAATATCGCGCGTGCTCAAGTATTTTATACACCAGAACCATACTTTGCAATGCAACTGGATAGTAACGTTTCACCCAACTATTAAGGAAGATACGTCATTGCTTGATGTGTTTTTTTTTTTACATTAGTTCATTTACTATGATGCTTAATGGTACATAAAACACCAAAGGTCAATCAATCCCAATCACCAACTGCAGAGGTCACCATTGAGCATGTTTATCAAAATATATCTTTCCACACCAATAATGAATTAAAACTAATTGTATAAACCAGGCAAAATGATTCATAACATTCGGCAAGTTTCAGCCTTCAGGCCAAAATAAACAAAAAACAAACCCAATAGTCTTCAACCTCCTGCAGAAACTGAGGCAAATTTAGGTTTATGTAAATAATTGCCACATTGAATAATACTAAAACATCGGTAAATAAAATCAAAACGTATCTGAATACAGATGAGGGCTGTTGCCTAGGTGGTCAGCTGTGTGCAATTCTGACCGTGATGTTCACTCTGGCACAGCAGATGGACCCATTAACATGGTGCACCACAGCCATTAGGAAGCATGCGTTTTCTTATGTATCACCATATGCCTGTAAGCTATTGAAATGAATCCTTAAGATGATCTTTTTCGACAAAACAATTACTATTTAATTATGCTTTCACTGTACAAATTCATATGCGTCGCAGCTGTCCTCCGAAAACTTTAATATCAAACTTAAAAGTGTCGCCAACGCTATAAAATGTACGATCGTAAGTTAACGACTGAAGTAGGTTGATTATTGCACTGCCGACTATTTTGTACTCCAGTTGTATTATGTAAAAGAATGTGGATTATATTATGGTACATTTATATACAACATTTAGTTAATTAACTGACCAGCGTGGTGACATTTTAGTCAAACAACCCCCAATGACCGACCTGGCACTGGGGGTCATCTCAACCCGATATCCTTCAAGGGTGAATGAAACGAGTATTACTTTGTGGGACATTGGTCAGTCTGTGGAGGCTGTCCCCTGCCAAGAGAAAGTGCAATTTTCACCACTGGCTTGGAGCCACTAACGAATATAAGCACAGCCCTAATACTCATTTTAGGATGGAGGCACTTTTAACATTTTAAGTCATGTTACAATTGGATGTTTTTTTTAAGTTGCTTAAATACAGCCATCATTTTGCAGCTGGTTCAGAACAATTTCTTCCGAGCGCCTTCCTTTGCACCGTCAGGATCATGCGCTGCCCGTAAAAGTGTTGATAGTCCGGAGGCAACTCTGCCAGCGTCTTCAGCGCGCGTTCCAGGATCTGCACGGCTCGCGCGGCCGCCACTGGGTCCTTGTTGCCGTAGGTGTCCGTGCGGTCGTAAGCGTCAAGCGGAAGATGCCGCCAGAAGACATTGACGGCCACGCCAAACTCCAAAGACGTCACGTTGTGGAACCACAGTGCTGCCAGCAACAGAGAGAACAATCGACCCACGTGAGTCACTCAAACAGCACGTCAACGGGACAGCACACATTGTGTGCCCAAAGAGTGCATGCCACGTCTCTGAACGATATTCAGGATACAATTTAAAATCTAAAACTATGAAACTAAACTGTTTTAAATTGACCAGGTAAGGCTCAGAGCAATATAGATATTTTACAGATGTGACCTGGCCACAAATGATAGCTCAATGAAGTGGCTTATCACATGGAAATTTATAGCAGCCAAATACTCTAAACGCGTGTTGATTTTAAATGGGGCGGGAAAAACCAGAGGACCCGGAGAAAAATCCACGCAACCACGGGGAAATAGTGTAAACCCCAAATATGCAGGCGTCAGGGTCGGGATCAAACCCACAACTTCCTGCAAACCAGACAAGGTAGTTAACATCTCACCACCGTGGCGCAATGGTGGCAAGATGCCATACCCGTTACTGCTTGTTGGTTATACTTAAGGGCGCCAATAAGTGGTATTCCAGTAGAGAATGGCCTTGACCATAGGAATGTGGAATTTTCCTCACTGCCTCTAGGCCACCTACGGAAATGGGTACTGCACATGCTCATTTTAGCCGGGAGATGCTTTGACACGTGACTATATTATGCGCGGGCCATGGCTCATGATCGGTGGTATTGTTTCAATTAACCGAAGCTATTTGTATTCATATTCTTGGTTCTTTCGGTAAAGTCACGTAGAAGGGAAGTAATACAATAATAAAACAATACAATTCTCACGACGTTTCGATTGCAACACAAGAAATCATCATCAGGTGTGAAAACCACAGCAAGAACATTTTTTTAAAATCCAAGCTATTTGCTTGGTTCTTCTGCAAGATGATAACAAAGTGAGGTTTTCCTCTTTTATTAACCATATATTTTCAGTGTGGTTGAACAAAAACCGTAACATATGATTACTCTTTCATTAATGGCTTTTAAATGTACCAATCCCCATACTAACTGCACTTAAAGCTCAAACATTAGCCAGGGTTCACTTACGTCTAAGGACTGAGCTTGATATATCCACACAATGCACCCTTCTAGACGGTATATCATCCAATAAGGTGAAAATAAGTAGTGCCTCATCACTTCTCTACATATAATGGCACTTAGCCCAACTAATGCGTTCAGAGCATGCATTTTATATGGGGCAATATTGGTCGACTATATCTTCAGGTTTTAATTAATACATTAGTCAAAGAACAGCAATGCATGTCACTTGCAATCTGACTGCTATAGGCTGTTAACCTCCAATTACCCCGGTGCTGTAATCGTCCAGTCAGTTGTAACCAAGTTAAAATTCAGTAAATGAACCATGTTAGCTCGCTTCATAATGTAATAGAAAACTAGCCGCTAGCAACGTCGACAGTAATCAATTCGGTACTATTAAAATACTACAATCACCCTTGTAATAAACGACACCCCGTGGTGATCTACCCAATAAGTGAACATTTATGGACCTATTTTTATTCATTACTCAGGAGATCAGGCACGTTGAATTGCTGAGTTTTCTTAATGCGAAAAATGACAACAAAAACAAGGACTGTGGAAATTAAAGTTACAGGCGTTACAGGCTACGCAACGTCACAAAACACACTTTCTGTGAAAAATATTATCCCATACAAACCAAAGCACACCAACAATCGCAATAACTAGTTACAACCCCTAAATAAATCATGAATGCCACATAGCTCTGTTTTAAACATTTAATTACTTTCCCAGGGAGGAAAGGTGAAAAAGTCACACCAGAGATGGGACACAGCACGGTTTTCAAAGTGTGAAACCACAAGCAGTGATTGGCTGAAGGTCACGATGGAGAATTTTCTGGCTGATTAAAGGCAAAAACAAAATTGACTGGTTTTATTTGTAAAAGGTGCAAGCAGTATTTGTGTTAATAATTTAAAATATATCCGGTTCCAAGTTACATGAACTGCTTTCAGAGGGACTAAAAACTATACGTGGTTTTTTTTTCAGACAAGGGGAATGAATAGACATGCTATACGGACACACATCATGGTTCAGCATGCCGGTCTGCCGAATACCTGGAATGAAAAGGACATCTCCTGCCTCCAGCACGCACTCGTGCCAGGTGGCCTTGCTGAACTCAGGAAATGTTTTCAAGTCCGGGCTGTCGATATCCAAGACCTCCGACTTGTCACCTGCTCGCGTACAGCCCAAACACGTTACCATTACAATACCATTGTATGCTATCACATTCTTGCGTATGGCAATATGTCCAGGACCTAAATGCCAATGTCGGTATCTGCAGGCCACAAGAGGATGTCAGGAGGGAGGTTGCTGATTGTTGCTGTTCCTCCGTTGAAGGAACACAGACAACGGTGGTTTATTTTAAAATCCGTAGTTTGGGTTGCATTGCCAGTCAATCGGTGGCTTGTCTTTATTTTCCATTCATGAAGATGTGTATCGACCTGTTGATACTCTAATGCGGTTGATGGTTCCACCAGTGTCTTTGAAGAATGTCAAGGCCAGGCGGTGCGATGTTTGTGGCTCGAATGAGGTGTTAATTACAATTAAAATGCAATGGAAAAAGGAGACTTTATGAAATTAGACAATGGGTTGTCATAGACTGGGCAAAGTGCTAATTGAATAATTAGCTCGAGGATGTAATTTATCTAGTAATATAATGCTTAATTCATAATAATATGTGACCTATGTTGCCAGATAGTTTGAAGTACTTAACGATTGAATATTAATCGGATTGGCTTTGCAAAGCCTGCCATGGCTTTGCAACCTAATGCAATATAATTATATATATAGTTTGAAGTCACTTTTATCACATATTGTAATGTTGCTCATGTGATAAATGTGCAACCTCAGCAAATTGTGAATTTAGTTTCTAAATGTGGATTTTAACATTCAAAAATGCAATCTGCTATCCCCCTTATTAAGGCTTCTAGCATATTTCCTTGATTCTGACAGCATTTACTGTACAGCATGTTTTCAGTAACGTTTAATGTGACTTTTCGATTCTTGTGATTCATCAACTTACCGAGAATGACACAGAAGACGAAAAATTAGTTGTCTCACTTTAAAATTAATAAACCCTGCAGATTACTACCCAGTTGTGATGTGGAAAATATTCTTCATGCAAAAAAATGAGCAACTGAATGTCAAATCACCGCCTTTTAAATAACTACAGATATCAGATTACACAATTCACTCCTACAACCGTACACATTCCTGCAAGTTATTATGATTCATGGTAGCCGATATTTATAATGCATAGGAGGACACCTTATAAGGCATGACAATACACAAAAGACCAGTTTCACGAAGTAGTTATGAATGCAACAGACGCAGCTCCCCAGTGCATTATTAAACATCTCATACAGTTTAGCGAGTTGTTAAATAATGCAAGTTCTGTATTAGTGCATGAAATGCTTTTGCGTCTAAACACGCTGTGCCGTCTTGCGTCGTACTGGCCACTTAACAGAAATGATTGTGCAGTGAATGCTCATCGGCTCTTGGGCTGGGATTTTTTAAATATTCATCGCTGCTACATTTGTTTTGTCACCGCTATCACCTTTAAATGACGCAGGAGATGCAGAATAATTAACAATAATATGCGATTAAATGCATAATAAGACTACACAGCAAAGATAGTCACACATTTAAGAGAATTAGTCATGTCACACTGACTTTATGTAAAGCACATTATGGAGGCTCATCTTTAGATACTAATGATATATTATTTATAATTAGGTGTGGAGCAGTAGTATAGTGGTTGACGCACTACGTTTATGAACACGAGGACCTGAGTTTGGTTCCAAGCACCGGACACGTCAGTGGAAAGTGTTGAGCCATTCCTGCCCTCGCCTCATGGTAGACATGGTGTGGGGGAAGCCTTTATCCATTGGTGGATTGGTATGTTTACTTATATTCTTGGTTCTTTCGGTAAAGTCACGTAGAAGGGAAATAATAAAATAATAAAAATATTAAACAATAAAATTCTCACGACGTTTCGACTGCAACACAAGCAAATCCACAGCAAGAATTTTTTTTTTCAAATTTTCTTGCTGTGTTTACGCGACATAACCCCAAAAAAACCTATATTATGGATAATATTTATGTTATCCGATTAGTCGAGCACTTGAACCAATAAATCGGCAGAGCAATAGATCACGTAAATAATTGTATATCCCAGCTTGACTCTTCGGTACCATTGAGGTAGAGGAAAGGCACGTCACTGGGGCTGAACAACACCACTCTCTTCCTGCCCACCACCTGAATCAGCATGTTATCCATAACCTGTACGAACGAGCACAGCAAGGGCAGAGTTAGCAACAGCACACGACACATTTTGTTATAACCTTAATATTTCATATCCGATTATCTTAATGTGTACTGTGCTTTATGTACTTTTCATTTTAGTCTCTGTCAATATACTGCTGGATCAAAGGCTTTTCCTACGCTGTGATGATGGGGGTTATTTGACCATATTGTAATACTTCACCACACTGGTCAGTGATTTCACTTGCCACTGATGTTACCAATGACAAGAATCTAAACTCAGGTCACCGGGCTCAGAGCACAGTGCTCTAACCGTTGTGCCACCACTCCCCATTTCATGTAAAGACTAAAAAACATTCACGAAATTTCACTTATTCAGTTGACACACGGTAATTTAACATATTTGTACTTACATAAAGGTTACATGTGATTAGTAATTAAGAAAGCATTGGACTTTAACCATGATTCATAAAAGTATCACTATTTAGCTAAGCTATTAATATTGCAAAACAGCATACCTTTCCTATTAGAAGTGATTATGTAGATCAAAGTTGTGGCATAGGTAATTAAAGTAATCAAAGTGCATTGTTCTATAACCTCAACTGCAATACCTGTACATGTATAAATACAATTCTACACAGGGCACAACAATGTGTGCGGTTTCACTAATGGTAAATAGAAGAGAAAACACAACTTGTTAAATCACAACTTTTGCAAATAACCCAAAATCAAGTGTTTTGAGTCTGTCGCTGCAATGGAAAAGAAAAACAAGTTGGCCCAACAGTGCACAGCCACACTAGCCAACACCTCCGACTGGCACGGTTGGCTACGTACGGGGTGAAAGAAGTTCAACATATACACATGCAAATTAGTAGGGCTGCTGTTTTAACTTCATTGTGGCAATACATTTTTCTAAATAGAAAATGGACCGTAATTTATGTTTTGCATTTATCGGTAGGGGTTTAGTCTCCCAAGTAATGAATGAACAGAAATGTTCAAAGAAATGGAACACATCCGAGAGGACATCCAACGATGGGATGGAACTTGTGGGCCGGTGCTAGGTGGATTGTTACAGCGCAGAACCGTCAGAAATGGCAATTGGGGGGGGGAAGGCATTCAGGCTGCAGAGGATTGATTGTATGAAACGATGATGTCTTAAAATAAAGTAAGCATGCAAAGAGTGTGAATGCGCCGAGCGTGATACATCATAGTGTGTCCAAAGCTGAATGCCCGGGGAGCTGATGCGGAAGACACTTGAGAAGAACTGCTCTTCTTCATAAAATTCAGGGAGGATGACATCCTTGGCCAACTCAGGAAACTGCTTTCTTATGTCAGCAACATCCTGTTTGGGAAGAGGGATGGGTCTGACTTTTTCTTCACGTGTACGCTGCAAAATGCCGTCTTATTAAGTTTAACAAAGATTCCAATTTGCAGGGCATACACTCCTCCAATAGTTTTACATAAAGGTGTCAAGCGATATAAAACATGAAATGCATCACAAAACTATTAATGGTACTTTAAAAGTGCTGTACGGTACATTAATGTTGCAACAATTACGCCACTGATGGCAACGTTGGTTACCTTTCTGGGGTCATTGCCCAAAGCTCGCAGGTAGTATTTTTCATTCTGAAACAGAGCCCGTGTTTGTAAAAAAATTCAGTCATGCAAGTCACTCACTAATTTTAATACACACACACACACACGAGTATCTCCTGGTAACACGTGTTAAATGTAATGCTATATGAATAATTTGAAAGTATCTATTAACCACTGCATTTAACCAACTTAGAAAGCGTAGAAAATGTCTGGCCACATGTGAATTGACCAGTGTGCACATATCTCACGTTTTTAAGCTTCCTTAAGCTCACGTAACACTCCACATTGAGGTCGGCGTGAAGAGGTCGCCAAAAAAGAACGCGGATGAAGACCGAGTGTGAATGCGAACGCTACTTTACCTCACAAAAGAAGAATTTAGAGTGCTTTTCTTCAGCCGTGCGTCGAATGAACTCATCGAACGGGAGGGTTCTAAACAACAGCGAGTGTGCTTCACTTAAATTCGGCAACACAATTCCAGCCCGAATCTGGTGGATAAGAGTCGTCAGGCTGCTTTGCACACATTCACCAACAGGTGCTCCTGACTTCTCAAAATGCAAAACTGGATATAATCATACTCTATATAAGCACAATTCGAATATAAGCAACACATGCTGAGAGTACAATGGTGGGGGGAAGGGAAACTTCTTATACAAGCACACTCAGATATAAGCACAGCTTATGCGTGCTAATGTCTAGCTTCTGTACTAAAATTGTGAATACAGCAAACCCTTCCCTCTTGCGGGTCTACTTAGCTATTGCGGTTTTGCGCCAATTTATTGAGGTACAATTCGCCAGAGGTGTGGACTCGAGTCATGTGACTTGGACTCGAGTCAGACTCGAGTCATGAATTTGATGACTTGCGACTCGACTTGGACTTGCATAACAATGACTTTGTCCCACCTATGAGATGTGGACTCGAGTCATGTGACTTGGACTCGAGTCAGACTCGAGTCATGAATTTGATGACTTGCGACTCGACTTGGACTTGCATAACAATGACTTTGTCCCACCTCTGCAATTCGCTGATTGTGCCCTTGTCGCTTGACCATTCGCCATTGATCGCGAGATTCCTGTACAACATTGTAACTGTACTGCTCGCGATGATGATGCTGCCACAGAAGAACCCACGTGGTGCCGTCCATCTTGTCTCCCAAGCAGCCAATCGCGTGTCCCAGGTCATGTGTCCCCAGACTCCAGTGAGGTAGTGAAATTCAGCCGCAAGATTTTTCTTATTCTATACATTTACCGTACACGTTATATTAGGAAATATTAATCGTAGTTTCCATACAATATACTTCTTGTTTAATGTTAAGGTTGATGTAGGGTAACATAAAACAAAAGGATGGGGTTGTCGTATTACGAACAATGAACCAAACCCTAGTTTTCCCATTTGCCTTTGAGTTTGCGGATTACGGATTTGCCCATTGTAGCTAATTAAAAAATATAATTAACTCATTCAATGGGCAACGATTTGCTGTATTTCATGGCTGGGTAGTAACAGCCCAGCATGTGTAATTTAACACACCTTAGTGTTGGGCTCTGTATATAAATCAAGGAACAGAGGAGAAAATAGCTTGTCGCGATTTATGTTTTTACATTTGTATCTGTGTCGGAGATAACTTGAAGATACAATGGCAGCCTTAAAACTAAAAGAGACAGTTGCATTAAGATAATTTAAATATTCTAACAAGGAAATGAGCATTGCTATCTTGTATACCGAATATTCAGCAATATAATGTAACATTGTTTTTTGTTAAATACCATAACACATCCACGCTCACAATAACCAAAGTTCATCACATAACCAACCACGGTCCTTTAAAGTTACACAGAACGTATGCACGCATTCACGAAGTAACTGCTGATGCCATCAAATCGATTGCCAAACTCAACATGGTGAGTTGCTTTTCAAATGGAAAGTCAACGGTTCTATGGATAGCATGCTCCTCACCATGACTACATCAAGCCACAACCATAGACTTGGGGGTGTTTATGGAGGCAAGCATTGCTTAGTACTGGGTCGAACCCAGGGTCAACACAAATTACCTTTTCAAACAGTAAAACGAATTTGCTGCATCATTCAGAGTGTGAATAACTCAAACTAGGTGCAATTCATAAAAAAACTGCACTGCTTCAAACGAAATACTACATAAGAATTAGTTGAACTCCTTTTGACTTATTATCACTACTCCTTGGTTCTTTCGGTAAAGTCACGTAAGTATAAAATGAAATAAAAAATAAATTAAACCACGACGTTTCGGAAGCAATATACTTACGTGACTTTACCGAAAGAACCAAAGATCATTGCAGTTACGAAAACTTCAGATCTAGATTTTGATTACAATTTTTAACGGAGATCCTGTTCTTCACGCAAGAGCATCCTCACTTGTAGGCAAAGTTCTTGTGGATGAAGTCCATGCGAGGCGAGGGGGAGGCGTGGACCCTGACGGGCCGTGTGCCCCCGGCCGCCTGCAGGTACTCAGCGTCCCAGCGAGACAGGCACGGCCCCACATCCAAGCCTCGCAGCACCGCCGGCCGTCGCTGTCAAAGCACCAACAGGGCCCAGCAAGCACCGGCTAGAGCAGTGGTTCTTAACCTTGACTGCAGCCTTGCACTCCTTAGATTCTCAACCGTAAAAAAATGCATGTTAATAAATACATCGGTTTGATGAAACACGGTAGTTGCACTTACATGCCCGTGCTTAATTTGTTTCGATGAATTACCTTCTTTAAAAAAAATGTGCCATGTCTCGCACCCCCAGAAAGGGCATCTCGCACCCCCCAGGGGGTGCGTGCACCCCAGGTGAAGAACCACTGGTCTTGAGCAAGCGGTTTTCAACCGGGGGTACGCAGACCCCTGGGGGGTACGCGAGGTGATTTATAAATGTGTGAAATTATGTCATACATGAGAGTCATTGGTGAATAATCATGTATGCATCTGCCAATATAAAATAACTACGATAACATTTTTATCCATATAGTAGCATAGAACGATATGCAATACCTTTCTAAACTCATTGATCGTAAACAATGTGGTTTATATGAGTAACCGGCGAACTTGAACAAATAACGTCATGCATGCAGATCGTTCGTTGAATTTGTTTTTATTTATTTGCAGTCAGGGGCTAGTTAGGATACCTCACAAAATGTACAAATTGGTTAAAACACTGATGTTTATTATTCATATTTATTTCCCAGAAACCATGGTGGGTCAGACAAGGGGGCACTCTGTTGAAACAAAATTCAACAATGTGTACAGCAGTTGCCCAAAAAAAATATTAATAACCACTTAATAAGAATGCACACACCCAGCAACTGCTCTGGGACGAACACGTTAACACCATCAAATATATTCTTAGGTTTTTTCGGTAAAGTCACGTAGGTAAAAAATTCAAATTAATAAAAGTAAAATAAAAATCACGACGTTTCGGAGGCAACACAAGCTTCCGTCTTCAGGTGGAACCGTCACAGCACGATAGCTGTATCACTTGATACTTTCGGAGGCAACACAAGCTTACGTCTTCAGGTGGAACCGTCACAGCACGATAGCTGTATCACTTGATATAAATGCAGTTGATACTTGATACAGCTATCGTGCTGTGACGGTTCCACCTGAAGACGGAAGCTTGTGTTGCCTCCGAAACGTCGTGATTTTTATTTTACTTTTATTAATTTAAATTTTTTTACCTACGTGACTTTACCGAAAAACCTAAGAATATGAATCCTTGCAGTCACGAAAGCTTCAAATCTAGAACCATCAAATATGTGCAGTATGCCTGCATCATAGTGGACGTTGGGAAATACAGTAAATCCTCTACTTATGAACATTCGACTTACGAACTTTCAGAGATACGAACAAACCGATCCATATGTCCAGTTGCCTGTTCGGAACGAAAGGCCTAAGTTCAACCGCCGCGCAATAGATGGCGGTGGTGGCATCTACATCTGCAGAACAGGAAGAAAAGGTGGCATCTACATCTACAAGACTTGATACATATTTTAAAGCAATTCCCCGTGTTTAGTGTACATGCCATACATGTCTGGAATGAACAGGAGTAGTTACGAACAAATCGACTTGCAAACAGAACTCTGGAACCTAACTCCTTCGTATGTAGAGGAGTTCTCTGTACTGTGAATAGCAACATCGCCCCCCTACTGGTAGACTAATGCCCACTTGCACAAACAGGTGCTGTGTTCATCTTAATCTTATATGGGCCACGCAGGACCTGCTGCCACCTGGCTGTCCCTAGGCTAAAACGCTGCAGTCTTGAGACGTTCATTACGTTATGGGTGCAATTTAAATGCAGTAGTTGTAATGTATCACAGGGGTGTTGGAGGTCTCAATGAAGGAGACAGTCCACAAGAGGTAGGCGTCTCACGTGAAAGTTGGGAGCTGTCTCAGGATACCGTATTGAGGTCTCACCAGGGCTTCGGAGTCTATCACCAAGGTGGATTGTGCGACGCATTTTTCAGCCTCCTTAAATTATCTTCAATAATTTCACGTAGTTCAATTCAACTGGTTGTCATGACTATCATCAGCCAATATGATAGTTAATATATTCTCCATTGGTGTGTGCCTTTATTTCTCCCGTCCGTTAAATGTACAGACACATCAACGAGAGGTCGGCGGCGCGAACATCTCCTTCATGAATGAAAGAATCAAGAGACAAGCCACTGTAGCCATTCAACAGAAACTACGCGCCACAGAGTATAACGCCGTACTCTTAGGTTTTTTTCGGTAAAGTCACGTAGGTAAAAACAAATAATACAAATAATATTTATTTCTATTATTATTGCTATTATTTTTATTATTTATTTTAGTCATATTTATTTCCATTATTGCTATCACATTTATTATTTAGTTTAGAAAAAGATTAGTTTAACACGTAGGCTTTCGCGACCAATATTGTTCATAATCAACGATTTTTGGGTTTAGATCGCGTTATTTATAAATGTGTCGTAACCCTCCACCACCCGACACGGCCAATCAGTAAAAAAAAAAAAGTGTCACGTTGACAAAAGACAAATAGTTCACTGCTTTAGCCCACCGGTGTGTTGAAGCGTGGAACCACAACATTTACAATTTGAGTACGACGTTTCGCTGGTAATTGCATCCAGCATCATCGGGCAATTCGCCAGAATGGTGAGGCTCTGCTGTGTCTCCCGTTCTTATATAGAGCAGCAGCAGGGTGACGTCATCATTAACTCATTAACTCATCAGGTGCAAAGATTTGAGGGGGGGGTTATTGTAATTATATACTTGATTAGTAATAAGGCTATTGTTACGATGCGAGTTGTAGATTAGTAATCATTTGGAATGTGTTCTATTGTGATTGTGCTACATTAATAATCAGTTAGTGCTTGTCTCCCTTATAAGGAATTGTAATGCATCTTATTTAATAATACGCTTCCAGGCCGCACTAAGCCTGTAGCTGTCTGAGCGATTAAAGTTATTTCTGTTTCTCTCAATCTCAATGGATTCTCTAATTAGTCTTTGCCAGTAGTAACTAGTTTTACACAACACTTCAACGTTGTCAAAATCAATTGAGTGTCCCTGTTGGCAAGCATGTTCTGCCACTGCCGACAGTTGTGTTTGCGATAGTTTAATATTTCTCTGGTGTTCTTTTAGTCTTACACTAACGTTACGCCCTGTCTGTCCAATATAGCATCTGCCACATACACAATTAATCCGATATACACCTTCTGTTGATAATTTAGGCAATTCGTCTTTAGTGCACGTTACTAGTTGTTGAATTTTGTGTACTGTACCAAATCTTACTGTAATGTTTTGCTTTTGCAAAACACGGGCTAATTTGTCAGTTACTCCTGAGATAAATGGTATTTTTATTGTTTTAATAATCTGATCGCTTTCAGCAGTGTTGCTTTGCGATCGTGATTTGGCATTTAGTGCTCTGTTAATTTGAGCATTATTGTAGCCATTCTGTCTTAGTGCTTCTTTAACATGTTTAATCTCTCTCACTAGACTAGATGATGAAAGTCTAGTGAGAGAGATTAAACATGTTAAAGAAGCACTAAGACAGAATGGCTACAATAATGCTCAAATTAACAGAGCACTAAATGCCAAATCACGATCGCAAAGCAACACTGCTGAAAGCGATCAGATTATTAAAACAATAAAAATACCATTTATCTCAGGAGTAACTGACAAATTAGCCCGTGTTTTGCAAAAGCAAAACATTACAGTAAGATTTGGTACAGTACACAAAATTCAACAACTAGTAACGTGCACTAAAGACGAATTGCCTAAATTATCAACAGAAGGTGTATATCGGATTAATTGTGTATGTGGCAGATGCTATATTGGACAGACAGGGCGTAACGTTAGTGTAAGACTAAAAGAACACCAGAGAAATATTAAACTATCGCAAACACAACTGTCGGCAGTGGCAGAACATGCTTGCCAACAGGGACACTCAATTGATTTTGACAACGTTGAAGTGTTGTGTAAAACTAGTTACTACTGGCAAAGACTAATTAGAGAATCCATTGAGATTGAGAGAAACAGAAATAACTTTAATCGCTCAGACAGCTACAGGCTTAGTGCGGCCTGGAAGCGTATTATTAAATAAGATGCATTACAATTCCTTATAAGGGAGACAAGCACTAACTGATTATTAATGTAGCACAATCACAATAGAACACATTCCAAATGATTACTAATCTACAACTAGCATCGTAACAATAGCCTTATTACTAATCAAGTATATAATTACAATAACCCCCCCCTCAAATCTTTGCACCTGATGAGTTAATGAGTTAATGATGACGTCACCCTGCTGCTGCTCTATATAAGAACGGGAGACACAGCAGAGCCTCACCATTCTGGCGAATTGCCCGATGATGCTGGATGCAATTACCAGCGAAACGTCGTACTCAAATTGTAAATGTTGTGGTTCCACGCTTCAACACACCGGTGGGCTAAAGCAGTGAACTATTTGTCTTTTGTCAACGTGACACTTTTTTTTTACTGATTGGCCGTGTCGGGTGGTGGAGGGTTACGACACATTTATAAATAACGCGATCTAAACCCAAAAATCGTTGATTATGAGAAAAAGATTAATTTCTTTGATTTTTATTATTTATTTAAATATGTATTTCTATTATTTATTTTAATATTTATTTCCATTATTTATTTTAATAATAATTATTTATATCATTTTGATTATTTATTTTAGTAATAATATTTATTTCCATTATTATTTCTATTATTTTTATTATTTATTTTTACCTACGTGATTTTACCGAAAAAAACCCTAAGAGTATGAATCCTTGCAGTCACGAAAGCTTCAAAATCTAGAATATAACGCCGTATTCTGCGGCGCTCCTTGCAACAAAACGCACGCCAACTCTATGGCACGAAGCCCTCTCTCGTCCCGGCCAGCTGACCGTAAAACCCAAGGCGGAGTGCATCGGCGTCTCACCAGGGGCCCGATCTCCTTCACGAACACCTCCTTGGAGACACCTGTGTGCACATGCACCTGCATCCTCTCGCGACGCTGAGACAGACACGTCCTTCAGCTCTCTCTCTTTAGTACGGGCAGCACCACCCCGCAAACCTCTCCTCTCGCACTTTCAGTGAGGCCGTCGTGGCCGCCGCACTGCAAACATAAACACGGCACCCCCCAAACCGTGTGAGTCTGTGATTCTGTGTGTGCGTGTGTGCGGAGGTTATTTTAATCGGTGGAGCGGATGCTCACACGCGCGCCGCGCTGGAGAGAGTCCCCGCGATCGTGGCAGCCTCGCACCTTACTACAGTGCGATTACTGTACTACAGTGCGATTACTGTACCACAGTGCGATTACTGTACTACAGTGCGATTACTGTACTACAGTGCGATTACTGTACTACAGTGCGATCGCTTCATAGTCCTACACACGGCATGCCTCACATCGCCGCGCACACATCGCGCACTGTACGCGCCACGTGCTCGCGCGCGTACAGTGCGCGACAAACGCACGTGCGCGGAGAGACGGTCGCGCACTGTACGTACAGTACGGCGGGGGCGTGGAGCCCGGAGTGGGGGGGGGCTGGGTGTGGGGGGGTGTGGTGTGGGGGCTGGGTGTGGGGGTCGCTATAAAAGCGGCGTTGACGGAGACGAGGCCCCTGTGCCTATGCTGTCAACGCAACAACAACAACATCGCTGCCGCCACCACTACTACCATCACCCACCACCACCACGAGATCCACCGCCATCGGACACAGAAACGCGGCCCCGATGTTCGTCTCCGCGAGTCGCATCGGCGGCGGCGCCTCTCGCTCGGCCCTCCTGGGCCTGAGCAGAAGCCTCGGTCTCTCCTCGCGGTCGCTCTCGAGGACTCCTGGCCCCGCGTGCCGAGGGTCGCCGTGCGTCGGGACCAGCGGGGCCCGTGGTTCCGTCTACGGCTTCTGGGGCGGTGCGGCCGCGCCGGGGAGATTCTACGGTCGAACCCCGGGGCATCGAGACGACGATGATGAGGACGGGAAGGAGGAGACTGTGGGCCCCGCGAAGAAGGCCGACAAGAAGAAGAGGATGATGTTCATGGCCATCCCCAGTCCCGGCGCGTGGCTCAAGCACAAGTTCTTATTCTTCCTCGTGAGGACTTACTTTGACTCCGACTTCAACATAGAGGAGTTCACGGAGGGCGCCAAGCAAGTGCGTGCGTTCGAACAACCGCGTATCACCTCTGCATTTCTGTTGCTGCCGCTGCTGTGTAACCTTGCCCTACGGTCAAATATCGAAAGCTAAGCGGGTGTCGTGCGTGCTTTGATGGGCGGCCACCGTGGGTTTTAAACGCGGCTGCGTTGATGGCGCTGTGTGAGCAGCGTGAGGACGACTTTACAACCTGGTTATTGTATTGTACAGCTAAGTTCGCCGACATGCAGTTGACCAGTGCGGTGTGAAGTATGAAGTATGGTCAAATTACTCTTCCACGACCCGTAAACGCCGTGGGGGAGAGGGTCCACATTCGGCTGTAGGTTGACAACAAGGGCTGTATACGCAACTAACGTAACCATGCAGGGACGTTCTCTGATGCACAATGATCTTCACAGTTCTATTGCAACAATTCTTGCGCTCTGTCTATGCAATTGTGAGTTTGCTCTGTGCGCGGCGAGCAAGGTCAAACGTTCAAATCGCATGGGCCAAGCCGACGGTTAACCCTTGGAGTCTATACAACTAGTACTACTTTTTTAAGTCGTTATAGCCTTATACTAATTGGATATACGGGTTCCCGCCACGGGAATGTGCAATTGCCAACGCTGGCTTAGGGCGGTCAATGAATGGGGAAGCACTGCCGAGAAAGACCTCCATCCAGCAGTGGATTGACCATGGATGATGACGATGGCTTGCGGTCAGCCAACGGAGGTCTCACCCCCCCCCCCTCTCTGAGCAAATGAGCATATGTAGTGTGATTGACATTGTTTTGTCCGTAATATGGGGGGTTATATCGCGTAAATATATAAATGTGTCGTTAAACCCGCCACCACCCGACAGCCAATTAGTAAGGGTTGTCACTAGTACAGCAACACCAGTGTTGGAGAGCAAATCCACAACATTTTCAATCTTGAGTACGACGTTTCGCCAGTAATTACAACTAGCTTCATCAGGCGGACGTCCAGATTTGTGGCGAAATCCTTCTGTTTCATCCCTTAAATAGAGGGGTAGATGTGATGGCGTAACTTGTGAGCCCTTCACGTGCGAAAGGGGGGTGGATTAATGAATGCATATATTGGTCGTGAAAGCTTGTTTTATCCTGTGTTGTGATTAACATGTTTAAACAGTAGGGCATTCGCGGTTATCAATTGACTGCGTTGCCCCATTTGAAAGTGGTGCACAACTTATTTTTAAACTTCCTGAAAGGCTCTCGATGCAGGTGCAAGTTCTGGTGGATTGGGTATGTCGGTGATTAGCCACGCTTGTCATCACCATGAACTTGTGGGGAGTTCTGACCTAGAAAATCAGCCAGGAATTCCAGAGTTCGCGCTTGCACTCAACAGGCGCAAATTCCGCTCGATACAGCAACGCTGATTACATTTGTACTGCTCTTTGTTGGCAAGCTAAACCGGCGGTTTCAATGCCCGTCACATTTTTGTCTCTGTTTAATGAAATTTTATTCATGCTTGCACATGACCAAATTTCTCCGATTGTTAGCGATCTAATAATGTCTCTGATGTATTAAGCAGGATTGCGTCTTGGATAGTGATTTGGATTAGGCGAACGCCATGCATGACAGGTAATATTTGCTGTGGAACCTCAGCCCACACTGGTCGGTGTGGTGAAGTATGGTCAACTCCCACGACACGTGTGAGGGATCCCTTCATCCAGCAGGGGATTAACAAAAGGAGACTGACTGTACACCAATGAAACTGCTGAAGGTTTTTTTTTTTTGGTTCAAGATATGGCAGCGCATTAACGTCAATTTTTTTTTTGCAGGCATTTTCTTCCGTGTCTTCACTCGTCGCCGAGAGCAAATTCGACCAACTTCAAGGACTCATGGATGAAGATGTAAGAACAGCAGCACCTGCACTCTATGGATGCCTTTTCCTGAGACCCTTGGACACGTTGTATTTGATGTGCTGTATGTTGCCAAAATCTTGGAAGCCAAGCAAGGTTGAACCTCGAAATTTGCTTGGATGGGTAATCGCGATATAAAACGGCTAATCATAGGCAGCTGCGGGGGGGATCCTTGGGGGGGTGGGTTGATGCGCAGTGTGGCAAAATCAATCGTACTTCTATGCGCCCTGCCTTCACGCTAGTCTGATTTTTTTATGTGAAGTGTGGTCACGTAACCCACAGGAGCCACATGGTGTGGGGTGACACTGGTGCAGCAGTATGATTTGACCAAAGGGTTATACTTTTTCATTAATTTCTGCAATAAGTACACAAACAAGCCAGCTGTTTTTAAAGCACTGGCAGATGGGTGTCATGAGGTAGGACCACGAAGGCGACGAGCACACGTTACAACTCTCTCTTCACCCAACAGGCTCTGGAAGAGTTGCGTCACAAGTGCAGCTTGATGGGTGAGAGCCAGCGGAGGCAACTTGCCGTCCCGTTGGAGGACGTCATGTACTCCGCAACTGACGATGTAGCCATCTACTACGATAATAGCGGTAATGCACCATGATAGCTGTGTTTGTATTTTATTCGTGCGCTTATGTGGGAGTGAATGCCCCGAAAATTATGTTCCAAACGACTGCAGCACTCTCCTCTTCATGCATTTTCCCTCCTTGGCCACAAAATGGCACTTGCATAAATTGTATTGCTATGATTCACTCGAGATCAAAAATGTAATTCATTCGGGTCTAAGAAAATGGAGTGAATGCATTCGTATTATTTGGTTTTTGTGGATGCTTTGGTGATCAATCATCCTGAGACTGAACCTTTAGTTGTTTGTAAACATGGTAGCTCAAGCTTGTTTTAGATCATGCACTTTTTTAAAGATGCCTTTAATTGTATATTTACAGCCACTGCTGAATGAAGGCTTCTGCTTTCCGTTTCAGACTTGATGATTGTTTGACCATACTTCACCATGCTGGTCAGTGCGGGTTGGTGAAGGTGGCTGGACTAGTTCAGATATCACTCGGCATCAATGTTTACTGTGGCTTGGAAGTGAACTTGTATTACCAGGTTCATAGTGTGGTATGCTAACCACTTTGCCACCCTTGTAAGTGTATACACTATAATATTTTTTTTTTATTTGTGTACATTGTCAGTTATTTAGCACATTGTTAATGTAACAGGTACTTAACGTCGACACATTGTTATTTTCAGGTCGGCGCTACGTGAACATCCTCATGAAATTCTGGTATTTGACAAGTGCAAGTTTGCCTGACAGTGATTTTGCTGGCATGAAGATTATCACGTTTTCCGCAGAAGATGAGGACAACACGCAGAGAATTGCCACGGCCAGTTACGAGTGCGTACAACAAACCTACGACTTCATCTGTCGGCGTGCAATCTCATAAGATCTATGATGCTAAATATTGTGGAGTCTGGATGGGTGATCATGCCCAATTGGACTCGGGGGTGGGGGGGGATGGCTATGTAGTTTGTCAACAGAGGGCGTTGCAGCAACATCTCGTCCTGTAATTCTATGCTCTTACATCTGTGCTTTCTACCTGCAACCCATACTGACTTGCATGAAGTATAGCCAATGAGACGTGCCTTTTGCAAAATATCTTAGCACGCACATTGATGTGATATTTTCCATGGAAGCAGGTGGCCACATTGCCTGTTTCCTATCCAGATTGAATTGACATGGGTGTTCATGTACAACAAATATTATTTTTCGTTGCAGTTTCATGTATGCAGTATAGTTTGTGTTCTCACTCCCAGTGGTTTTCATACATTTTGTTAATCCTTCTCAGAGTACACTTGTACACTCTATTTTGAACAAAGTTGGACACTTATGCTATAAGCGGTCATATAAAAGTAGCAAAGAGCAAATACGATTTTTTTCAATATTATACACGGTTAATCCAGACTTGTGCTTCAAAACTATTTTTCTACAGTATTCACCTTGCAAATCGCTTATACTTGCATTTATATACCTTTTTTTAAATTATTATACCCTATTCAACAAAACATGTTAACCTATGTCATGGAGCTTTCCCTATTTGGGTGTGTGTGTATATATATATAAATACGGTATTTTGATAATTGATTGTTAATTGGTAAACTTATGAATTTGTGGCATTATATTTTGCTGTTACTGGCACCAGCAAGACCGGTTCCAAATATTGGTTAACTTTTTAGAGTACAATACAAGAACACTTGGAAGGGAATTTGAATATTTGTTGTATTCTGCTTGGTTTTTAACATCGCATCCATTTTTTTATTGTTCAGATTTCGCCGTGAATTTACAGAAGGTGTGGATGCAGACTGGACTGTCATCCGCCTCGTACATTGGAAGATGATGGAGTAGACTTGAAGCCACTTATGGGAAGAAGTCCGTGGAAGAGACCGTTTGGAACTTTGGCTTGAAGAAGTGCAGTTGGTTCAATGAGGAGTGTTAATGTTTCTCTCACTGCACACTGCATCGGATTGCCTACCACTCATGAAGAGGCTCCCTGCATCCTCATTTTAAGTGGGAGTTGGTTTGTGAACACTTGTTTGGAACTTTTTTTTTTCTTCAAGGATATTATTTGCGGAGAATGAAATAGAACGATAATGTACTTGCCAGATGTAATTGCCTGGTCAACTTGTACAATTTTAATGTCATTAAATGTGGGTGGGGTTTAAGCATTTTAATAAAATAAATTGATTTTCATTATTGCAGTGCTGTTCCGAGTTCGTTAATACTCAAATACTTATGGTGTTATCATTGTGTTGGTAGACAATGGCTAATTTATTATGAAAGCTGTGAAACGGTCTTCAAATGTAGGCTGGGCTCGTTTCCTGTCCTTATTTTAGATATGCTAAGGAGAGACACATTGCAGCTTCACTTATAATTTGCAGATATATTAATTTAAAAGTCTTGTTTAAGTGTTTCTCATTTACACTAAGACAACCATTTTGCTGCTTCCAGGGCATATATTTCAGCAGATGCACATTACCATGGAAAGTCGAAGCGATTGATGTTCACTTTGTAGGTTTTCAAGAGGGACGCTATCCATATAATTTACTGTAAGAAGCAATTTTAATATTACATGGTACAATCAGTGACTCCTGGATGAAGATTTCTCCATGCCATTTCCATCCCTACATCCATTTCACTCCACATTGCTCCTCTTCGCTGCGGGTTATCCTTCAGTGCTTTCCTTTCACTGACCTTTTCACCAATCGTGTCCATTGGCCGTCATTTCTTATCCCAATGTGGTTCTGCTCCAGCCCCTTCCAGATGGAATACTACGTATGATTTGGTGTTCCTTAATGTGTTCCCTTAATTTCTTTCAGTAATTCAGCTTTTGTAAAATTTCTGTCTGTTCTTGGCTCTGATCCATGGTCATGGTGAGTAATAGTCATTGGTTAAAAATATAAATTTTGCAGAGACAATGGTATGTTGCATTGCATGGTCAAGTTCAGTTTTCCAAAAGTTGTACAAATAATGCACTTTAATTTTTTCTATTTGCTCCCGGTCCACCTTCAGTAATTGTTCTCAAGTGAGAACTCCAGTTTAACTCCTACCGATGATTAGTTGACTCGTATCTAGTACAATACCGACGTGCATTTAAATCAGCCGCTCGAAATTAAATTTATTTCTATTTGTATGTTCAAATTGTTTCGTTTAACCATTTAAATGTATTCACTGCTTTGTATTTGTACCGCCAGGTGGTGCTATACGAACGTGGACTGATTAACAGGTGTCCTTTGCTCGCGAAAGACTAGGCGTAACCTCGTGTATCGTAATAATGGTTTTCGAGCTACTTGAAAGTTATGCCATTTGCTTCAATGCGGGCATGGCCGGTTTAACACTACTCTGAAAGCCTTGCAGTATATTCTTAGGTTTTTTCGGTAAAGTCACGTAGGTAAAACATCAAAATTAATAAAAAATAAAATAAAAATCACGACGTTTCGGAGGCAACACAAGTCTCCGTCATCAGGTGGGACCGTCACAGCCGGATTAGCTACACTTGATGCAGCTAATCCGGCTGTGACGGTCCCACCTGATGACGGAGACTTGTGTTGCCTCCGAAACGTCGTGATTTTTATTAATTTTGATGTTTTACCTACGTGACTTTACCGAAAAAACCTAAGAATATGAGTCCTTGCAGTCACGAAAGCTTCAAATCAAGCCTTGCAGTAATGCGTGACCATTGTGAATTATCGTCACTACTGTGTGTGCAAGCTAGCACGTGTTTAGGCAGGTGGGGAAGTTGGGATGTTTTCGGATGCGTGGGTAACAACCAACGTCGTCATTGTAATATGAAAATTATTGAACGCGGTACATGTTGAGTTCACGAGTCCTGCCACTTCTCCATCTGATTAAGGTTCGGGTCTTTCCTATGCTACACACAGACATTTTAATGAGTATCGCCTGGTCATAAATGACGTGGGTATACTGCAGGTACGTACACCTGCGTCGGCGTTTGAAGCAAAAAAAAAATAGCTTTTTTTATCAGGTAAGGCCCACTAAGCTATATGGCTCTCAGAAGCGACCTGGCTGCAAATGATCGACAAAGTGGCTTATGTTGACATTTATAACAGCCAAATATTCGAAGCGCATGTTTCTAAATATACCTTGTTATGTTGAACTTTCGCACCGTCCGTAGGCAACCGTGCTAATCGGAGGTGCGGGGTAAATCTTTGACAGACATGTGAAGAGCCATATTTTACATTTGTTGAAACGGCCGAAAAACCACGTTACATTTTGGCACTTCGCGAAGACTGACATTTTAAAAATCGCGCAAAATCAGGTTGGCAACAGCGTAAAAAATGTGGCACGTGAACGTGTTTTTTAATAACTCGTCACTAGGTGAGCATAATACGACTACTGTAATTAACCACAACACGTTTTTTCACATCAGCCATGGATCCATCCATTGCTAGATGAAGGGCCCTCCCCAAATTTGATCGGGTTATTGGTTTTATGAAAAAAACACATGGTTTTAATCCGGCAAGTCAAGTTGTCAATCGGCGCCAGAGTCCTCGGATTCGCTGTCCTCTTCGATCATCTCAACCGTGCCGTCGAAGAATGTGGGAATGTCGCTCTTGATGAAGACGACCTTCACGCTGGGGCTGTTCGTCAGCTTGGAGTGAACGAAGGCCGTGGTGGAGAAGTTCCTCTCGGATGCGGCGCTGGACGTACGTGGCAATGCTGGACGGCTTGACGGCGATCTTTTGCAGCTCCGGCCACTCGCTGCCATCGGACAGCCAAGACTCCATCGGTGTCTTGCGACCTTTGACCATCTTGTAGCGGAACGTGTTTGCCTTCTCTTTGGTGGGGAGCTATAATTATAGGGATTAAAAGGCAATAAAACCGGATTTTTGGCCACCTTAGATGATCGTTTTTTTTAATTAAAACCATGAAAAACCCGATGCTGCCAGGAGTGCCAGCCTTGCCCCGAGACGATCCTGCGATGTATCAATCCACTTGCCCACGAGCTTCCGATTGGGGGATTAAAAACGTAGATTTTATTCAAGTCACAGTGCAATATAACAATCCACCTCGGATCAATGTGAGTCTGTCGCACACCGACACCCGCAGGAGTTGAGTGAAAGGTGTAAGTCGCGCTTAGCGGTGGCAGACCCAGTCCGGATTCCTGCACCGCTGCACATAACTGCTGCACTTAATTGCTGTTCTACTGCTCTACACTTCATCGCTGTATGTCAATGCACTGCTGCACTTGACTGCCGCACTTTAACTGCTGAATGACACTTCACTGCTGCATTGCCGCTCTTGAATGCTGCCCACCACTGCTGCATTTTCGTGCACTGCTGCTCTTTACTTGCCAACCACTGACGGTCATTGCATCGCCCACTTTCTTGCCCTGCGGCCGTCTGGAACACTCGTGATATTAGGAGGCCACTGGGAGCTATGATGCACTTTAGAATTATCCCGATTGAAAGCTAATTTATTTAGAACTGCTTGTTGTGCTTGGTTATCCTTACCTCCGATGAGGACGGTTGGCTACATGCGCTGCGAGAGAAGTTCAAACACACGGGCACATGCAACGCAGTGTACACTTCACCGCTGCGCTTCTGCTCTTGACTGCTGCATTTTGCCGACCACGTTTACCGCACCGCGCGCACGACACCGCACCGCGCGCACGACACCGCACCGGGCTTGCTGCTCAGAATACTTCCCTCCGCTGCCACCGTGTTAGCGATGGAGTGGGTGGGTGGGGGGGGGCGCCAGCCCCTTAGGCGACCCGGGCGTTTGACTTGCGCGTCCCGGCCAGGGGTGCGGCCGGGCGGGGTCCGCGGCTCTTGCTCGAGGGGTTAGGGGTGGGGGGGATTGTGAGGAGCGTTGGGGGGGGGGGGGATAGGGGCCGTACATAAATGTCGTCACGCACCTGGGGGGGGGGGGGGGTGTCAGACATTTGTGACGGGGGGGGGGGTGAGAAACGTGACGTCACATCAAAATGCGCAACTTTAAATAAATATAGACAACACTTTCTACTTAATTAAATATACTTTTTAATAAATGTTTTCTCCTACAACATCAGCCACATGAAATACGCACTACAATGACAATAGTTTAAAGCGATTTGAAGCATGTTTATTTTTTTTAATGGAAATATGGTTTTGGGGGGGGGGCAGAGCTTTGTGACGTCATATTTGAGGGGGGTCTGACTTTGTGACACCGTGTGACGAGGGGGGGGGGGGTAAAAAAATCGTCCAAAATCGCGTGACGTCATTTATGGACGGCCCCATAGGTGGGGAGAGCGGTGGTTGTCGTGGTTAGCGCTACGCTGCCCTACGAACCTGGCGGCGACCCGAGTTCGATTCCCCGCTCGCGGCCACCAACACCGGTGACGATTATCTGAACCGGTCCTGGGCCTCCCCTAGGTCGACTCAGCCTCAAGTGAGTACTTGGTGTAGCGGTTTTATAGTTAAACATCGCCACTGGGACGGGGGGGGGGGGTGAGAGACAAAGGCGGCCGGGCGTGGTACTGGCCACCCACCAACCTTGTGTGCTGTGCCGGCCTTCATCGTTGCAGCTCGCTAACAGCACTTGCCCCAAGCCTGTTGCAGGCTATACGGGGGATCTTTGTCCTTGTGGGGGTGGGGATAGGTGAGAGAGGGTGGGGGTGGGGATGTCGGGAGGGAGGGAGGGGATGTGGCGTCACGAGCCGATGAACTCCACGAGGTCGCCGTACTCTTATTGACATGGACACACCTGAGCAAGCGCAGAGCGGCGTCAGTGGAGGAAAGAGGAACTCCCCCCGCCCCCCACCGCCCCCACCTCTTGCCTCCCCCCCCGCCCCCACCTCTTGCCCCCCCACCCCCACCTCTTGCCTCCCCCCCGCCCCCCCCCCCGCCCCCGCCCCCCCCCACCTCTTGCCTCCCCACTCCTCCCATCCACCTGCGACAGGTGTGACTTGAATCCTGTGCGCTCCCCGGTGAGACGAGGCGTGACTTACCCGTGGGCTCACCTGCGCGGCGCTGTCACTTCGCCTGTGGCTCTCGGCTTGAGCGGTGTGGTGGTGTGGTGTGTCGTGGTGTGGTGTGGTGAGACGGTGTGGTGTGTCGGTGTGGTGTGGCGTGACTTGACACCCCGCGCAGCACGGGAGGGGAGATAAGCCACCTTGTGCGTTCGCCTGCGAGTTTCGCCGACAAAGACGAATCGAGAGTCAAGAAGACGCTCCACCTTTGCGGTGCTCGCACGCGAGCGACGTCTCGAGGAGGGAGGGGGGTGGAGATGCGTTCCTCAAGCTGACAGGCAGCAAGACGCCGGCGAGAGAGAGTGAGAAGGAGAGGAAGACGTTCATGCCGAGGGGACCTAGGGCACGCACCTGCCTGGCTCGACCGCGTCGCGCTGCATCGCCATGGCTAAGAGAGGCTCTCGTCAAGGTACCGAGGGTGTCGCAATGTGACCGACGTTATCTCTCGATCATCGAACACTCGTGTATCGTTCATTACGCAAATATCGTCGCTGCGTGATTTGTGATTGTTTTGTTTGCTGTCGTAAACATCGCTGCACGGTGTTTTTTTTCCTGACAAAATATCGTACGACGTTATAAACTGGACACAACTGACGTCGTAAATCGATAGCTGTTCATTAAAGTGGTATTGTGCGTCACTTATCAGCCGTCACCGTTGTATAAGTACCTTGTATTGATTTACAGCGGAGTACTGATGTGTTGCGTAGACGACAGCGCGTGTATTGATGTGAAGTTGCAATGATTTAAGAAGACTTTGCGGCAGGCTTATTTGCCGAGTGCGTTGCAGTTGAAGAACGTCGGGGGGGGGATACTCTTTATTTACACGCGCTCAAGTTAAACAAAGCACAACAACTGCAATAAAGAAACATCCAATACTATTACAAAGTTAATAATAAACTCATATCGCTACAATCACATTGTGAAATTTCGGATCGCCGTACAGTCGTTTCGTGGAAATCAATAATCCACGGTCTAAAAAAACCCATCACACTGGATGCCTTGACTCAGCCAAATGTACAGGGTGGTCCAGATGCATGGTGCCCCCCCATTTAAATGATCTAAAACTATATACTGTATTTAAGTAAGGTGTATTTCAAACAGAAATTAATATGCAAAGGAAAAGTTATAAATGTTAGGGTCAATTCATTAATTGGCGGTCACAAGACATGGGCCACCCTTTAGAAAGTATGGTTGGTATACCGGTGACCACTACCTGTGGAATATTCGGAATGAATGCAGAAATTAGCAATAACTAGAACGTAGAAACGGCACGGTGGCGTGCAACTCTGATTGGCCAGCGACAGGCTTTTAAATCACCAACGCCAACAAGCTATAAGTTGTCAAGTTTATTTATTTAACCAGGTGAGGACTCAAGAGACCAGGATAGTATTAAAGTAATTAACAAGAGAGTGACCTGGTTCACGAAAATAACAAAAGGCAAAAAAAGCAATAAAGCAAAATAAAAATCAGAAACCGGAAAAAAGCAGGTGGCTTCCTTACAGAATGCCCAAATAAGTTCACTCGTGAGTTCCGTTGTTTCTCAGTTAAGGCAAAAGGTAAAATAAGGTTAAGGCGCAGCCCTGTAATTGCATTGCTCACTTAACTGGTGGTGGAAGAGCCTCCTCCACTTCGAGGGAGGCTTTCCATCCTACCTACTTTCACGCTGAAAGAAGAGGCGAGCATTACCCACACTTTATCCTACCACGCGCAATCTGTCAATCCACCGACTCGATCACTTCATATACTGCTTCGTGGACAGAGGTGGAGGGAATGCAAGTACATTACCGATCATGATTGCAAATGCTGCCCAGCCGAATGGAACCGGTTAACTCCGCATTGCAACTCAATTTTTCTAACCTTTATACCACAGCATCTCCCTGTGTGCCTCAGTTAAACGATGTGAAGAAGATGTTACATGTACTGCTCTTCACATTTCTAAACGTGCGGCATACCGGTAACGGGTTTTACCGGTTTTGTTTTACAATTGATTACCGGTAATACAAGACAACCACTTGAGAACCACTCCTAGGGGAAACTAGGTACACAGCTTACAGTTACCAAGTAGATTGATCAGCAGTGTTTCCCTGGAAGAGGTCTTCCTTCGGCGTCACCAGAAGTTACTTCATGGCCGAAAAACCTCAGTTTTAGATTGGTAATCATTGCAATTGCAACACACACGCAAGTGGACGTAATGTAGACGAAAACATTACTTTAGAGCCGACGTTAAGGAGTGTGTGGTACAGTTTGTAATGAGTGATATCGCCCATTTTAATTGGAATTAAGGCATTTATTGTGCTACGTGGGTATTTTTTATATCATGTTAATCTTTCTAATTCATTACAGAATCGTACACAGTGTTTCCTCGTATTGATGTTTATAAACGAGTATCAGAAGCATACTACATACGGAGCTCATATTAGTTAGCAGCTATTGGGACAGTATTGGCAATGCCATATTCCTATGCTAGGGTCAAATAATTGTTATAAGACCACGACTCAATTGACTTCTCATGAAGTTGTAGTGATTTTTATCGACTTGATTAATGCTGTTACTGGGTCGTCCTTGAGCTGGATTTGAACTTTCAGCCTTAGGGTGTAAAGAGGCTCTATCTACAGAGCAATACAACCCTGTTAGCTAAATTTATACTTTATGGTGCTGCAGTCTAATACGTTTGCTGCACAGGGATTTATAATTATTTACACTAATTTAACTTGATAAAGTCCAATACAGCATTCACGATACTACTGTATACTGTCACAATGAAAAGCAATAATGGCATGTGCATAAAGAAGAACGGTTTTAAGCAGTGAACATGGCCAGTTGTTATGACTTGGATCCAGAAACATGGACACTCACAAATACAATTTTAACACAAGCTGAAATCTTCGCAAAATAAGCACGGTTAAATGCATGCTTTGAGTTTTATTAAGCGGCTGAAAGAGGAACTGGTCGACTCGAAGTTAAACGACATCCTGTTGACTCAAAACTAAGTGCCCTTGGGCTGGAGACGTCACAAGTAGTTGGGGCGAACGACCTGGTCACATCCAAAGGAGGTAACGCACCCAAGAGAAGAAAATGGAGTGTGAAATCAGCTGCCATGCAGGTTAAGCGACATCGATTGTTGCATCCCATAGATAGCGAAAGCTTTTGGAGACATTCATCCAGCAGTCTATTGATCATGGCTGTTGATGATATGATCACATGTCCATTTAACACCGTGTGTTCTAAATATTGAAATCATTTCACTATTATACACAGACTTGAAACTACAATATAGTAGCTGCTTTTTTGGTATGTTGTGTACAGAAGCCTTACTAATGGCATCTACACTGTATGAAAAATATGTGCCCACCCATGTAGTCAATCTATGCCTGTATATTGTCTCAATGAGCAGTCACCTGGATTGAATATGGGATTCGTGTCCGATTATCAAGAAAACTTAATCAGGTGAATAACATTTATGACCCTGAGAAGCAAGCTAGAGAGATCTCCCGCAGCACAGTAGTTACTTTGAGACTAACCTTTAGACTTTGTGCACACATGTTTAGCATTTAATTTCATATACGCTACACACCTATGACAAATTAGCATTTGAATCAACCCGAACTATGTAAAAAAATCATCTAATTTGTGATACAGGTTTTTTTGTTTTATGTTCAGTTGAAAAAAAAGATCCCATAGTTATTAGCATAACTTATTTGTTTGTTGTCAAATATATATTCTCAGTTTTCCAACGTGACAATATTCTATACTTGGGATAATCAGGATTGGGAATCGATGCCAAGTGGCCAGTGTTGTAGTGCAACATCCTCCAGTTCACTACAGTACTGTGTGTACTCTCTTTATAACACATTTAGTAGAGTATTTGTTGGGCATGCCTATATGCAAATGTTCAAACTAATGTAGTTTTCTGCTTCATTTGTGCAACTGTCACATGCCATTTCCTTATCCCAGCTACAACTGGAGGCCCTCATCCATGCCTTTATCACATCCCGACTCAACAATTGCGACTCTCCTCTACAAAACTTCCTAAATCCGTCATCTGCAAACTTTAAATAATCCCAAAATATTGCTGATAGACTTCTCCCGTAATCGAGGCCACATCGCCCCAATACGTCATCAAGATTCTTCATGGACTTTCGCATGCCTACCTATCCTCTCTATCTCAATTTTCGCCCGTCCATGCACTCTTCACTGAAGTAAGAAAGGCTTTTTAAAAATCTTGTTCCTCATTTTTATCCTGATAGTGCTATTGGTGTCGTGTCATTCGAAGAAGTATCAATTTAGAACTCATTGGGAAGTTGCACATTCTCCCATGCTGCCCATGTAATTTGGAACTCCCTCAGCCATCCATGCCCTTCATTCCCTACGCTGATTCAAGTCCAAGCTCAATAGCTTTGATTTTTTCCCTCTGCTTATGATTGACTACGCGCCTCTCTCTAAATAAATACTGTTCTGTATGCCCACTGTTTCTGTACGGTTCTTGAGGTGTGGTTGCGTTGAGATTCTATTTAAATCGACATTGCATTTCGTTATAACTTGGTGCCCATGCATATACCAAACAATTTGCATGCGGTGATTAGTCGACATGTGTGAACTGTTTGCTTATTCACTGTTTAAAAGGAGGGGTAACATTAATCTCACGAACACTGGGTTTTCAAAGGTCAAGTTTGTGGTTTCTCGGATTTATTTTGATGCCTTGATGTTTGTTCTGTGCTTTATGGTCTGTGTTACTGAATGCATGTGGGAACAGGTCTTCTTGAAAGCAAAGTTTACTTCAGTACAGTCCTGTATTGTATTGCACTTGCAACAATCATGGAATGCTTGTAAAATATGGTCTTAATCCCTTATTCCGGGAACCTGTTGAGTTTTACAATCTTTGAACTGATTTATAACCATTAACCCTATTCAATCACCGCACTTAAAGGACACATTAATTTTAAGCATTGCAAAGTAAAAACACTGTCTCCCTGTATGTATCACCCTTTTTGCAGCGCTGAGCTAACAGTGAAAATTGAACCTTATGGCAGTAACCCGGGGCACCAGAGTACCCCGGCTCTTGCATAATGTCCGTGATGCAGTCATTTTGAGTCTGGCGATGGTCGGCGATGCGGCAATCGACTCATCTCGACGAGCTGTACACGATGCACTATTCAAAGTAAAACATTTTGATAACGGATTTTTCATGCTAATGTTTGGCGTTTTGACATCGCGGAGTAGCACTGATTTCCGATTGATTGATACCCCAGTCGCGGAGTTAAGTACACCCCTGGGAAAAATAGTGTCCCAGAAATAAAATATAAAATTTCTTCGGGCATTTTGTATTATTTGGTACCCCGGGGTACCGCCATAAGGATAAATTCTACATTTCCTTGGTGGGTGCTAGTCTGTGCACAGCATGACCATTAACAACAATAGCAATCAGAATCACCCGAGTCTGTGTTTCTGTTGCATTATTAAGCAGTCGAGTCGTTGGCCCAGTAACAAAAACTCGCTGTGCTTGTGACTTGCTTTCAAAACGAAAAACACTTCCCTTTAAAATGTTGTATCATCAGCAGTATTGATCGCTCTACTGCTGGATGAAGGCTTCCCCAAAGTGACCATCCTTCACGATCTCATTGTACACAATAATCCATCTTAGTCCTATGTGTTCTCTCCTCTGGCTACCACTCCGTCAGTCTGCTGTCATCACATCTCGCTATGTATCCTGCCCAAGCGCACTTACTTTTACTTTGCTGTTAATATTTTGTCGAGCAGTACTGTACCCGGGAAAAAACTAAAAGAGGAGCGTTTTCACCTGCAGTATGGTGGTTCAATACAGCATGGATGGGGTTCATGCTTGGTTAGCGGAAATAAAGTTTTGCAAACATTTTTTTAAAGCGATTAGGCAAACGACCAGCATTGATGACAGCCAACTGGACACGATGCCAGTTTATTGCTCTTATGGTTCACAAAGTCAAGTATTGCTTGCTTGATGACACATCTACGTGTGTTCCTTGTATCTTTGCAATTGGTAAGAGATGATAGAGATAGAGTGCTACCAGCTCTTATCTGCTTTTTATTTAAAATTCTGTACACTTCTGCGTGCCAGTTCAAGTTGAACTGCAGAGAATAACTAATTTTGCCAAAATTTCGGAAATTACGGTTAAAGGTTACATGCCCACAGTAATAATATCTGTAACAGCCGAGGTGCATATTGATGTCTCATTTGTTGCAAAAAAAGGTTGTGCACCCTGGGAAGCTAGAATATAAGTGATGGGACTTACAAATGTGCATTGTTGTAAGTGAAAATAATGTTTTTAGCTTTGTACATTTTATATGTGAGAGTGGTATTATACAGCAATTAGATGTGCCAATTGGTGCAGTAATATCAACCGTGTATGGAGTTCGGTCAGATGTCAGAAACAGACATATGGTCGATCAGAGATTTAATCTGGTATGCAAGTAGCATGATTATTAAGGTTGTTTGACTTTCTTGTAACCATGTGTAAGGACAGTACGGGGCCTAGTTGCCGTAAATAATGATTTTAGCTATGAGGTCAAGTGAGGCAACTGGTTGAGGAGACAACGCGGGGGTAGAGATGGAACCCCCCGGGGTGTTATAGTTTGGCAAAAAAGAGAGTTCGGGGAAAAGGGGCGTGGCAGAGCCGAGGGGAAATAAAAGGCAGCGTGGAGCGGGGCTCGGGGCTGCTGTGGGGAGTCGAGGTCCGGACCGTCGTCGCTGTCATCACGGTGGATCGCCCTCATCGTCTTGGAAGGCTGGGAAAGAAGTTACATATCTTCGCCGTGGCTACTACATCGACGGCCCCTATATAGTCGGTCGGCTATATAGTGAACGTCGCGTAGCAGCTACATAGTCGCCCAGTTGTATATAGTCAACCTGCGTCCACCTGATAACGTGTCATCGAGTCGGTTGGACTGTAATATTTAATAAATATATAGCTTAAGCAAGACAGCGTCTCTGAGTGCTACATTACACATGTACAGTGGTGTTGTGGGCATTTAATTCATCTAGGGCAACAATCTCAGCACCAGAAGGTTGCTGGCATATAAGTTAAATTGTAAGCAAACTCCACCTTTGAACCAAGGCTGTCGGCGGGGAACAGTAAGTGTGAGAGGTCAGATGATTGTGAAATCTTCATTTCTGTTAGGAACAGGAGATGGTGTTTAGTAGTTTCAAGGTGATGATTAACAGATGTAATGTTACTGTTAATACCCTGGATGGTACAATAAAATATATTTTAAAAGGCTTGCGATGATCATTAAAAGTGAGAGTTAACCTATGAACTGAAGTACATCAATAAAATTTTTTTAAAAATACATTAAAAGTACTTTTCACCCGAGTTAACTGTTCGCACATTGTACCTACGACCAAAGTGGCCTCGCCAGTGCTCTCAGAAGTCATCTGCTTGGCGCTTCCTCCAGTCACAAACCGGCACAACAGATAAGACAGCCACACAAACTGTTCTTAATGGGGTTGGTCACCTGTACTTTAAGTCAGCCAGCCTATAGGGATTTATTTAGTAATGTAGATCTTCATAAAATTCGCCCACTAATTTTAAGCTTCTGCCATGTATTATGGTAGTATCTTACTCACATGGGAATTATATTTGTGGCTAACCAATCATTGACCTTGCTTTTTTGCTTTCAAGCTAAACAATTTTTGCTTTCATGCTAAAATGTTTTGCTATGAAGTCTTCAAACTTTCTTGTCCTGTGTTCTCAATTATAAAAAAAGTGTCCTAATAATTATATGGAGATCTGTATGATCTATCTATTGGGATCTTATTTTATTTTCCCGTTTGCTTCATCTTGTCTTTTATGGTTAAGTTGACGCATTCCGTTTGCTTATTTTACCCTTGCCCACACTTTCGACTATTTGGCTGCTATACATTTCCACGTGATAAGCCACTTCGTTGAGCTATCATTTGTGGTCAGGTTGCTTCTGAGAAATGCTATATAGCTCAGTGGGCCTTACCTGGTGAAATGAAAAAAATAGTATAGTTTTTAGTCCACTGTCCATTCTAGTTATTTCATTATTTATAGTGATGACATCCAAATCGTCATTTGCTTTTCTAGACATTTTTATCTGTTGCTTATAGTTAGTCTGAATTCTGTTAGCTTCTGACCTAGATCTTTGATATTACCTGTCTTGTTATTCCCTGTATTTAGCGTTGTCCTCTCTTTGGCGTCATTGAAGTGTAACATGCATTGCACCAGGCTAATTAAAATGTTCAAACTAGATTCGAAGCTTTCGTGACTGCAGGAATGACTCTTTAGTTATTTCGGTAAAGTCACGTAGAAAGAAATGTAATTAAATAATATTGGAATACGACGTTTCGATTGTAACACAAGCAACCATCATCAGGTACAAATGAATGAGAAAACAAACATAGTAAATCTTCTTGGTTCTTTCGGTAAAGTCACGTAGAAGGGAAATAATACGTGACTTTAAAGAAAGAACCAAGAAGATAAATCCCTGCAGTCACGAAAGCTTTAAATCGAAATTGTTAAAGTTAGTTATTACTTGTAAAGATTATTTTGGGACCTCCTTTGCCAGTACCAAAACAAACAACCTATTATAAAAGATTATTTTGTAAATCCATATGAACACGTTTCAAAGAATTACACTGTTTCAGAGGTTGTTTGTAATTGTTATTAAAGATACTGTTAGTAGGAATCCTAAAAATCCACGAAAAGGTACATTTTTCTTCGTATTATTTTTAGGTTGCTAAAACATAAAGATAACCCCGCACGGTTGACTGACGGGCAAATAACAGCGTGTGTCCTAGCAATGCAACCCCGCACAGAAATGCACTTGGCACGTGCAAGGTGGCATTTTGCGTACGTCAGTGAGCAAAGGTAGGAAACCGTAAATAAACTGGAAATGACAAGAGATGGGACGCACAAAGGGCGTTTTGCCTTTCTATAAATAGCCTTCAGGCAAACCAGGTACGTGGGAGTGACGTCAGCAGCCAGGAATGTTGTGCGTGGTGCACGCATCACCTGTGCTTTGGTAAGGTGAACCCTTCCCCCCCCCAATGTATTGTGAAGCTACACACACCAGTAGATGTCGACCACAAGGGGAACCTACATTCCTCGAGCTGGATAATATCTGGGTTTATTTATATAGGCATTTGTGAATGCAAAGAAAACTTGAAGGCCTATTGTGTGCTTGTGCATACACAGATACACTCACACGTACGTCACATAGATACACATGATGTGAAATCTTGACTTAAAACTTTCGTGACTGCCGGAATACATATTCTATGGGTCTTTCGGTGGCTTTACTGAAAGACCCATAGAATATACACATCATCTGCCTTAGTACCGGATCCCAATAATCTTTTCTAAAAGGCAATGGATGTCAAAGGGCTTTCACATAAATAAAATATTGCGATTGGAAGTGCCGGTTGTGTAATTTATTCTTTCTATCATTGAGGCACGTGACAATATTTATTGTACACAATTTGATTTCAGAAAGTTTTGCGTTTCTGGATGTTGTGATGAGACCTGTGTTGTGAATTGCGTATTATAAATATATTCTGGGTGGTGGTGGTGATGATGATTCAATCACAATACAATGGGATATTAAATCAATGTTCTACAGTACTGTACGTATTAAATCATTAACCATTGTTTTGTTAGACGCAGCATATTATGGAAATACGAGCATCTTTTCCCATCCTAGGACGGAAGCTGTCATATTTACGAAAAAATTGAGCAGAGTATAATTTTATCTTGTGTAAATTTAATGGCAGTGAATCTTGCACAAAACGAAGTCATCAAACACTTCACTGCAGTTCACTGTAGCACTGTATTAATGGCAGTGAGTCTTGCACAAAACTACGTCATAAAACACCTTACTTCATGTCACTGTAGCACTGTATATAACTGACCTTCAATTTGTTCAAATTCACTGCTCTGATACTTTATTCTCCTCTGCTTTCGGTCGCTGGGGTTGAAATAAATTGGAATTCGATACAATATCTGGAAAATCACAGAGAAATGTCTATTTTACTATAATGTAGAAGCATAAATTAGACTTATCTTTTGTCTCAAGTGCTGAAGAAATAAATAAAGACACCAAATCAACTTTGTTGCCACGTAGAATTATTTATTAGATTCATTTTCAAAAGCGAATTTGCGTGAGTGTAAAAATGCACCCGCTCATTAATATTAATGACGGGGGGTGCAGCAAGTGGAGTGACGTCACGCGCGTTACACACAAACAGACATTCTTGGCTCAGTATAGTAGTAATTACTCTGTATTTACGATCCAGTACATTCATCAGCTACCAGGATCAGTTTTTACAAATTATTCTGAATAAAACATTGACAATCATAATTGTTTCAACTCTGCGCACTCCTAAATCCTTAGATATTGTTACTCATTTTCATAACTATGAACGTTGTTGTTCATCTTTGTGTATGCAGGACAGCAAAATTAACCGGTTAAACCAGACCATACCTAGGCTCACAATAGCGACACGTGGATTGGTTTGTTATTTTTATGTACTTTAATTTCAGTTCGTGGGCACTGTGTAGTGTAATTGTCAGCAAAGTGAAGCACGCCCATACATTCTGTACAATACTTGCATTGTTAACACTGTGTGACTCTGCTCTAAATATCAGATCAGCCGTTGAGATTAACATCAGTGCAATGGGGACGACTGCTGAGCACTTTATTTTATGGCCTTACAGTAATTGTACAGGGTGGGGGGGGGTATCATTTAGAACATCTTATAAGTCCACTTTTCGAAAACATGTAGGATAAAATGATGTAAAAATGGGGGGGGGGGGTGGAGCTGTGGTACAGCGGTGAGCTCGCTACATTATGAATCCCAGTCACCAGATTTAAATTCCTGTTCACAGATGAAATCCGTGGCAAAGTTATACAGTATCAGAATTGGCCCTGCCCTTGCTCCACCTGCATCAGTCAGCGTGGTGAAGTATGGTCAATCAATCCCCATGGCTGACATAGCGTGGTGAGGCCCTCATCCATTGGTGGATTGAGAATTATGAATGAAAAAATAATTGGATACACTATTCATGTATTAAGTGTCTTCAGGTTAAAATGAGCAACAATTAAATCCCCGTGTATTTTTATTGCCAGTACTGTGCTCTACATTTTTGGTGAGCTCATAGGCACCGACCCTAAAACCAACTACTGTACTGTATAGTACACACTTCCTTTATTTCTGTAGTAGTTGTCCTTTCGAGAGACTGGCTCCCATCATAGGACGGGGCCACCAACAGACATTCAGCACGACCATGATCAACGCTCCATAATGCTCAACATACAATAACTGTAGAGATGCTGACTTTTAAATAGTACAAAATATGGCGACATGTATTACGGGGTGACGTTTAAGGAAACTACGGTGGCCAAAGACCCTTTACGACTGACATGGTGTGAGGAGGGAGGCCTTCGTCCATTGGTGGATTGAGCATGCCTGGACTTAGATTTAAATTGTACAAATATATATAATTGGATAAACAATGAATGTGTCTTAAGGTTAAAATTAACAACAATATATGTGCTATGAAGAAAGGACAATGCCTGAATTATTCCCGATATTTGTTTTTCCTTTTAACAAATGTATAGAGGTTTTTTTTAATTCATTGTGCGTGTTGCAGCACTGCAAAATGCAGCATGACCAAATAGTTTTGTTGACTTTTAAAATGCTGGACGTACAACCCTTTGTTAATCCACCGCTGTGTGAAGAAGCCACACCTTTTGGGTCACGTTGGGTTGTTTGGTCAGTGCAGTTTGTGAAGGAAGTGGGTGCTCAGGCCCCATGTCACATGACACTCGCCATTGGTGTTAGCCACGACCCGGGAATCGAACCGGTGGCATTAGCCATGGTTGCCAGGTTCACAGTGTTACGTGCCAATCTTTGCATCACTGCTTTGACCTTCTTAGAATATAGGTTATTCCATTGTTAAGGTTTGAGTGACGTCAGTCATGTTAAGTACTGCTGTACAGTGTCTTCCTGAGGAATTTAGTTTTTTATTCAAAGATGTAATGCCTTAGTTTTTTTTATTTAAAGATGTAATAACTCCAAAAAAACCTCTTATGGATGTAATGTCTTATCGCAGAAATTTTACAAGAAATGTAGTAAGAGCATTTTTAGGAATGTTTGCATAGCCTAATAAAATATAAATACACGCTAGGGTTACTCTTGCAACTGCATTACATGCAGTATATACAGGGTGTCCCAGAGGTATTGTGACATTAAATTAATGTACTGCTAACATGCTTTCCTTTGCATATTCACTTCTGTTTTAAATACACCTTGCTTTAAAAAATAATACGCTTTAAAGGCACGTCGATAGGTTCAAAGACGACTGCTTGTGTTGCGATCGAAACGTCGTAGTTTTTTGTTATTTTCTTTGAACCTTTCTACGTGACTTTACCGAAAGACCCAAAGAATATGAATTCCTGCAGTGACGAAAGCTTTAAGTCAAGATTTACGTTTTAGAGAGTTAAACGGGGGGTCACGAGACATCTAGACCACCTTGTACTACAGTGCATTGTTTATTCGCCCTTCGTAGGTGCTTGCTAACAGCACTTGTCCCACCAGTCTGTTAGGACTATACAGGGGGGTCATTGTCTTTGTTTTGTTTATTCGGGAACAATGCCAATGACAATACCGGTGTCCAGCTCTCTATCCCAGTGATTCCTCAATGCTATTACATTACAGTATCTGCAGGTGACTAAAACAGGTAGAGTATATGTTTATTTATTATCTTCTGCCCTGCATACAAATGCAGTTTAACACGTAAGCGTTCGCAAATCACAGATGCCGTTGTTTGCTGTTGTTTCCATTCTTTGCTGGTAACATTGGTTTCATTAGTGCGTGACGATTGTTTAATAATGTGATGCAATTTTCTTTTTACTGTCCTCCTGAAGTATCCCAAAAGGACTGAAACGACTTTGAATACTGCTGAATAACAAAATTGTAATCTTGATTTGAAGCTTTCGTGACTTCAAGTATCCATACTCTTTGGTTCTTTCGGTAAAGTCACGTAGGTAGAAAAACAATAGATCACGACGTTTCGATCGCAACACAAGCAATCGTCATCAGGTGGGACAACCACAGCAAGAAAAACTGCTGTGGTTGTCCCACCTGATGACGATTGCTTGTGTTGCGATCGAAACATCGTGATCTATTATTTTTCTACCTACGTGACTTTACCGAAGGAACCAAAGAATATACAAGACTGTAGTATTACAATTTGCAGGATCTCAGGAGAAGAGATGCCAGTGGCTTGGGGAGGTCTTCATCCAGCAGTAGAATGATCATGGCTGACTACGATGAATCAAATTTGCTATTTTTTTCATATCACTTCCTCGGTTGTGATTGTGATGGGAGAAACCAAGGCGGGCAATGTACAGGTTTGTACGAATGGTGTTTCCTTGTTGGTGAAATAAAATGTGTGTAAATGTTATTTTTACAGATTCGTCCCTGTTGCACCTTGACATGAAAATTGCAGAGCCCAAACCCCAGGAAAATGTGAAGCAAAAGGTAAGAATGCATACAAACACGTCGGACACATACGCACAACACTGCACATGCCAATATATAACCTTGATACGTGCTTTTTGCATGCGTATCCACCATGGGTGAAATGTGGGTTATTCTTGCATTGAACCCTGTCTTGTACATATCGCATACTTAAAGTACACAGCATGTAACCCTATGACCAGTCATAGAAGTTGTTAATCAGCACAAACTAGACGTTGCTGTCGCAAATATTTTTGGTACATTAACTTACGCGATTAAATGCGGACATTCTTTGCTGCCATGGTGACAGGTTTTGACATTTGCTTGGACCGACCCACTTGAAGGCGAAATATTTGCAGGGACATAACTTTGTGTTTAATAATCAGGGAGAGGTCTCTCCGCGTCAAACTGCTGGAGCTTGTTTTGTAATTGAAAGTATTTGGTTCGTTCAGTTTAATGCATTTTAACAGCACACTACATGCTTTTCAAGTGTAATGCTGTATAATGTTACCACGGTGATTGTCATGTTGTACATACTGAACACGTGAAAGTATTACGGGTATTTTACATGCTCATCTGAGCGATATATATGAAATTCTAAACTAAGTTTCAAATTCTAAATTAAGTTTAAAATTCTATATACATGCCAACATATTTACCCTTCAGTGTAGTTAACAAAATACATTGTTAATTACATTTCTGACAATTCACATGTACTGCATTACGTATATAATGTGCATATACTGCAGAAAATTTCATTTGGAATAAAAAAAAAACTCCACTGTTAAATAAACCTACTACACGATTGTTTCACGTCTCTCATTCATGAGTCTGCCGCAGGAGTAACATTCAGTTTTAAACAGATAAATATAAACACAAATATTGCAGTACAGACTGTGTATAATCTGTGCGTGATATGGTGGGTTGGCACAGTAAGGGGCACAGGTGGTGGCATCGGCCAGTCAGTAAAGCCATGGCACCTGCTAAGTCTGTCCTGTGACTTCTGGCCAGTGAGCGTTTGACGCGTCATATGGCCTTAACGTGCACGTAGCTTGGCACAAGCGCCATGGTGTCATCACTGCCACTTAGTCGCGAATGGCGGTTGTTGTTATTGCTGCTTTGGCGAGTCCACAGAATCCAACTTGCTGATGAAATTGTCATGCATGCTAACTGTTTGTACTTATCAAGAGCAAACCCCACCCCCACCTCCTTAATCCCAGGCTTTTGAGGAACAAAGTTGACCAACTCATTGCGTTATTGCCTTTCTCCGCCGCAGATCGATGCTGTCCGTGCAATATTTCCCAACCGGAGTAAGAATGAAGTTGTTCTGGTGCTGCAGCACTTCGATTACAGTGTGGACAACGCCGTGCATGCCTTTCTCGAAGGTAAACTGTGCCACGCCTCGTCACAGCAGGGTCCAAATTTCCCACCCATGCTCATTCAGTAACCCCATATTGTTTTTTTGAATCTACAAATCTGTTTTGATTTTCATTTTAACACGTACGCTTTCGCGACCGATTTTATCCATAACCTATTGATTCGGCTATTGTGGGTTTATTCTTTAACACACCGGTGTGCTGTACTTGTAACGAATTGGCATGTTTCGTTTACGTGACAAACTTTACTAATTGGCTGCACCGGGTGGTGGCGGGCTTAGCGACAGACACATTTATACTTCACGCGATCTAACCCAAAAACCTCTTACTGATTTTAATTCTTTAATGTGGGTGGATTGACCACACTAGAATTGCTGGGCGACAGTCATTGTTTCAAAGAAACGACTCTGGAGGGCACACTTTGGGGGAGGTTAAATTCCACCGGGTAAATTTTTTGCCACTAGATGTTTCTGCAAATGTTCAAAATATTACGTTGCTTAAAGGAAGCAGTGGTTCCAAATATCACGTTGCTTAAAGTAAGTGTTACATATGAAAACGGACACAACTGAAAGGAGAGCGACGTCTTTGCAGTCGTTTTATGATTTAGTATTTTGCTGAACTTTGGCTTTAGTCAATACTCATCGTAAAAATGTCAGCGATTGAGAGCATCTTGTCTCCATCCATCATTGCTTCATAGAGTTTAACACAAATGTACATTTCCTTGATCTATACAGCGCTGTATTACGGTATATATTCGTATATATTTATGCTTCTACCAGCAGTTTTTCCTAAACTGGGTGCCACGGTGGTGAGATGTTAACTCCCTCTCCTGGTATACAGGAGGTTATGGGTTCGATCCCGACCCTATATATTTAGAGTTTGTATGTTCTCCCCGTGGGCACGTGGATTTTTCTCTGAGACTTCCGGTTTTTCACTCCACATTTAGAAACATGCGTTTAGGATATTTGGCTGCTATAAATTTCATTTGTGGCCTGGTCGCTTCTGAAAAAGAGCTATAGCTCAGTGGGCCTTGCCTGGTAAAATAAAAAATTGTTTAGTTTTAACTCACCCTCAGTGCGTTACCCTGCGATATCTGTACTGTGGAGCCTCTACATTTATAAAACCAAAGTGTGTTTGTCTAAACATATGGGTCTCATCTGTTTATGGAATGGGCATTCACGTGGGGGTGAGTGTGAGACCACTGGTTCAGGAGTTATTTGTTAGTTTTTGGTGTTATCTTGTATTTTGTCCATATCCACATGGTCAGCATGACTTTTGCTTTTCTAAAATTGACTCTACGCAACAGTTCAAAAGTTAATATTGCAGTACTGCACAAAGAATGCAAACTAACATTTTACTAGAAAATAATAACAGTGTAAGATCAGTAGAGAACTGTCCAAGCAAGCACTGCCATGTATCACATCACAATGTGCTGTGGTTGCAAAATTAAAGGGGTAAATATTTAATTGAATGATCAATTAATGTCCTATTTATGTCAAAACTGCACTGCTCAAGTACACATGGTAAAAGCCTATTACTGACTTGGTATTGGGAGACCTTTTTCCATTTGGTAGATTGATAATGGTTGGAGTAAATATATATGTATTAGATATGCATGTTTGTGCTGATTTAAGGACAATTTACTGTTGATGAAGTGATTCTGTGACTGAGTGTGACTGACTAGTATATCTATGTACAACTCCAGAATTTCAGTTTCAGAGCAGCAGAAATGTAACTTGTTACGTTGTAGATTACATCGATTCCAAAAACTCTTGGTCACTGTATATTTATTTTCTGCAACAGGAAATGTTTCAGGAATTCTGGGTGCCTGGAATATGACAAAAAAGAAGGTATTTATATCCTATAATAATATCCTTGACCCATGTCACCTATTAATCATGTAATAACGTAACATGTTGATACAGTATGTTGGTGTCGCATACCTGTCAACCCCTTATCAGTGCCCTACCTTATTACATATTAATTCAGGCCTTATTGCTCACCCCGTGCCCTTATACATCTCAACGTTCATCCTACAATGTCCCATCACAAGGGAGAAACACAAAAAATAGACAAAAACATGTTTTTCTCGTATTGATTCGGCCGTACGCCGTATGGACCTGAAAACTCAATTTCCCTGTACAAGAATACGGGGACACCTTATGGGTTGACAGGTATGGTGTGGTAACCGCGTACACTTAATATTGCTGACTCTGAATGCAGTGAAAGCACAGTGCTCGCTCACTTTGTTTTTGTAGACTCCAAAAAAGAAAAAAATCAAAGCTCAAGACGACATTGAGGTGCAGAATCCTGAAAGGGCTGAGGAAAAAGTGCCGTCTCGTGCTTCTGCCACGGAGCCTGAGGCATGTGCAACCGAGGCAGCCAGCGAAACTTGCTCGGGTGTTAGCGAAGACAGCAGCGTTCTTGAAGCAGACTGTGACGGTGCCTTGAAAGACGGGTCTCTGCAAGACGCGTCGCTTTCAAGTGAAAGGAGGAGTGGAACAAATGTCGATTCTAGACATTCGTCCTTTTGCTCGGAAAGAATCCACGTGGAGAGTGGTTTCCTGGAGAATGGTTCTGATCAGCAGCCGGCGAGCCAACCATTCAACTCTGAACCTCTCTCTCCAGGTGAATAATGATAATAATGCTCTTATTTTTTCACGTATTTGGGAGTTGATCCGCAATTGGTATTCATTCTTGTTGAGTCTGAAGAGGCCAGTGCACGGCTTCAGGTGTAGCCTGTTGAATATTTGAACTGCTGTCAGCGAATTATCAAAGTGGCTAGTGTCGTTCTATGCAATCCATTATAACACATTCCTGCGGAGGGAGCTGGTAGGAACGTTGGGTTGCTCGGTCAATAGCCAGGGTCAATGGCGGCGTGGTATATTCCGCAAATATGCCCGACTGTGAGGGCGGGCACAAGCCGGCGTGAGTAGGTTAAACGTTGAGTTTTATAAGGGCACCACGGGATGACCAGCCCCTCCCCACCCAGCCCCTCCCCACCCTCCCCACCCAGCCCCTCCCCACCCTCCCCACCCAGCCCCTCCCCACCCTCCCCACCCAGCCCCTCCCCACCCTCCCCTCTCCACCCAGCCCCACCCCTCCCATTTTTGGATGCACGACGGACGGACACTATAATCCCCTGTGGGCTGGTGTAACCAGGAGGTTCCTACCAGTATTATTCAATGTAGACTCACTGGTGAGGTGAAACATGCTTCATGAAAATATCTTAAAAGCATTATTTCACACGGTGAACTTCGATTATAATTGACCTAAATTGCTTTGCTTTTGCAGGTGCGAAGAAAATTCATTTTCAGGAGCAAGTTTATCATGGTTTACCTCAGGAATGTTCCAAAAGTCCGACGGGCCGACCTGAAAATGCTTTTGACATTAGTAACAGTCGTGGAGTAGTGTCAAAGCATCGTTTAATTTGTTCATCCACTTCTTCAGACAGCCTGCCTGGTGCCTCGCCACAGCGTGGGACTGCGAATCGCCAAACTGAAATAAGTTTTACACATCATGATGACAGGGAAACTACTTGCTTGTCTTTTAGCAGCAACTTAAGTTCAATAAGCAAGCATAGTAGCAGCAAAGTACCAACTGACAAGTGTAGTAACTCTGATGCAACAAAGAAGACCAACAATTTAGTCGAGAATCATCATAACTGTCACATCTCAGGGCCTGAGTCTAACATTGGCAGTATACCACCAGTTGCCAATGTGGGATCACAAGGGCAGCAAAAAATAAATTCAGTTCATAAAGAGCAAATAGATATCCAAGTGGGTGTGGGCGACACAGGAACCATCACGTCCCTAGCAGCAGATACCAGTGGCGGAGTTCTAAAAACCACAGTTAATCTTGACAAACATTCCGCTGCTCCAAGTGCATGCAGGGAGCAGCCTGGCAGCATTGGCACAACCATAACATGGGAGGACCAAACTAAAGGGAGAGACGGCAACCCAAATGCTATTTTGGGAAGGGGAATCGGTGTTGTAAGTGACACAAAGAGGAATGGCAACTCACCTGTCATGCCTTCCGCTTCGGCAGTCGTCCTTGACAATACGCCTCACGTTGCAGGCACTGTCCACGTGTTTGGCCCGGCAGACATTTATAGCAGAAGGGAGAAGATGTTATTGAAGCGCAGCGTTAGTTTGGGTACACAGAGTCAGGAGAATGGTAAAGGAGCGGTTGGAACAAAAGTCCAGTTGGACAGGAGGAGAAGCAACCCAGCGAAGGTCGAACATAACTCGCAAGTATTTGACGTAAATTATGGCTTGGAGAAGAAAGCGACTGCTATGAGCCTCGGGGACATCGGTCTGAACTGTTCAGAAACGCCGATCCAGAACAACAGAGACCCTGATGGTGCAGAACAGTCAGGTGCAGCTATAGCTGCAGATGCACCTGACCAGGGTAGAAGGGACAGCCAGACTGGTAGAAGGGATAGCCACTCTATTAATGGAGGTAGCCAGCCTGCTAGGGACAGTCAAAACATCAGAAGAGATAGCCAGCCTACTAAAAGTGAAACTTCATCTCTCAGAAGAGACGGTCAAACTGCTATGCAGGAGAGCGAATCTGGTCATCAGGATAGCTCTACTGACCGGAGGGACAGCCAGCCAAACAGAAGGGATAGTCAGTCTTCTAGAAGAGATAGCCAACCTTCCAGAAGAGACAGCCAGTCTGCTGATAAAGACAGCCAATCTGCGAGGCGGGACAGCCAGCCAATCAGAAGGGACAGCCAGCCTGCTGATAAAGACAGCCAAGGTACTCGTGGGGATAGCCAATCTGCGAGGCGGGACAGCCAGCCAATCAGAAGGGACAGCCAGTCTGCTGATAAAGACAGCCAATCTGGGAGGCGGGACAGCCAGCCTATCAGAAGGGACAGCCAGTCTGCTGATAAAGACAGCCAATCTGCGAGGCGGGACAGCCAGCCTATCAGAAGGGACAGCCAGTCTGCTGATAAAGACAGCCAATCTGCGAGGCGGGACAGCCAGCCTATCAGAAGGGACAGCCAGTCTGCTGATAAAGACAGCCAATCTGCGAGGCGGGACAGCCAGCCTATCAGAAGGGACAGCCAGTCTGCTGATAAAGACAGCCAATCTGCGAGGCGGGACAGCCAGCCTATCAGAAGGGACAGCCAGTCTTCCAGACGGGACAGCTCAACTGCTAAACAGGATGGCCAAAGGGACAATGCGGAGAGCGACGTCTCCAGGAGAGACGACCAATCCGAGAGGAGGGACAGCAGCCAGTCTGACAGGAGAAACAGTGCAACTCAGAGGAAGGACAGCAACGCAGACAGAACGGACAGCAATACGGGAAGAAAAGGTAGTCTTCCTGGCCGAAAAAACAGCAACTCTGGGCGTAGGGACAGCGGTTCCAACAGCAGAAGAGACAGCAACCCAGATCAAAAGGATGGCAAAGGTGGGAGGAGAGACAGCGGCGGATCCAGCAGAAAAGAGAACCGCAGAAGGCCAGGTGCGTTGTTTGCTCTGCATTGTGCGAGTAGAATTGTACGGAATGAAAGGACGGGTTTCACAAAACACTTTGATGAAACTAAATTTACGGTTTTTAGCTGATGATAACAAACGCTTGAATGGAAGCTGTTATTTTGAAGATGCAAAAAATTACAACAAGTTGCCGTTATCGTCGTTGTTGTGTATTTTACTCGGATTTAATGAAATATTCAAATTCCCAATCTATGGCCATGACATTATATTTTATTATCACGTAGAGATAACACTATGTAATGTTTGCCTTCGGATATCGTTCCACACTGTTCAAGCGCAGACATCTCTAAAATACACATCTCAAATTCCCATGCTTTGTCCCAAACTGTTTCCTCGATTAAAATGCCCATTTCCGATGAAAGGCATTGCCAGTGCAACCACATATCAGGTTTCTCGTTGATTGTTGTAGTGTTCATTTACCAAATGTATAATTTTAATATTTCACTTGTATTTAAATGTGTTATTATGAATGATTCGTTTGTTTAATACCAAGGACTTTAGCAAAGTTTAAGCACTGTTTGGAAAATATTGTACATTTGGTGTTCATTATTGAAAATGTGTGATTGGAAAAATATACTGTATGTTGCTCCTTCAATGAATAATACCCCTTCTAATATTTCTGCAATATTAAATAAGCATTTGCATACTGTAGTACATAAGGCATATCCTGCACATAATCACGGAACGTAGAAGGCTTCTTTCACGTGACCGTCAACTATTTAATGAATCTATATCATTGTCATTATAGGTGGGAACGTAGAAAAATCAGTCAAGGATCTTCAAAGGTGTGTGGTATCATTAAACAGATACCAAACATTACTCAAGGAAGAAGCAGAAGGTTCCACCAAAAATATAAAGGCAGCATTTTCTGAAATGACTGATTGGTAAGTGAACTTGTGCAGCGTGGGTTTGAAAGGACTTCTGACTGTTAAGAGAGATGAGTAAAGAAACACGTTTTTCATCATCAGTCTGTTCTTATTCTTAGTTCTCTTGCGTATTTCAATAACTGGTGAATGCCTCGCCACACGATATCATGGGGGTTGTGTGACAATACTTCACCACGCTGGTTAGTTCAGGTCAGAGGCCTCAGAACTGGTTTATCAATCACTCGTCACTGATGCTAGCCAGGTCACGTGTGGTGGGACAAATTGTGATTACTCCCACCTCTTCCAAGACGTTTGGCAAGCGTGGAAGAATAGGCCCACATGTATGTATTGCATGCATGTTGAACTTCTTTCGCACCGTACATAGCCAAACGTGCTAATCAGAAGTGTGGGGGAAGGACAACAAACTAAACACGAAAAGAAGTTATAAAGAAATTCGTTTTCAATCTATATTTAAGAGTGCATACCTCCAGTGGCTTCCTAATATCGGAAGGAAGAGCGTTCCAGACAGCTGCAGAAGTGCATCTGAAAGCACGAGATGCAGTGACCATCTCTATTCGATGGTGAGCCAAAAGCCGATGTGAGGATGGTTTATGCTCCTTGACGCGATCAGCAAAATATTGTGGTTCAAATACTATTTAGAGGGGCTTTCTAGAGCTCCCACTAGTAGAGGCCCTTCTTCCAGAAATGGCCTAAGCAAACAAATGCAGAAAACTCCAAATGTAATTGGCCAAACATCCAGATGTACCACTCCACTGAAAGAGTTGGCTCAGTGGGTGTATTGCTCTGTTAAAAAGGAAATACTGTGCAACTATTAAGACGTATTACTTGTGTTTCTGACTTGAAGGCTCATGGACAGGGAGGTGAGCATCTTCACAGAGCTTGATAAAGTTAAGCACGAAGCGAGTAAGTTTTGCAGCATGCATTTGCATCAAGGACACTAACTAAATGCCGGTTATATATAAATTACTGGGCAAAAGAGAACGTTTTAAAATGCTGCTATCATCTATATGCTTTTTCAAGATAAATTGCCTGCATAAACAGCCAATGTAATTACCAACATCATCGTTAACACTGGCAAGAAAAATATCTATAATATGCTAATAGTTGGGGTAGTATTTGTTTAAAGCAGAAGGTGGGCAGGCAAAATATTGAGTAGCATGCTCTTAATGGCTTCAAATAAAGAGCCAGTAACGAATTAAGGTACTAAATGGCTCGATAAAATTACTTTGAAACATAGTTTTTAAATATTATGTAATACAAATACATTTTGAAATATGACCTATTTATTTTCAATATTTCTTGGTTAGCTTCAAACGTGGCCTGATTTATCCCTTGGGTGTGTTTTTTTACATGTTTGTCATGGGTACCCATTTATCTCTGTAATGTCCTTGCAGTGAGCATCCTGAATGCAAGGCAAAGGAAAGCAACTGAGCTGAAAAAGCTATGTGACAAGAACAATGCGGCCCAGATGTCTGATGCATATCTCACTGATCTGAGGGCTGAGATCAAGGTAAAGCAATTAACTTCAAGGCAATATGGGATGCAGCATGTTTTTAATAAACCGCCTGTATTATATGTGAACTGTGCAGCTAATGAGAACACTTACAGCAGTGATAATGCTGATGTGTTTTCGTTAGCTTTGAAATTTCCTCCATTTTGAAATCTTCGTCCAGCAGTAGATTGACAAAGGGGCGGTACGTGTGTGTAGTTTTCCATTGCATCACTGCACAAGGAATATACCATTACTGTTTGTGTTTTTCAGAAATTTGTAAGTGAGCGTAAATATGATGAGGAGCTTGGCAAGACGGCACACTTCATGTGGGACAGACAAGCCGTCAAGACAATGATTGACACCTTTGGAAACAGTAAGTACTACATTTAATACAACTACTGCTACTACTGTATAGGTTTTCACAGTCATGCTGCATAGCTCTCCGATGTGTTATTTTCGTCGTTTACTGCATGTTGCTTGGCACGATATAAGTTCAGTCCTTCGGCAACTGAATTCAGTTCTTGAAGAAGTTCCCAGCAAGTGGAGCGAACCCATCGGGCCTCATGGATGTGGAGCTAAACGTCATACAGTAATCGCGTCGAACAACAAGCAGTCCGTCCATAAAACACGTCATAAGACTCAACGCCAAGTTGGGTGTGGCTGCGTATTTTTTGAGTTGTTCATTTGTGGTACCGTACAGTGCAATTCAGAAACCCAGCACATTTAGTTTTTCCAGGGGCGTGGCGATGCTTGTTCTTTTGTCATTTATCCGTGTCGTACAAGGATGCGGGACTATTTTGAAAGAGGTTCGACAAGTTCAATGAGGTTACGATTCAACGCATTTTTTTACGCGCTTTTATTTAACTTGCCCTGTTGTCTGTTTATATTTTTTCAAATCTTTGACGCCTAATATCTTCGGATCTACGAAACCTAAAGAGCTAAAAAAATTGTACACATGCTCGTCGTCTCGCGTGACAATTTAAGATTTAATTTAAAGTAACCGGTCCAAGTCCCGCCGATCATGGGCCTCTGTGTTTTTGACTACATTTTTATTCCACTATTGCAAATATATTAGAATTATCCAGACAATAATGAACTATTACAATAATGAACTATTATTGTCTGGATTGAAATCTTAGAATGAATATGTACATGTAAAAAATATGTTTACAAGATTAAAATTAAATCAATAAATTTGTGTAAAAACATGTGTTTCAATGCACACACTTTTATTTGGACTCAAAAATATAAAATACATTCTTTTGACCCCAGAATTTATAAAATTTTATGAGCTGAGTAAAATTGGTGGCTTTCATTGAAAAACAATTTTTTTACCAAAATGTTTTAACATGAAATCACCAACGAAAAGCTGCATACATTGAACAGGTCCCGATCTTTAATAAGGGTTTCTGTTGCTAATGGCGTCTGGTAAACTAGCAGCATTTGTTCAACCAGCCTGATTTTACTGATGAAGTTGAACAGGGTCCAGAGTTTGCCTGCTTATTCAAATGCTGCTGGACAATAATTTCCCTGAAAGCCAATAGGCCTAAAGAATAAAAAAAATTATCATTTATATCTGTAGCAACAGAACGGCATTCTGTTTACGTATGCTCTTTCCGATACATAGTGGCTGTAATGTTGCAAAAAAACTACGTACGTCTTTATTTTCGGAAAATATGATTGAATATTTCTCTGTTTGCCAGTCACCCATCCAAAGTTTGGACACGCGACGCTTGTCTCCTTACCAGTGGATACCCTGCTCGAGGCCAGCACTGTCCACCAATCTTCATGCACTACCCCATCCCAAAGCCATCCCCTTTCAGCTCAAACTGCTACTCAGGTGGCGACGCTAACTCACAATAGTCCCCATCCAGTTCAACAAAGTCCTTCAGCTGCTGCCCAGTGCAGTCCTCCTACTGCTCCTCCTGTTCAGCTCGGTCCTGTCGCCATCACGCAAGGCAACCCTGTGGCTGCTTGTCAAGGAATTCCTGTTGCCAATTCTCAAGTCATGTTGGGGCCGATTAAAAAAATCTCTGAAGCTAATTCTGAACAAAGTAACGTAGCTGCTACTCAATACAGGCCTGCACCTGTTAATCAAAGCTCTCTGAGCAATGCACAACAAAGTAGTGTAGCTACGACTCCATACAGGTCTGCACCGGTTAATCAAAGCTCCGTGACCTATGCTCAACAAAGTAGTGTAGCTACGACTCCATACAGGTCTGCACCGGTTAATCAAAGCTCTGTGGCCTATGCTCAACAAAGTAACGCAGCTACTACTCAACACAGGTCTGCAGGTATTGCTCAACCCAAGTCTGCACTTGTTCAAGAAAGCCTAATGGCCACTACTCCACACAGCACTACACCATCTACTCCACACAGCACTACATCTACTCCATACAGCACTACATCTACTACTCCACACAGCACTACACCATCTACTCCACACAGCACTACATCTACTCCATACAGCACTACATCTACTACTCCACACAGTACTACACCTACTACTCAACACAGCGTGACAGCTGCTACTGAACTCAGTGCTACAGCTACTACTCAGCGCAACACTCAAGTTGCTATGCAACACTGCACTGCAGCTGCTGCTCAGCACAGCACAACAGCTACTACTCAACAGAGCCTTGTAACAAACAAACACAACACGGAGCATGCAAAACAGCAGATGTCGATCACAATGGCTGGTGAAAAAAGCAAGCTTGTTAGTGCCACACAGAAATGCTGCATAACTCCTGCTCACAGTAAGTCCATGACCGTGGCATCGATTGAAAAGGATGCACCACAAATGAGCGTTGCAGCACCTGTCGAGAACAAAGCTCTTCTTGCAACGCCTTCTGAAAGCAGTCTCGCCATTACTCCTGCGAGAAGCTCTATTGCTGTTGGGAGCAGTCCAACAACAGCTAATGTCAGTCCTGCGATGACTGGGCACAAAAGTTCCGTGACTGTTGCCCAGGCGGGCTCTCAGACTATAATTTCAGCTCAGAATGGTCCACTTACTGGTACGCAGAGCTGCTCGCACAGCAGGAGTGCGACGTCGAATGCATCCCAGGCTGCCACGATGGTCTCCACTACCCCAGCAAAGGTACAAGCCCTCATGCAAGAAAAACACTTTTACATAAAAAAAAAAATGCGTTCATGCGAGTTTTGTCATCCGTTATCTCCATTTAATATTCTAGGGCTGTATGGTGGGTGGGCAACAGAGGACAGATGCACCAACATCCATTGATCTGTACTTTCTGTGTGCTCCCCCCTGTTTATGCATCCCACCCATCACTAACGTGCGCTATCCAGTGTGGTGAAGTATGTTTAAATAACCATTAAACAGTGTAGGAATTCCTTCAGCAGGAGATTGACAAAATGGCTGTACATATGCACGTGTTCATTTATGTTAAGAACATTTGTAATGTTTGTGAAAATTACTTATCCTTGACTTTGTCATTCCACTCCCTCGTGTGTTGTGGCTGCATTCTGCAGGTGGGCCTGGCTGCCGTTGGTGTGGCTAGACTCACGCATCGCACTGGACCCATACTCGGCTACAGATCTGGCTCGGCCACCAGGGAGGGCATGATGAGCCATCAGCACAATGGAATGCCAATCCTAGCCAAGACATCTCCAGTCTCCAAAACTGCACCCTTCAGTGTTCCAATCACAACACTCATGGCCAGTGCACCTTGTCTTTCTCAATCCACAACCTGCACCAATGCCCATCCTTCCAGTTCCAGTGAAGCCAACAACAAGCCTCGTAGAACTGGACCCATCAAGCCCAAAAAGCCAAGTTTGGATGATACGGCGACAGTGCCTTCTGGCCAGGCATTGCAGAGTCCTGAGAAAAGTGCTTCTACGGAGAAAGATTGTCTTCTGCCTGTAACAGCTCTGCCACAGCGAGAAAGTAGACGATCAAGAGACACTCCGAAGTCGCCTGTTTAAAGGCCCATCATTGTCTTGCCCTGGTGTGTGGGCTGCATGCACAGGGACATGCCTGAGTGTCTTGCTGTGAGCTGTATGGAAGCCTAAATGTAGCCTTTTCATGAAGCAATCTGCGAACACTTTTCCGCCTGTTTTGGGCTAGGGCATTTTATTTAGAGATCATAAAAAATCTTGAACATATTTTACAGTTTTTTTGGGAGCGACTGATTTAAAATCAATCGCCTATTTAAGATAATGCTTGAGGCACTTCACGTAAACTGCATCAATTATTGTGCGTCTCATCATTATTAGTAAAAAATTATATTCAACAATGTGAAAGTATATGGGTCGTATGCAATTGTAATTTTAAATGTGTGATTTCATCTGCATTGTATTGTATCTAAAGACATGTTTACGAAATAAATAATATGTTAAATATATGTTAACTGCTGTACAAACATTGTTAACAATGTAACCATTGTACAGTATTGCCAAATTTGAAGATATATTATTGTGGTAGCCACGATTATAGACGTCTGTTCTCCAAAGATCCAGGGGTCGAGTAGAAACAATTAAAAGTCGTACTTTAACATTTTGTTCTGGAATGTGCCTTTGTACAAAGACGTGTATGCTGCATTTTAATGACCAATTGTAAAGATGATCACGTATTTGAAATGCTTTAAATTTGTACTCAAGGAAGGTGATATTCTGGTTCGATTAAAATAGTTTGTGATGATGTTTACTTTCACTATGATAACGAGGTGTTGAAATATGGGTAAATGAAACTGCTTCTGTGCGAACGCATTTGTATTGTGGGATTACGGTTGATCTATTTTTATTTTTAAAAAACCCTATTAAATCAGAGATGGAGAGTGTATGAAAAGGCTGTGTGAGGTGAGCTACCACGTGATCCTGCACTCTACCTTGTGACGTCACTGAAGCGATAAGTTGCTGACTGTAACATTGTTAAGATCAAAATGATAGACACGTTTATTTGCCATTTAAAGATGAAAGTGCGTGTTTGAATTGCACAGTTTTTTTAATGGCTAAACATTTTGAGATGTTACAGGAAGTTAAATGTATGTGGTCAAATGATGAATTAAAGAAGTACACATCTAAAAGCACTGACTTCATGTTTGGCACCTCGACACCCGAGGCGTGCGTTAGCATTGTTACACCGTGCATCATTAAAACAACCCACGTGATCAGAGGCAGCTCTGTGCACTTGCATACCACTGTGCCATCGGCACACGATGTTGCATTAAGCGGTACACGTCCCCATCTATGCGCGACAAATTAATTCCCTTGAGGTGCTTTGCCTATGACCAAATCATCCTGAATGAGATCGATATTATCACATATCGTAAGCTAAGCAGTGATGAGCCCGGCTAGTGTTTGGATGGGAGACTGCCTCGGAATGCCAAGGCATTTGAATAAAAAACAATACATTAAATGTGTAATGCTCAGTATTTGCACGCTCTTGAAGACCTAGAATGGCGTGAGGAACTACAGACAAGCGGGAAAGGCAGTCGGGTGGTGAGCCAATTCCAAATTCTGCCACCTTAGCTCTGCATTTCTCTACGTATTAAGGTGTTATTTGTTAATTGAGTGTTTCTATGTTTTCGGAAGAAACCAGAGTACCCGGAGAAAACTCATGTATGCGAGGGGGCAACACTATCCCATACAGCTGGAGATTAGTCCACACTCGCTGTACTGTCATCTGGCAAGGCAAGGAGGGTAGGGCAAACCTCAATGCCCATGGGAAGGAAATTTCACAGCAGTTGTACGATCCGCCAACCCTTGCTTCCAGTGCTGAATTACAGGCGTGTGTCCCCACTGCCTCGCGGTGTTGGATGCAAGGTGGCCAGACGATGGATATGCAGCAAAGTTTATTCTTTAATACATTTGTGATGAGCTTTGAGTATTACCCTCTTGCATGCGTGGTTTTTTTTTTCTATAGTTACTGCGATTTCCTCTCACAAGTTAAATGCTCATACTCGAGATTGGCTAAATGCGGTACCTCAATGCAAGAACCTCTTGAATACTAGTCTTGAGATTTCGCGATGCTTTCCTGGGTTATTAAAGAGGTTTGTTATTGGTCAACGACACGCGCCTAATCATTGGAGACTTGCAATTGCAACACGGCCTAGGGATAGTCTTCATGGGGCATCCAATAGCACAGCAGTAACAAGGCTAAGATAATTATTTATGCAATGTGGTGGTCAAATTACATGGCCATGTATGCATGCTGGAAACTGCCTTCCTGATGACTGTGTGAACACTTTGGTGTAGTTCATTAAATGTATTTCCAGCTTGCAGACGTGTTGTAATGGGGTTTCTTATACACAGATATTGATTTCATTGCCTGAATGTAGATGCTAGTGGGGGACTCCACAGTGGAAATGCAAGCCCTCTCTAAATACATGCGCCCGAAGGCATGGATGAATGGACTGTACTAATTAATCCGAATTATGATAAAACTGGTCTCTCGTTCTGTCTTAAAACTTTCGTGACTACAGGAATTCATATTCTTGGTTCTTTCGGTAAAGTCACGTAGATAGAAAATAAAATAAAAGGTTAAAAATATCAATAAAAAATTATAAATTGAAAATAATAAAAGCAAAAAACCCACGACGTTTCGATCGCAACACAAGCGGTCTTCATCAGGCGGAGAGTCTATCTTGCCGAATGTAGTTTATCACTCGTGCACGGGGCTGATGCTACCGTCAGTCCCTTGGGAGGGGGGTGGGGGTCCGTCAGGTTTAGTGGGTGGCTCTTGATTTTGTGGATCCGCAGATCTCTGAGGGCACGCCGCGGTCCAGGATGGAAGTGGAATCCGCGGTGCCGGGGTTGGTTTCTTTTCCGTCTTCTTTGGCGACGATCCAGCACCTCGGCATCGAGACGTTGGGTCTCGACGTGAGGCCGCGGGCCCGGTGGATGCAGCGGCGTCATCCGATGCGGTCTGCAGCCTGCTGCTCCTGCCAGTCTTGAAGGCTGACGCTAGATGTGGATCTAATTTAACACGGGGGGGTGAAGGGACTGCACCTTTCGGCGCTTGCATCCTCACCAAAGCAGTGTTTATAACCGTGCAGCTGTCTCTTGCCAATTCGATGGCCTCCTCTTTGAAAATGAGTATATGACCTTTGTTAAAAGGCACTGATTCACCAAAGTGTGCAACTGTTGGTGACGCAATGTAATTACAGAGCATTTCAATGACTTTGGACATTCATTTCAGGCACATTAAAGATGTGGGTAATAATTTATATAATCATGAAGTGCCTTTTTACTTCGGCACATATCAACAAATTATATAAATAATGTGTCTACCTTTTCTTGATAAAAGAGAAATATTCATAAAATACCGTGGTGTAGGACATACTCAAACTGATTATTTCATTCAGTTTCCTGTATGTGTCACACTATTAACCGATTACATAAATAAGCCATACATGCAAAAACTATAATTGCCTTCAAAAGTACACCCAGTACGTATATTTCGGATGATTTTGACATTTTGACTGAGATATTTGATCTTGGAACTGCCCTATAGAATATTCAAAAGTACAAAAACAAATACTGCACAGTTGTACCAGTGATGGTCAATGTTTTAAAAAAAGTACCATGTGCAATTTTACAATCATTTGGTCATAATATTGAGAAAACTATATTCCCGAAAAAATAATAGAAATGCCTTCACTTCTGAAACATCTAATTGTAATGTGCAAGTCCTTATACGTATAACTTTTCAAATGTTTAGTTTAATTTAAAGTTTAGGGAGTTTTTTGCTTTACATTATTTAAGGCTATGGGTAATGTAACTGTAAAGAGAAAGTCCTAACTATGCAAATATATAACAAATAATAATAATAATAGGTTTTACCCTTTTTGGCAATACAACAAGTGTTAAGATGTTCAAACACCAAACAGATATATTTTGCAAGGAATCAAGTCTGCATTAACCACACGTACTTGTGGTGAACATGGAAATAAAACACGCTCTTATAATATATGGATTGTCTTTGAAACTGATTGGCCTACACCAGAGACAGCCTTCTTTATGGCCCAGTCTCACGAGTGTCAGGCCTGAGAATGACAAGAGGCGAACAGTATGAAGACAATGTCACTATTAGATCATTTATAGCTCGGTGTGAACCGCTATATCGTGGGACCATTTTTGACAGTATCAAAGTATGAAAAATAAGAATAAGTTTTACCCTTTATGGCAATGTTTTGTTTGCATGTTCGCCACAAGTACGTGTGGTTAATGCAGACTTCATTCCCTGCAAAAGGAATCTATTTGGTGTTTGAACATCTTAACAGCTGTTTTATTGCCAGAAAGGGTAAAACCTATTACTATTTTTCATACTTTGATACTGGCAAAAAAGGTCCCATTTTATGCAAATATGTATGTGTCCATCTGCATTTAAGAGGGATTCACTGCAGTATACAGAACGAGCTCATATAGGTAAACATTTTCTTTCTATTCTAGATTTGAAGTTTTCGTGATTGCAAGGGTCCATACTCTTTGTTTTTTTCGGTAAAGTCACGTAGGTAAAAAAGCAAATAAATGAAATCACGACGTTTCGGAGGCAACACAAGCTTCCGTCTTCAGGTGGAACCGTCAAGTGATACAGTAATTTTGCTATGACGGTTCCACCTGAAGACGGAAGCTTGTGTTGCCTCCAAAACGTCGTGATTTAATTTATTTTCTTTTTTACCTACGTGACTTTACCGAAAAAAACAAAGAGTATTTTCTTTCTAACTAGGCAAATCATGTCGGTCAAAAAACAGAGCTTTCTTAGCTGCCTATAAAGCCTAAACTCTGTATCCAAACACTTGGATATCCAGTGCAGTAAGAGCCTGATATTATCTGACAAGAAACATAATTAACAGAAAAAAATGAATAAATTATACGAATATAATTTACTTTACAATTTTTATGGGAAGGATCCAGCACTGTGCAACTGTCAATTCCACATTGAAACAGAATACGTGCACTACTGCGTCATGCTTGACTCTCAATGCCACAGAATAAACAGCAGATGGTGCAGTAATGCTGCAAAGTCAGAGAAAATACCTCTTTTTCATTTCACGCAATACCCTGATTACATCAAGTTTCAGATGTTACTACTCTAAGAGGCAATATTCAAGTAATATGTAGATTTAGCTTGGGTATTTCAGATATTCACTAAAATGCACACATAACGTGTAATTCTGCCTCTCAACCAACGCTGTAATGGAAACGATGGCGATGATGCAAATCGATGTGTAAAATATCATATCAACTGTCGGTGGATTCCTATTATCGGCAGGGTTTTTCTTCTTCATGGATAACAGGAGTGACAACAATGTCATTCTATTCGCATGTCGTCTTCATCGTCACGAGAGGTTGATGATTGGCAACTCGCAAATGGAATTCATTCGTGAAACATATGGAACCGTAGGCCATAGAAAAGATATAATCTAAAAATTCGTGGAAGGATTTTATGCAGATCTCGATATTAAAACAAATTTCATGTTTATCCGCGGTTAAGTCACCTGGAAGTGGTCTAAAAAGAATTACATTTAACCTATTTTCAGATGTTTAGTGAATAATCCGGACACGGCCTATCATCTACATATAACACACATAAGAGGAGTCATCTAGAAATTGACAAATGTATTTGATCCTATCCGCATATATCCACAGGTGACAGGGAGGTGATCTTGCTCTAGCACTGCTATCTACATTTTTTGCCAATTAATTATTCAGAAGTGGTGGAAAATTCATCCTATTCGAGTCAGTTCATGCATACATCACTTGGAAATTGTCTCCTGGAACTGTTCAATTGATTCTATTAGCTTTATTTTGTGTTTAAAAGGAATCCTCCTAAAGTGACAGAACATTAATCCGATCTACTATCTTCTCATTGACCAGAGTGTGAGAGGGCCCCAAAAGTGGTCTACCCTATTTTTTTCGATGAAAGGCGTGACTCAGAAAAGTGGTGGCATATATCCACGTCTTTCTGCAGATATGCGCTATTGAGTAAATTTTGTCGGCAAACGTTTGCTGTTGATCTACATGAGAGACATTTACACTGGACTAAGCTAATGTTCATTCGGTCATCTTGGCATTACTTTCACTCGTTTATAATTGCTCCAATGCCTATCATATGACCTTAATCTCATTGTTTTCTCTCCTCCCCATCACCCATCCACTTTTCATATATATCTCTCTTCAGCCACCTTGATGTGACTTGTGATAAGTCGTAGACCACATGGCTACGTCTTCAATCGGCAGCTCATGTGCAGGTGACTTCATTTCTTGACAGTACTCAAAGCAGACAGGACAGACATATTTATCTCCTTAGAGTAGGTGGGGTAACATGTTTAAGTAGCCCATTGTACAAAACTTGGATGCACTAACCTAACATTTGTATCTTGATTTGAAGTTTTCGTGACTGCAGGAATCCATACTCTTTGGTTCTTTCGGTAAAGTCACGTAGTTAGAAAAACAATAGATCACGACGTTTCGATCGCAACACAAGCAATCGTCATCAGGTGGGACAACCACAGCAAGTTAAAACTGCTCACTTCAGCAGTTTCACTTCAGCAGTTTTGTCTTGTTATGGTTTTCCCACCTGATGACGATTGCTTGTGTTGTGATCAAAACGTCGTGATCGATACATTTTCTACCTACGTGACTTTACCGAAATAACCAAAGAGTACAAACAGTTGTACTTACACGATAATTGAAGCACTCCCCAAGCGTAGGTTAAATCTTTCCACAACAAAAGCCAAGGCGTGAGTGATGAACGTTGATGTCGAGAGAGATGAATCACTGCCACATACATACCGACGGCGGTTGGATGAAGCGAGGCATTGACCACGCCGGCTCTTAATCTTGCCACCTGTTATGGCTTTCCCAGGATCACTCTTTTTTTTAGGCGGATGTCCTGGGAAGTCTGGTCAGTTTTCCCCGAGAGAATGCATTTACATGTGGTTCCACACCCCGCTTCTGGTATCTTGAGATAATTTAGGTTTTTTTTCCTCGTGATACTGCTCAGATTCACTATGGGAACCTCATTTGCCAGTAAAAATATGATAATTGTTTTTTTACCCTTCTATCTGGCAACAAAACTGACATCGTTTTACAAGGAGTCATGTTTGCATAGACCGCAATACCTGCAGTCATAATACAAACAAAAGACATAACTCTGATAGTGCGCCTTTTGGCGTCATCTGGTCCAACCCATGTGAGACTAGGCTCGAAGGAAAGCTGTCTCGGGTGTGGACCAATCAACTTCAAGGACAGTGCACATTATCAGAGTTATGTCTTTTGTTTGTATTATGACTGCAGGTATTGCGGTCTATGCAAACATGACTCCTTGTAAAAAGGTGTCAGTTTTGTTGCCAGATAAAAGGGTAAAAAAACAATTATCACGTCTCAGATAGTTTTTGTACCTCGGAGGTGGCGACCCTCCTCGCCACTACGGACATGAGTCGCCGTGGCACGAGGGCCCTGGCACACCCACACCCTGCGCGTGTGTAGCCGCAGTCTGTCGAGCGATGCGAGATGTCGTGACTCGTGCCAGCTCTAGTAATCGATAAAAAAAAAACGAAACAAGGTTTCAGTGTCTCTACTGTTGCAAGATAGAGAGAGAGAGTGCCCCATATTGAACGAGGAGGAAAAAATAATAATGAGGTTTAGAAACAGCGATATTAGCGCCGACGAGAATTGATATAATCACAAAAAATTACAATTTCGATGCCAAAAAACACGTGTGAAGCCTACAACAGAAACAAGGGGGGGGGGGGGGGGAATTACATACAAGTAGCAACTGCTGTACTGTAGTACCATTGAAAATGACAACAAATGTTATTCAGAGAGTGATTACACTGTATGTTGTTTTGTATGTGTTTGAGTATAATATTTGCTCGCTTATATGAATATTGACGAAGAGGAGTTTATCTCAACTAATTATATACGTATAGAATAAAAAAAGATATTTGTAATGTATAAGCCATACATTAGCTTGAGATATAACATTTAAACATTAGCCCTGATCGATCCATGATGAAGATCTCCAAAAACGCAGTTTCTCATACTCTTATGATGAGCCAACTCATATTAATTCATATTAATGGGTTGATTTCCTCGCTCCACCATTGCCTTAAATCATCCAAGGAAACTGAACTCCATGAATGAATTGAATAACTGAGCAAATAATTTTGCTAAATGGAGCACGAAATAAATGCTGCGTGACCAAAACAAAAACTATACACGTTAAGTTTGTTAAACAAAATAAAACAATTTTTGGAGAGACTACAATACTGGAAAACAAGAATAGTTATCCTAGGGCAATTTGGGAAGACAGATTGGAATAAAAATGATGAAAGAAGGAAAGTCGTAATATTAAATATCCCTCATAAATCTCTTACAAGCTGAACACAAATACACCGAGTGGGTGAAAGCGTCGCAAATGAAGAAAACTATGGGAAGAAGAAACATTGTGTTTGTATTATTTATACAAATGTGCAGGAAAAGTGCTGCAAGATGGACACACAGGCAATGTTCACTTTGCAACGTGACATCTGAGGCACTGCTGAAAGAAAACTATCTTCACGGAATACAGAGATTATCCCTTGCACTGCTATGTCCGCTGACGTTTTTTATAATTATTGCCAGCTCATCTTTCCGCTAAATGTGAATTTGCACTAATAGTCGCAAAATATCAAGAACATTACCAACATGCTCGCTTGCCACAGGGGACCTTTGTTTTCAACAATGTCTGATGTTAGCAGTGGGTGAGCGAGACGCAGAGCTTTTACTCCTGTCCTGTTGCCAAGACTGGCTCAATATTTTTGGCGTCCACTACAACAACAACATTACAGCCAAAGAGACATTGAAAAATGGTGCCATCGATAATGGCCTGCACGGCTGAGAGCAGAATAACTCTTAATATGTTTACATTTATGTAGTTTATAACCCTTGAATCAGTGTGTCTAGACCGCACTTGATACATTCATGTAAGATGTGTAACTTGAAAATTGCCTTGGTTTAACAGTGCTAACACGATTAAAGTAAGAATGGTTTATTTCAATCTATCATAGAGAATGGCATATTGACTGCATAATTGAAAAAAATAGCACACTTCTGACAATTTTTTTTTTTGCAAAATGTATTTTGCACAATCATTTATTTTGCTTTGGCTTTTTATTGCAACTATTTGCTACCTATAAGAATAGGTTTTCCCATTTTTTCTGGCAACAAAACTGAAACCTTTTTACAAGGAATCATGTCTGCATTAACCACAATACTTGTGGTCAGAATGCAAACAAAAACATACTCTGATAATATATGCATTGTCCTTGAAACTGACTGGTCGACACCAGAGACAGCTTTCTTTTCAGCCTCGTCTCAAATGGTGCATTCTGACCACAAGTGTTGTGGTTAATGCAGACATGATTCCTTGTAAAAAGGTTTCAGTTTTGTTGCCAGAAAAAAGGGGAAAACCTATCCTTATATTTTGGTACTGGCAAAGGAGGTCCCATGATGTAGATTATCACCCCGAGCTCTCATTACTTTGACAGTGCATTGACTTTGAGCTGTACGCCTTTTGGCGTCCTCTGGTCTAACACCATTTGAGACGAGGCTCTAAAGAAAGCTGTCTCTGGTGTGGAGCAATCAGTTTCAAGGACAATGCATATATTATCAGAGTATGTTTTGTGTTTGCATTCTGACCACAAGTATTGTGCTTAACGCAGACATGATTCCTTTTTAAAAAGTTTAAGTTTTGTTGCCAGAAAAAAGGGGAAAACCTATTCTTATATTTTAGTACTGGCAAAGGAGGTCCCATGATATTTTCAACCTGTCAAATTTAAAATGCAACTGTCCTAATATATAATAGGGTATTATTGTGCTGGCTCAAAATGTCTTCTGTGAATACTGCACTGTAAATGATGGCCGAATGGATTCTTACACTCACTCCTAACTGGCGGTAACTGCAGCAGGCACGGATGTTGTCCTTGACTCTTGTGACTGCACCCATTCATAGGTCAGCTGCTCTATGCGTTCACCTTATGTCAGAATTGAGTTCTACTTGGGTGTTCAGGTCAATTTCAATCCCAAAGATTATGTTCAGATACTCGCACACCCCAAGATGTATTTTCTCAAAAATTTTGACTTTCATACCCTGGCAACGTAGATCTGTGCTGTACTGGGTGACTGTATTTACATTTATTGTAATTTTTTTTTATAAAAAAAATGTAATTGCCGTATTACAGCGTGCATGTACAGCCATTTTTTTAATCCACTGCTGGGTGAGGACCTCCCTGCGCCGTCTGGGTCATCGAGGTTATTTGACCAACGTTCACTCTGTTGGTCAGTGCAGGTTGGTGATGCTCGGGAGCATAGACGTGGGAGCGTAGAAATAAGAGTCCCGTAGATTGTCTGTCCTGTCCTCGGCTGCCAACCATGAAACGTTGCCGCCTATAATATTTGTTATGAATGGTGGTGACCCATCCGAACACTATCCAGACTCAGGCTGCTTAGCTTTAACGATATGGCACATTACGAGTGATTGGGTCAGGAGTATTTCAACAGTTCTGTTTTTTTCCCCCACACATTCTTACAAAGTAAAAAAATTAGAATTGAGAAAACATCAATACGATGTTTTAAACTTTGATTAAATCAATGATTTACAAGCAGTGGCTTAGCATACATGATATTGATGCTGGGGAAAGGAAATAAATCAGGCTCCCTGTCCAATTTCCCCCCTTTTCGTAGGTTGGCCCATGGGTCCTTTTGGCCTGTGGGCCTGCTGCAGTTACACAGCCTGGATACCTGACCACTACACCACTGTTTCCAGGTTTAAAATCTGGAGTCTACAGGGATAAATGTCAGACGATTCATTTCCTGACAAGCATCCTACACCATCTGTCTGCAAGTTAATATGACTTTCCTCGGAAACTGTAATTATTTATAATAGTTGCTTTGTATGTAGTGTTTCCAAAGTAATTTACACTCAGTGCCCAGAACAACATGACTTACTTCCATCCATATTCCATATTTATTGTTTAGTTCGGTCAAGCGGTAGTTTTATGCCAAAACTATTGCCTATTTAGTCTGCTTTAAGTCTAACGTCACTGGTGAGTTTTATTGGTCAAAATTTGATCAATATATTGGCACATTAATACTATCTTTGTAAATGTGATAATTTTGGCATAAAACTACCTTGTAGCATATCCCAGAAACAATATGCATTTCAAGTTACTTTACGTTGTTTGCAGATTGCAGATTTATACATGTAATTTTTGTTGAAAGAGTTTGTCATTTTGTTTACACTAACGGTGGCTGGGCAACATTAGAAGGCTGGTGGATATGTGCAGGTGGCGCCACTGCATTTGGGCACATTGTTTGGTCGGCCATTGAAACTAATCAGCGAGGCCTGTGCTTTGTCACTGGCACCTTGGCGTAACCGAGGAAACGCCCATGTTGCCACGACAACTCCTCATGCTGAGACTTGAAATAAGACTCTTTCTGTGCCGCTGCGCACGCTGCCAGGGATATTTATTCACTTGAGTGCCAAGTTTGTATAATTTATGTATGTACAGTTCATGTACAACTTGGAGGAATTTTAAACTCGTGTGAATTTTAAGACAGTGTGAGCATAATGTATAATACTCGGTCATTTAAAGTATATTACTGTAGAACTTATTTTCATCGGCTTTATTTTTTAACACTTTGGACTATCAACCAGCTTACAATTGCATGCATATTGATATTTGATATTGCGTTTATTTTGGTTTTATTTTGGACTTTAAAGATGTGTTGGCAGCGGTGCACAAGCACAATGAACAAAAAAACTCAACACACTTGTCAACAACACTGCTTTGAAATAAATAAATACATATATAAATTTGTGGTACCATTTTGGGAAAAGGCCCCTCTTCAAAGTACATAAACCTATATTTCATTTATGAATTAGTCCAAGTAGTAATATGGCCAGCAGATATAAAATGAAAAAAAACCTTTAATTGAGCTACTAATTATACATTGAGTACAGCTTGGAAACATGATTCAGAAGTTGGTGACATATATCCAATAATGAACTATTATTACATTTCTAACACTTAATTTCAGCGTTAGTTTACATACTAATTCTATCCTGCTAGAGGCCATATAATCATGAGTTATTGTAATGAATAATGCATGATATGCAAATAATTGGTCCAATTAAATTATAATCGAATTCAAATGCAATCATTTGTTGTGGTTAATATCAAGCTTGAATATGATTTATTGTTCCTGTGATGATATGACACCTATTTATTTAAGATGACATGGCTGTTCTGACTTCCTGGATTGCATTTTGGATAACATCCTGAAGATGTATGATGCAGTTTCAAGCAAACCATTGTATAGAATTGCTAAATTCGTTGGTAAAATTATTCTTCAACTTACGAGTGAGCTGAAAAAATTATAATTGACTTGTTAAACGCTTATACACCTGATAATTTCATTTGTTTGTCAAAGTTGGGTGCTTGAGGGTTTCACGACGGAAATTTGGCCAGATAATTGCACGACCTAACCCAAATATCAACTGTAAATGCGTATATTTAACTCTACATTATGCCCACTTAAAATGAACGATTAGTATTGCGATGCAATACGGTAAATCACTCGGATGCATGGCTGTATATTTCTGTGATTAAAGAGAGAGACACAAATGAGCACCATTAGAATTCTGGCTGAATTCCATATGCACTAACTTACATTAACAATTTAACAATGCCAACCATCAAAATGCCCACTGTGCATTCAGCTCTTTAGTATATTTTCATTTATTACTTTAATGTCTGCCATGGGATATTAATTATTGTTGGCAATGAATATTTCTGGAAATGGGGCCAATGTGAGATTGCCAAATTTCACAATGAAGCAGCCTATTGTGTGAATAATAATGAACATTTGTCATTACTTAGCCCTGATTCATTATGCGAGGCTTAATTCTAGAATATTGTACATTGCACCACCTGCTATGTTTGTTATAAGTGCAGCATTGCTATCAATCTTTTTTAGGTCAATAAACAAATTAACATGCCCATATGCTTTGCTTGGGATTGGGTCATGTGATTTGGCCTCTGTGGGTTTGGCTCATTGATGCAGAAATCATTCGGATGCAGTTTACAACGCAGGAATAATTTTGTATGGTTTTGCCTTTTCCGTTGTATGTTCTTAAATGATGTAAGGCTCATATGTGTCGGCCTCTGGCGCAGTGGCATTAAAGCTTAAAGTGGAGCGCACAACCAGATGTGCTGATATGTACATTTTACAATTCCAGGAGGAAAAAGGATCTGACAGGAGCTCTCAACCTCAAAATTAACCCCTGGTTTCACAGAAACGGCTGAAGCAGAGCAATGTAACTGCATTAATTATGAGATGGGTATGTTTTCCTTCAGACACTCTTCGCATTAAGATTCCCTTTGTGTACACGAGTATTGCTTTAAAAATACCGTAGCTGATTAATTTGCCTTCATAAAATATTTCACCAAATTGATGTATTGACTAATTTCGAATGCACACATTGTACACCGGTGTTATTGTCCAGCATACATCATTCTAGCACACTTAATCCTTTTTCTTTACCAATTAGTATAGTGACTTTTTCTTGTGTATGTTCACTGTGTTATAAAAGCAAACCATTTTTGCGTGGCCTAAACTATGTTGTGTGTCCAATGTATGTCTTTATTGCGTAGTAGGTTAAAAAAAATTACTCAGACAGAGAGAGAGATTTATTGTACATCCTTAAATATAACTTTTCTTTGGAGGAACCTCTGAATAAGGAAATAATAGCAGAAGCATTCGCACATTTTTCCGTCTAATTTAAAAGAACACCATTTGGAGGTGAGGTCCCTGCACAGTTTTTCAAGACAGTCCTACTCAACTCTTCAAACTTGCTCCCCCCTTTGAGATCAGTGAGGGTATCCCAACAGATGAGAAGTCTACTCCAAGCCGGACCAGGCACTTTGAAAAATCGATTACCACAAACGTGTTGCTTCAGGTTTCTCAAGAGAAAAGAGTCACTGGTGGGGGGCGGGGGGGCTTGCTTTGGGCTGTTCTGTGGATGCTTTAACTCAAAGCCACTCCGGTGACAGCCTGGACAAACAGGGTTGCATGCATGTATGTTGAACTTCTTTCTCACCGTATGCAGCCAACCATGATAATCGAAAGTGTGTGCTAATCGGAGGTGCGACCAGTACATAATCATCATGGACAGTTTCTGTATATCGGATATGTTCTTCTCAGCACTGTTTGACTCTTTTGTGACTCCAAAAGCCCGGGCGTTTTGATGGCGTTATCCCAAAACACCTATTTGCCAGGAGGTGCGACTTTGAAGTGCAACACTGTTGTGAAGTAATTTGCGTCGATTTTGTTAGTTTCACGGAAGTTATTTTCCGTTCGTTTTACATTCCATTCACCGTTGCTTCCAGCAGCATACCCTTGCTCTTTGCGGGAATTAAAAAAAGATGTGTCACAACACGTCACAACTCGTCCCACTTCATGTAGCTCCACTCGGAAAACTTTTTCAAGTGCCTCTAACACCGAAATACCAGTTGCCATCACGCGGTGATATTTAACATTTAACAGGAAGCCACGGTGGCGAGATGCTAACTACCTCGTCCGGTATACAGGAGGTCGTGGGTTCAATCACGATCATGATGCCTGTATATTTAGAGTTGGCGTGTCTTTCTCCCCGTGGTCGAGTGGATTTTTCTTCAGGTCCTCCGGTTTTCCCCTCCACATTTGGAAACATGCGTTTAGAGTATTTGGCTGCTATATATTTCCATGTTACAAGCCACTTCGTTAAGCAATCAGGTGTGACCAGGTCGCTTCGGATATCTCAGGGGACCTTTCCTGGTTACATAAAAAAAATACTGCAGACATTAAATATTAAAATAAAATAAAAATTATAATAAAATTTATATATTTTTTTATAAAAAAACAAAAACTGATGACGATCTCCCTGCCTGATGACGACCGCTTGTGTTGCGATCGAAACGTCGTGAGTTTTTGGTTTTTATGACAAATTTTCTTAATTGTATTATTTTTATTTTATTTTTTTCCATCTATGTGACTTTACCGAAAGAAGCAACAAATATGAATTCCTGCAGTCACGAAAGTTATAAGTCAAAAGTTAAGTTTTTAGTTTAGTTTAACATTACTCTTTGGTTCTTTCGGTAAAGTCACAGAGGTATAAAATAAAATGAATCACGACGTTTCGAGCGCAACACAAGCGTCCATCATCAGGTGGGAAAGCATGGTCTGCTGCTGAGGCAGACTGTTTTAAAAGGTTTGAAATGGGTATAGACTAAGAACTGGGGTGAGAGGGGGGGGCATACTCTCTGTATGAGCGGCCAGCACTAAAAGTTCAGTTTAGTGGCAAATGAGAACGAATCATTGCAATGATGCAAGTAAATGTTAACAAGGCCAAGTTGAATGTTAACACGAGCCACAGCAGCCACATGCCGCTGACTTGTGTGCTTCATTACCGCGTCCGAGGTGAAAGTTCACTGGCGTGGCACCTGCTGTGGATGGGCACCAAGACAATGATGTGGGAACATTTCCAAAATATGGCAGCGTCCTCAAGAGGAACTGAGCCGTTCCATTCGACAACTTGTGAAATGACTGCAACTGTGGTAGCTCTCGTGCTTTTGCGTACAATATTGGGCTGGACTATATTCCTTAGCGGGAGCGGATATTCTTACGAACATTGCCAATGCAGCACTCACACTGTATAAATACACATTAAAAAGGAATAAGGGACGTGCAATCGAAGATTACATCTACAAGGCACAAATCAGCCCTTGGGTAGAGAAAGGCACTCTAATGGATCAACGTGATGGACCCTGCTAAGGGTCTATCACGTGTGAGAGTTTATAGGTCTCTGTGTGAGTGAGTTTATGTGGCACTGTGTGAGTGAGTCGATGGGTCTCTATGAGTATATGTGGCACTGCATGAGTGAGTCTATGGTTTTTTGTGTGAGTGAGTATATGGGTCTCGGTGTGAGTGAGTCTGTGGGTCTCTGTGTGAGTGAGTCTGTGGGTCTCTGTGTGAGTGAGTATATGGGTCTCTGTGTGAGTGAATCTGTGGGTCTCTGTGTGAGTGAGTCTATGGGTCTCTGTGTGAGTGAGTCTGTGGGTCTCTGTGTGAGTGAGTCTGTGGGTCTCTGTGTGAGTGAGTCTATGGGTCTCTGTGTGATTGAGTCTTTGGGTGTCTTTGTGAGTGAGTCTATTGGTCTATCTAAGCCTGCACTGTGTTGTGCATTTTGTGTTCCTCTGACACACCATGTGAAATAATGCATAAATCATAATCATCAACAGCACTTATCCATCCACTGCTGGATGAAAACCTCCCCATGTCGTCGTTATCCCTCATGGTCCAGCTCATGTACGTGAGCTCATCTCATCAACCCATCTCTGGTGGTTAAACTCTTGTGGTAGTCATCTTCCATTAGGAAAAAACCTTAATATTCTTAGGTTTTTTCGGTAAAGTCACGTAGGTACTTACATGACTATACGGAAAAAAACCTTCATATTCTTAGGTTTTTTCGGTAAAGTCACGTAGGTACCTATGTGACTTTACGGAAAAAAACCTAAAAATATGAATCCTTGCAATCCTTGCAGTCACAAAAGCTTCAAATCTAGAATCTTCCATTAGCTGTAATTATGTTAGTCTCATCTGTTGGTCATTATACCTTCTAGTGATGTGTCCCACCCAAGTCCACTTAATTTTTTTAAACAGTCAATATAATGTCATTTGCATTTGTCCTCTGATCCACGTGTTCCTCTTTCTGGCTCTCAGTGTAATTATATATTAGTACGCATAATAGGGCAAACATTGAAATATATTTAAACAAAAACACGCACATGCACAAATCACAGAAATGCTGGCATTCTAGTGGCATTGATTATAATTGATGAACAGAGCCAAGACTGCAATGTCGAAGAAGACTGTGCTGCATAACACATGGACTGATTGACAGATCATGGAAAATGTTAGATGTAATTAGTGTTTCAATCTGGTAAAGAATATTCAACTGTTTGCTGGAGTGGTGAGATGTTAACTACCGTGCCTTGTATACAGGAGGTCGCGTTCACATGGATTTTTCTCCGGGTTCTCCGTTTTTTCCCTCCAAATTTAAAAACACGTGTTTAGAGTTTTTGGCTGCTATAAATTTCCACATGGTAAGCCACTTCATTGGGCTATCATTTGTGGCCAGCTTGCTTCCTAAAAAGAGCTATTAAGCTCAGTGGGTCTTACCTGGTAAAATAAAAAATAATGTAGCTCTCGTTTAGTCTTTAATTCTCACAATAATTCCTTAAAAATAACACGAGCACTGTGGTAGTCATGATTTCAGAGTAAAGCACAATATGATTACATTATAAGATACTGCAAAGCAGGTACTTCACCTGACACTGAAGAGCGAACGTTCGCGTGTGGCGCAGATTGTCGTGACAGTGAAGAGAGGCCTACAAGCTGTGCGGAAAGTCTCTGTGTGTTCCTTTTTTCTCCGTCTCTTAAATTATCGCTTAATGAAACCACAAGATTGCTTCTCAGCAAGGGCATGATGACAATTTCGTGCCCCTTGGAGGAACCATTTCCTGCATTATGCAGGACGCTGTGGTTCACTGATTAACTTTCCACTGCATTTGTGTAGATCTTGTTTGTCGAGAGAAAAATATATTTTTCAAAAGGATGACCTGGTTAAGCAGGTGATGAATCAGCGGCTTCATGATAATTCAAAGAAATGGTTACAATGGTAAATGGAGAGTGTATAAATGACACATTTAAATAATAAATAAACTCAACACATTTGTCAATACCGCCACCTTAAAAGGAAAAATAACATAATAGGCTTCCTTTTTTTGGCAAAGGCCCTTCTTCATAGCACATAGAGAGGCATGAGATATAGAGTGAATAATAGTTGGAGACTGCACTTGACACCACGGGGCCCTCATAAGAAATACATTAAAACATTGTTTCCTGATGAACAGTTTAACATTGGCATATGGATAATTACATATATACCGACTAAAACGTGAACTATTTTTTGGTTGACAATAAAGGGAAAATAACTGTGCTACTAAACAGCAATCAAGACAACAGACGAATATGGCTGCAATGATCTTTGCACTTGATTAGGGGCCAGTAAAATAAAGGCAGTGATGGGTTGAAGGGATGTCATCTGTGATAAACTGTAACACAAAATGAAAAATGTAGCATCTAGTATTTAAATAATTATAATTTCAGAAGCTGCTATCTACACAATGAATTAGTGGTGGAGATGTGAATGAACCAATATTTCTTTCATGTTAACTGAAAAAAACCCGCTCTTATTGTAATACACGAATCCGAGTAGAATCGTTAATAAAAAAAGACGTTGGAGTTTGAAGACATGATTATATTTATATTTGTTTTCAAACTGCTGGTTAGATGGAAACATTCAAATCTCAGGAATGAATAATTCATTACATTTGCTTGTGGTTTTAAAGTCAAAATTATAGAGGCAAGCCACGTATGGTTATACATTGCATTCTGTCTGCAACCAATCCAGCCCACACTGAGAAATGCTACTGTAGTAACGCTTACGACTCGTTGACACCGGAGTTGGAGGCACACTTGTTTATTTGAATACCAACTTTGTGACATACACAATTGAGGGGGTATCGGCCCCCTCACCCGTCTATCTGAGGACACACCTCTAGGCTAACCTTAGCCTGCCTCTGAGTCCTCCACTAATGGGCTAGGGGAGGCTATCTTGGCCCGACACTGGTCAGTCGGGCCCGGTACCCAGAGTCCAGACCAGCACTGGCTCTGGCTCTGGTACCACGCCACTGGCTCGAGCCTGCGCGGTCCTGATAAGGACGGCGTACCAGGGGGAGTCCAGGGCTCTATCTCAGACGTCTTCCTCCTCCTCTTCTTTAGCTAAACATCACTCCCGAGCCTCCCGATACATTCCCCTTTTATACACCCCCCTCCCTGAGGGGTGGGGCCCCGGGGGATCGTAACGTCCGAAGCGCGGACGTCGTAGAGGGCACCTGCCCGTGCACTGACGTAGCCCCGCCCACTGTGCTTGTTTACCATAGGCTGCCATGCATAACGGGCTCTCTGTAACAGCCCTACATCACTCCCCCCCACATAGCATGCAGCCGTCCCGGCTGCCAACATACAAAAATTTGACAATAAAGGTGCCTTCACCCCCCACGTGTGCCTCACTATTTTTTTGAACCATAACAGGAACCAGAACAAGACACAACAACAAGATGAGAAACAACCCGTCGCACCCCCCCGAATAAATACGAATTCCGTAAAAAAAACAGCTTATATACAACCAGCAGGGAACCCACCCCGCACACACAACAAACGGTGAACCCAACATATGTACATCCGAGGAGCGGGAAACACACCATCCACACAACACCCAATAAACACAACAGCTATGTACACATTTTCCGGCCTCACAACAGTTTGCGCATTTTAGCGCGCGTCCTTGCAGCGGGCCCCTCACACGGGGTAACCCCGCGTGGCGGACCATCAGGTGGCGACTGTCCGTCTTGAGGTGAGCATTCCTCTGACTCCGCGTGACCCTCGGCATCCGCAGGAGGGGTGATCGGGCGTGAGCCCGTCACTCCTGATGCTCCTGAAGGTGGCACAGCTGGCAAGGCATTAGGTGAGAGCGACGGAGACGGACCCAGCAAGTCGGCCGACCCCCCACATGTTTGGCCACGCGCGTGCGAAGTGGGGTTGTGTACCGCAGCGAAGGGTTTTAATCTGGAGGGGTGCACGAACCATTGCCGCTTCCCCCACTTGATGCGCACGCACTGCGGACGTAACACCTCCACCACTTCCACAGGGCCCCGCCACGGCCGCACCAGTTTAGAGGAGGTCGCCAGTGGCACCTGGGGGCAGTGCAACCATGCCTTGTCCCCCGGCTTCCACTGCAGCATGTGCGCTCGACTCAATCTGAGGCGCTCATTTGCCTTCTGACGGAGGTCAGAGTTTTGCATTGCAGCATCCCGTGCCTTGGTCAATTTGTCCAGATTAAATTTAACGTGGTCAGCCAGATTAGTTTTTCCCTGCGGCACAGGGATCCGCAACTGGGCACGAACAGGCGGGTCTGGTTCTCGGCCGTACATGAGGTAAAAGTGAGAAAACCCCGTAGCCGCATGGGGTGCCATCCGGTACGCCGCCAAGACCCCCTGAATTTGTAGGTCCCAATCCGTTTGCGAGTCCGAAACTTGTTGTGATAACATGGACGAGATGGTGCGATGCAAACGTTCGACCATCCCGTCAGTTTGTGGGTGATATGGGGAGGTCCGAATTTTCTTTGTGCCCAGGAGATCGCAGACTTGTCTGAGTAGTTTACCGGAAAAATTTCTGCCCTGGTCGGTCAGCAGCCTCTCCGGAGCACCTTTGTCCAGGACATAACCCTGAACAAAGGCCTCCACGATGGCTGCTGCCGACTGGTTGGCCAGAGGCCAGGCCATAGGCCAGCGTGTAAAATACTCGACACCCGTCAACAAATATCTATTCCCTCTGGGGGTGGCGGGGAATGGTCCCAAAATGTCCAGAGCGACCAGCTCGTTTATCCTGGACACTTTGATCGATTGCAAGGGCGGGTTAGACTCCCGTGCCGGCGGTTTGCGTTGTGCACATTGAGGGCACGATCCCAACAAATCCCCAACATCCCTCGTCATGCCAGGCCAGTAAAAATCAAGTTGCAGCAAGGCGAGAGTCTTTTGGGTCCCCAGGTGTAGGAGGCGCTCATGAGCGGCCCATACCACCCTACCCCGCAACCCAGTAGGGACAACCAGCCGATGTCGACGTGACTTCCCGTCCCAATGCATTAGCAGACCTTGGCACATTTCCCATGCGTCGGAAGCACCTCTTTTTCCCCCCGCCGCACCGCCAACGCGACGTCGCCACCCGAGGAGGGAGACATCCTCCATCTGGAGGCGCCCCCATTCAATGACGGGCAACCCCAACAGGGAATCTTTGCCCTGTTGTTCGATCGAATTAGGAACCATTGCATCGTCGTCGTTGGCGGCCGCCAAGACAGGTACCGATGTGTCCCCTGGAGGCCTGCAACGTCCAGACCCCAGGAGGCATGCACACTCGGAGGTGGTTGGCAAGCGTGACAGAGCGTCCGCGTTGGTGTGGCGAACGCCCTTACGGTATGTGGTTTGGAAATCGTAATCCTGGAGGACCTCCAACCATCGGGACAATTGTCCCGATGGCTGTTGAACCCTCAGGGCGTACTGCAGTGCCGCATGATCTGTGCGGACGGTGAAATGCCGACCGTACAGATATGGGCGATACTGTTGGACGAAATGGACAATTGCCAACAGTTCCCTACGGGTGACACAATACCGTTGCTCCGCTGGAGACAACACCCGACTGCCGTACGCAACCACACGTTCCACGCCGTCAACCACCTGGGAGAGCACGCCCCCAATACCCGTGTTGCTCGCATCGGTGTCGAGCAAGAACGGTTTTGAAAAATCAGGGTAAATCAGGGGAGGAGCGTTTACCAAAGCGTCCCGAAGGGAGCAAAAAGCAGCTTCCTCCTCCTGACCCCAGCAGAACCGAACCCCTTTAGATGTCAAAGCATGTAGGGGTTTGGCGATAGTCGCAAAATTAGCGACGAAGCGTCTATAATACGACGCAAACCCAATAAAACTCCTAACCTCTCCCACTGAGGTGGGAGTCGGCCAGGAGCTAACACACTGCGTTTTGGCGGGATCGGTAGAAATACCTGAGCGCCCCACGATGTGCCCCAAATAACGCACCGACTCGCGTAACAAATGGCATTTTTGGGGCTTAAATTTCAAATTAGCAGCCCGCATCTTTAGGAAAACTGCCCGCAACCTCTGGAGATGTTCCTCAAAAGTTTTGCCAAAGACAATGACGTCATCCAAATAAATCAGGCACGATTCCCATTGCAATCCAGCCAAAACCAATTCCATCAACCGCTGGAAAGTTGCCGGCGCTGAGTGTAAGCCCATCGGCAACCGGTTGAATTGAAACAGGCCGTGCGGAGTACGGAAAGCAGTTTTAGGCTTTGAATCATCGTCCAGAGGAAGCTGCCAGAATCCCGAAAGTAAGTCCAATGTGGAGAAGAATCGCGCTCCCGCCAAGGCGTCAAGCGATTCGTCCATCCGTGGGAGCGGGTATGCGTCGGCAACCGTAATTTTATTAAGGCGCCGAAAGTCAACGCAAAACCGCAACGAACCGTCCTGCTTCTTAACCAGGACGATCGGCGCTCCCCAAGGGCTGTTGGAGGGAGAAATGATGTCGGCGGCTAGCATGTCATCAACAGCCGATTTGACATGGTCCTTTTCGGCGGGACTCAACCGAAAAGGATTCTGGCGTATTGGCGCGCTGTCACCCGTATCAATATGGTGACGCAGCAGATGAGTGCAGCCCAAATCGTATTTATCCCGACTGAAAACGTCGGAAAATTCCCTCAGTAGTGTCTTAAGACGTTGGCGCTCTAAATTTGACAGGTCCGTCGATCCCGCGCAAAGCGCCTCGAGCCACCCTTCATCGCTGTCCGAATGTGGTCGCGGTGCAGGGACAGCGCCGACATGACTCGCGACGGGTTCCTCACAGGGCACCGGCGTTGCGTGAGCAAGCACGGTCCCCTGTGGGACCACCACCGTCTGCGAGCCCACATTGAGGACCGCGATGAAGGGTTCTCCTTCCCCTCTCACTATGGTCTGGGCCGGGAGTAAATTAGGTCCACTGACCCCGGCCCTAGACGGTCCCAGCAGAACCCCTTGAGCCCCAATGCCCTTAGCGAAGGGCCGCCGAAGTTTCAAAGGAATTAACATTTGCGCCCCCGGAGGAACGCGCACCGTTCTATCTACGAACGCCGGCACCGTCGCGAACGCCGTCCGGCTCGTAGCGGGGGATGGCAGAAACGCCATGCGTCGGCCCGATGGGAGCTCAATGCATCCCTGGTCGATTAATATCCTAATCGGCATTTTGGCCAGGAAATCCGTCCCCAGCAGGCACGGAACCGCCAGCGAGGAGGAAACAAAAATCGGCCCAGATAATTTAATATCCCCGACACAAATCTGGGCTCGAATTTGTCCGATGATGCCAAGTGAACCCCCGTTAGCAGCAAAGAATGGTACATTAACAGGCATCAAAGGACGGCTCTGGGCAGGGAGAATGTTATAAATCAACTCCGAAATAATGGTCGCCGATGCCCCTGTATCGACCAGGATGCGCACCTCGACCCCATCGATGTGACCCACAACGGCCGACGACCCCGATGACGCGGCTACAACCCGATGGGCCAACACGGACCACTGGCTGGGTTCAATGTGAGTACCCAGAGCGGTGCGTGTTGGTGCCATGGTACGCGATATTGGCCCCCCCTTCGCTGCAGTGTTCGAGTGTGTGACGGGCGTGTGCGTGGGCCAAACATGAGGGGTGCCGCGACTCGCCGGATTATGATGGTGGAGCTTGTGACGAGGGCCGGCGTCCCGTTGAGGTGTCGTCCCGCGCTGCCGAGGAGAGCGGCACCCCGAGGCGACGTGGCCCCGGATGCCGCAGTTATAACAGCGTGGAAGCGCTGGTGGCGACGATGGATGTTGTAGACGGCTTGAACCGGCCCGGTCCTCCCGCGCTCCCGCTCCGTGCTGCCGTCGATGGTTGATGGCGCAAACCTCTTCCGCCGGGAGGGTGGCCGCAGCGACGGCGCGCCCGCTCGCCGCCTTGCTGGCCTTCCGTCGTTGAGAGGACAGGTTTGCGTGGAGGAGACGGGCCGCTTGGAGGGAGCACATTTCTGCATCGTCCTGTGCGACAATGACGATGTCTAAGTCGTCCGCCAGCAAAAGTATCTTTTCTGTCACCATGGCGTCGATCCCCTCGTCGTCCATTCGTGGAAAGGCTTCCTTTGCCAGCGCCAGGAGGCTTGTACGGTACGCCAGGGGCGACTCCTTCGTCCCCCGCTGGCGATCGTAAAAGAGTTGACGACAGTCCGATGGTGGCCCATACACAGCGGACAGCACTTGCATCGCCTTCCGCAGCGTGGAACGCCTCTCCTTCGTTGCCGATGTTAGTGTGGCGAGGGCGTCGCTGTCGAGGAGTGCTGGCAGTGCTCGGAGAGCCTCGGCGTCTGTCCACTGTGCCATCTCCTGGTGAGCGAGGAAGCGCCGCTGGAAGCCGCCCCAGTCGCCCTCCTCGCCCACAAATTCTTTGAGCGGCGGCAGTCGCTGATGTAAGGCAGCGGCTGCAGAGGACGATCGCGCTCCCTCGTCTCCCTCACTCGACTCAGCGTCGGCCCGAAGCAGCGATGGCATCGCCGGTCGCACCCGTGGTGACGCGGCAGGCACTGTACTCCCGCCGTTGGACGCGATGCTTAGAGCGGCCACGCCCTCAACAGCAGCTGCGGCGATGGCGGGAGTTTCAAAATGTTGCTCCGTTGAAATGGCGGGAAGGCGCTGTGGTCGTTGGCTGCTGTCGCCTCGTGGCGGTCCCGCAGCCCCCAGCCGCGTGATGTTGTCGAGCATGGCGGCTGCGGCGTACAGCAGCTCGGCCAGCTTCGCGTGCGCCTGCCTCAGCCCCTCCGTCGACGGCTCCCCTTCCTCCAGCTGCTGTGGCGTGGATGCACCCAGCCCCGGCTGCTCGATGGCATCTTCAGCCATCTCGGGCCCTCCAACTGCAGCGGTGTCCTCCGCCCCTGGTACTCCGACTCGAGTCGTCCGGCGTGTATCCATGTTCGTACTTTGTTTCACTTCTGACACCAGATGTAGTAACGCTTACGACTCGTTGACACCGGAGTTGGAGGCACACTTGTTTATTTGAATACCAACTTTGTGACATACACAATTGAGGGGGTATCGGCCCCCTCACCCGTCTATCTGAGGACACACCTCTAGGCTAACCTTAGCCTGCCTCTGAGTCCTCCACTAATGGGCTAGGGGAGGCTATCTTGGCCTGACACTGGTCAGTCGGGCCCGGTACCCAGAGTCCAGACCAGCACTGGCTCTGGCTCTGGTACCACGCCACTGGCTCGAGCCTGCGCGGTCCTGATAAGGACGGCGTACCAGGGGGAGTCCAGGGCTCTATCTCAGACGTCTTCCTCCTCCTCTTCTTTAGCTAAACATCACTCCCGAGCCTCCCGATACATTCCCCTTTTATACACCCCCCTCCCTGAGGGGTGGGGCCCCGGGGGATCGTAACGTCCGAAGCGCGGACGTCGTAGAGGGCACCTGCCCGTGCACTGACGTAGCCCCGCCCACTGTGCTTGTTTACCATAGGCTGCCATGCATAACGGGCTCTCTGTAACAGCCCTACACTACATTGATGGCCAATAAAATACCTAAATACAATATTTTACAAAGTCCTCGCTTCGTCAAACATTATAATGGATTCTGGATATAAATGCTATTCAGAAAAATAATGGCTCACCGATATTTTTTTTTAAATCGTGAAGATTAAAAGTAAAAATATAAAATGTATGAATGTAAAAAACTAAAAGCTTTAATAAAGCTTTTAATAACGCTTTTACCAAAAGAGAAAAATCTAAATTGACCTGTGAAGCAACAATAGTCCAGCAGGACACAGTGAACACATTTGTGGTTTAGGGAACTGAGTTGTTTAAATTTGCTATTAGAGGATCAGGAACTGTTCCTTTATAATACCCCTCGGTAACATTCAAAGGTAGGGTGTGCCGAACTGCACGAGTTCCCACAAACATCCTCCAAGCAACAATATTCAGAAGTGTGAAAACGTTGTGGTCGCGAATGGATTACAAGCGCCATCCATCTGCCTCTGGTTACTCGCCAGCATAAGAGCCCTTGCATCTCAGTATTCTGATTTTCTAGGAGTCCAGTTACTGAGATAGTCACCCCTATTTTTTTTATTTTTATTTTACTTCATTAAGAACTTGCCTTGTCGAGCATACAACAGCTGAAGAACAAACAAAATATAATTAGTTGTGAGACGGTAAATTGTGAATCTTGGACTGGTACTTCGTGTACTGCACTATTACCCTGGCAACGCGGGTTCAATTCCTGGTCATACCCCCCCCCCAACCCCGCCGTTTTCGGTTTTCACCAACTTGCACTGATCAGCGTGGTAAAGTATTGTCAAACAACTCTCTTATCAAAAGGCGACATGGCACTTATAGTCCTTCATCCAGAAATAGTTTGATGAATGGTTATACATATTCCCTCAGCAGTGGATTGATAAAGGAGCTATAAGAAATACATAGTACATTACAAAAAAAGGTAATTGATAACACAAGAGCAGCATGTATGAAGATATGTCTGACTTTCTAGCAGTATTATTTCATTCATTGACACGGCAATATATCCGCAATTATGAATGGGCTTCCCGCGCGCAGCGTTGGCATTTACAGATCACGTTAAAAGTGACAGTCATGCAGGTTATGCAACTTGAGTGCCATTCGAAGATGAGGCTGGCTGCCAACGATAAAAGCTGTCAGGAGATATTCACCCATTTCAGCTGGTGTGCCCTTGTGCAAAAGAGCAACTGTCACTGCTGGTGTGAACAATTGGGGAATTCACACGCTGCTAAGTCATTGATTTATTTTTTTAATGCATTTTTTTCTTTTTTACAAATCACCAAGTATGGGGCATGCAATGTGTTGTGGATTGACATTGGAAAACAGGCCCTCATTTCCATGCACTAATGTACTTCACAAGGCCAGCGCGGGCGCTGTGCACCCACTGGCCAGAGGCACGTGGGACCTGCCCAGCAGATGGATGGAACTTCCAAAGCTCATTTCAAGCAGCTGAATTTTTGATTGAGCCTTCCCCACAACCCTCCCCCTCTGCGCCCACATACCCGAGGATGCTATTTCAGGAAGGCTGGCATGTAATATTTAATAGTCTGGCTGTATAAGTGGTAGAATTTTGTTTTTATTTTATTTTTCTTCCAATCTGCATGAACCTCGTGTAAATAAGTTGTTAAATAGAAGTTTAAAAAATATGACCTTCCACCGATGCTGTTGAGTTTTTTGGTTAGAGGAATAGTGGCGTTATGGCTTCAAAAGCAATATATTGTTTAGTTGTCATAGTACCCGAGTTATATACAATGAAAATATTATGACATCACAATAATGTTTTTAATTAATATTGATTTGGGCTTGTTTTCATGCCTGACCATAATAATAATATTCAATATTCATACCAAACTTGAAGTGTCTCATGCTCTATCTAGATTCATAGTTTTTCTAAGAGATTGTATTGATTTAGTGGTGCAGTATATTGGTATATACTCAAGTGCATGAGTTATAGTCTTGATAACAATAGTAAGCACACCAAATAAATAGTTGATAGATGTTTTCCTGGGCTACTGTGCTGAAATATTTGCAAGCAGAAATGTGGATTGCTCTTTCTGGGTAGGGTTCCATGCACGTTGATGTCTGACCGCGAAGCTATACTAAATTCTCCAATAAAATATGGGGCATAAACCCACTCTCAAAGGGTATACGGTGTTGCCAGTTCTTTGAGTCGCACTCAAGACTCTTTCATCAAAGGCACTTTGTTTCCAACAATTATAATTTTTCACTCTTGTGTCAAGCATAAAATTGATAATATTTTTGGACGTATTTTTCTCCATACATTTTTCCATTCCCACACACTTGACACACTGTGTATCGAGCCACCTTGTAAGAATCGATAGTTCCCAAAAGCTATGATAGACTCTGTGCTAAAAAGCATTTTTGTGGCACTCAATCAAACATAACAGACGACACAAAGCGAGGTGCAATCGTAAATAAAAAAAGAATTGTGCAGATTGGAATTCAGGATGGGCTGAATTCATTTGTGGCACGTAAAGAGTTACAAAATTACAAATCATTATCGCCTGAAATTAAGGTAGCTTTGATATAGGCCTTAATACGGTGTGGCACACAGGATAATTGTGCACGTGACTTTGTTAGTCCTGAACGGATTCAAATCAATGTAAGTATTTCCAGTATTGTTTTATTCAGGCAGTTTTTATTGCGAGTGCGACATGTGGTGCACAGCCGTTAAGCTGCTTGGTTCAATAACAATAATAATATATATGTAAACCAGGTCTCCGAGACCAGATGGGCATGTCGCCGTGTACCGTGAAGCCTTCAGTCGTTCTCATTAACGATACCGTGATTAGGGCAAAGAGGTGGATGAAATTTCATCTCGAAATATGAATGAATAGTGTTTATACTGTATTTAACTCTCTCTACAGCAAACTTCTTTATTTTAAAAGTCAACATTTAAATTTCGATTTAAAGCTTTCGTGACTTATAGGGATTCATCATTTTATTTTATTATGTTTTATTGTTATTATTTTATAATTTCCCTTCTACGTGACTTTACCGAAAGAACCAAGAAGAGTCAACCATTTACTTTAATGGAAGCGTAACAGTAATGTATTATAATATGTTGTGAGGTAAGTAAGGTGTGTTGTTTGGCTTTTTGCGAGCATTAGTCTAATGAACAATTGTATTTGTGGCCTATCCCTCTTATCCTGACTAAGCAGTTAGCATCATCAACACGATGAGCTGTAATGAAGGGGTTGACCTTTCAAAATCTCCACTCCCGTACCCATAGTTACAAGACTTATGGGGTGTTTTCTTCGTTTGTCACATTTTAGCGCGTGTAATAAGATTACAATCACTTATAATTTTGCTTAATTATTCAGAAAAAATGTCACGCTCTGAGAGCTGTCGTAAAATATGGTGCACTTTTAGCTAAAATTAAAACAAGTACATTATTTTCTCAGAGTACAATTTAATGAAGAACATTTTTCACCTCATAACAATGCCATGGGGAATTGGGATTGTAAAATAAATTGCAAGGTAATTTTCAATAAACCATCATGGATACATGACAAATGGTGCATTTCAACACTGCAAAGTGCACTCCACAAAGCAACATTCAGTCTGCATATGTTTTGATCGGCTGGATAGTGGCATCACTTCCTAGACAAATGGCCTGGCACAAACTGATTGCCAATTTATCCCATTTCTAGGCAAATATCAATTGATCTCAACCAAACTAAATCCCTTTGGTAAAGACCGAACTAATTTTAACTCATTCCACTCCAATGTTTTTTTATTTGTCAAAAGCACACGACTCAACTATTTTATCCTCTTATTTCAAGATGATTGCATTTGTTAGACTCGTGAAAGAGGACTGAATGTCATCACTATTTTGCAGAAAGGTGATATTTTGTGTGTGTACTATATTAAAGCCATGGTAAACACAACATTCGTGTTGGAGAGCGTGTTCCGTATTGATTCCATGTAACTGGTATACACACGGTGAGTAGACTGTGCCCTCGTAATACCGTACAGTAATTCCAAAAATAGCAATAATGGTCCGGAGACACCCCCCCTACCCCCCACAATAGAAAGGTCTGATATGTTCATCTTCAGCTTATGTGATACCGCTAATAGGGGCATGTTCAAGTCATGCACGCAAGAATATTATGATTAAGTGCTGTATTTTGCTGATCTAACGCTGTTAACCTCACACAAAAATAAAACATGGTTTATTTCTTACGGGGTTATCCAAGATAGTGAAGAGTTTAGTTTTCGCACCTTTAAAATTGGAGGATAAATGCACGAAGAATGTGGCTGTTCATTGCATATCAGGAAAATCACGATGTATTGTTGACGATCAAATAATTAAAGGCACGTATTGTGATTGCATTCTCAACGCTAATGAATTAATTCGGTGTGCATTGCAGTGCCCTTATTTGCATTACGAGAACGCGTCACAATCCGGCACACTGGCAGTTGCCGCAACCTTTGACAATGAATCGGGCCCAGTCCACGTTTCGAGCTCGTCGTTCCAATTTGTCTTTAACACGTGGCGAGGCGCGGCGTGGCACGTGAGAACATGACAAACAAAGGGAACCGCGCCGAAAACGAGGCCAACCGGTGTCTCGTGTTCAGACCTTAAGGGGCTTCTTTATGAGAAACATAAGTGGAGTAGACAAGGTCGATGAAAATCCTGTTTGTGCGTCTCTCCTGCAGACGCTCTCACATTCGTAAAACGGAGGGGGGGGGGGGAAACGTACTCAGATTAGTTTTAATCCCAAAAATAAATAATATAAATTCACACAATAACAACAACAACAAAACAAAAACCATTAATCATAATTAATCGCGCAAAGAAAACAAATTATCGCAGAAATACTTACTAGACGCATGGTTTCATGCGTGCGAAGCTTCAATGGCATAGGAAGGAATTTTTTCGTCGCTACATTGAGAGTTGTAGAATTGACAGCAGTGTTTTTTTTTAAAATCCTTTATATTAAGTTCGCTTGCTTGCTTACGACCGTGAAAATCTTTCGGTCGTTTTTTAACCCACTTCCCGTGATCCAATCGAGCTGACATTTTCCGCACAGACTCGTTGTGCGTGACAATTAATGTTCGTGAAAAATTTTTTCCAAAATTTTACACTGTTTAGGACAAAATATTATATTGAATTACCAATTGCTTAATGGTGCAATGCAATCATCTGACCCATAGGTGGCATCCATCTCAAGCCAGAGGACGAGAGGACTCTAGCCGCCACGCATATAAGGATTTATAGTGAAAAACTTTGTTTTTACGGGTTATACTTATTAATCTGTGAGCTTTTGCCAGCACCTGTCAAAGAGGGCTATGGTGTTCTTGTACACACATTATTACACATGTCCTCATTTACGAAGGTCGTGGTTACATTTGACCCTGCTTTACAATCGCAGCATGCTTCGTGATTAGATGTAAATAACATAGTTGTCATATTTCAATGTCCCTTCGCTGCCTGTGTAAAGGTAATTACCAGTTTAACAAATGCTTAACCATTTGATAGTTTTCCAACACAAGTAACCAGGGGAGAACTGTTTGTTGAATTTAGTTTTGCACATGCGTCGATATAAAAATCACTGACGAACTGTGGTTGTAAATTCTGGGCAAATCTGTGATGTCAAACTTTCCCTCCGTTCACACTCCCTTCCCCACCGTCAAGTCATCAGATAATTGCAGTATTTGCATCGTTCATTTACAATTACGTGGGCTCATTCTGTTCTCAAAATTAAATAGCAAAGACCAGCTCGAGGAGAGCTATATTTAGGTCTGCACAAGCCTCACTTAGTGTAGTACTTCAGAAATAATGGCTTATTGTTTAGATTATGCCTCCTGGTTGCCAAGAGATGGGATCCCCATGGTCACATTAGTTCATAAACCAAAGGGGAAAATGAGCGTGGCAGGTCATTGTGTAAATGAAAATCCTGGGTAAGGTCGGTTGGGAGAACAAGGTTTTTTTTATTGACCATTACGATTAAGGGAAGGGCATCCTTCACCGTGAAATATTATTTGATGGTCGGTTTTGAAATCTCAGTTTTTGTTGTTGTATTTATTCTAAATGATGCACTCTAAATAGTATCATGTTTATCATCAGCTATGGTCAATCCACTGCTGGTTTAAGGCACCTTTTCCCACGATACTGTAATTCTACACACTATATTTTCTGGTAATGTCCCATTGTTCTAACTTAAATTTAACATAAAGGGAGTAGTATTACAGTAAAGGTGCACCTCTTATTAATATAATGTTGTCGTGCAATTTAAAGATAATTTTGCCAAAACTGGATATGTCTTTTGATGAATGTGTAATGACGAACATTTTTCAACTAATTGCCTCGAGTAAAAACTAAATTACTAAATAAAAGTGTCACATGGCGGAAGTAAACAGCAATGCATTTTTTGTTTAATAATACATCAACCAATTATATCACAGTTTGGCTAATTAATTCAGTAACGCTCGTTGAAGGCTTTCTTAACCTTTTTTAGATATATCAATAAAATGCATTAAAAATTACCTAAATGTAAAGATGTTATCATCAGTTGCTCGTATTATTGACTACTATGATTTAATTTGAAACATAATTCTAGTAAAAAAGACATGTCAGCATGTTTTTTCACGCTGTCTTAGCAGCTATATTATCACTGTCTTTCCCGTTTTGTCTTTTCCTTCCAATAAACATCTAATTTACATGTCCGCATGTTTTTATGATACTATCAATGAATCATGTAAAATTGTGATATGCTGACATCATCATTGCATGCTCTGCCCCTTGCGACAAATAACATTAAAATAACCTGTTTTTTTAAAGGCTCAACTGAATAGATTTTAATTACACATACAGAAGTTTTAAACTCAAGTATATATTTATTTATCCTGGAGAAACTGTTTTTCACAGATGTCCAATAGAAAGTAACAACAAACAATATAAAACATGATTATGTATTTTTTTAAACTGCTGAAAGTTTAAGCAAGTGTGAAACATGCCAATGGAAAATATCTGGATATTCATGGTAAACCGAAGTACATTCTATTTAAGACATTTGTATTTTTGTAAGCCACTGCGCTCCCCAAATTATGCATGTGTGTATGTTGATCTTCTTTCACACTATACGTAGCCAATCGTGCAAATCAACAACAGCAACAACAGCCGCCATTCACTATTAAGTTGCGGTGACATCACCATGGCGCTCGTGTCAGGCTAGGTGCACGTGAGGTGTGAAAGGCTTCTCTGCTGGCAAGAGGTCACAGACACAGGTGTTATGGGTTGACCAAATGAGATGACTGGCACATGCACCACCTGTGTACCTCACTGTGCCAAAGATCCCCCGTATAGCCTGTAACAGACTGTTGGGGCAAGTCCTGTTAGCGAGCACCTATGAAGGTCGGCACAGTACACGAGGGGTGGGTGGCCAGCACCACGCCCGGCCGCCTTTGTCTTCCTAGTGGCGATGTTTAGACATCGCACCAAGTACTCATTTGAGGCTGAGTCGACCTCGGGGAGGCCCAGGACCGGTTCAGATAATCGCTATCACCGGTGTTGCCCGTGAGCGAGAATCGAACTCGGGTCGCCGGGTTCGTAGCGCAGCGCGCTGACCGCTACACCACCGCTCCCCACACAGTACACACACACACATATTTACGCATGCATATTTACATACACAAATTGACATGCACGCGTGTACACATAGACACATATATAGACACATTGACATACAAAGATCCCCTGTGTAGCCTACATAGGCTGTTGACGTAAGTCACATGATGGGTGGCAGGGCGCGCACAATGTGCTACTACAAGCCTTAGCTCGATTCTCAAGCAGTCCTGATCACATCTTCATCAACTCACACTGACCAGCTCGGCGAAGTATGGCCTAACGAATCGTACAACTGACACGGTACTGGGAATCCTGTCTGAGGAGGTCTGACGATGCCTCCATCCAACATCTCATTGACAAATAGCTGTAAATTACGTACATTATATTGTTACCAAAATGACAAACATGCAGCATTCGTTGTCTGCGCTTTGACAATATCGGCACTGCTGCTAATTATCCAGGCACACTGTCTTCGCAGCTATATTATCACTGTCATTCCTGTTTTGCCTTTTCCTTCCAATAAACATCTAATTTTTTATTTAAAGCTTTCGTGACTGCAAGGATTCATATTCTTGGTTCTTTCGGTAAAGTCACGTAGAAGGGAATTTTTTTTATATAAAATAATAATACATAATAAATTATAATAAAAATATTAAATATTTATTTTTTATATTTTAATTATTTTATTATCTCCCGTCTACGTGACTTTACCGAAAGAACCAAGAATATAAACATCTTACTGACAACATTTTGTTCCTATCCACTGCCTCCGACCTGCGAGTGAATATGGGGGTTCGTGCATTATGCTACGAATCCAGCAACTAACATTTGAAAATGGGTCATCGGTATTGCCTGTTCTCATCGTCCCCTAGGATGACTCAGTCGTAACTGGGGTCCTGTCGTGGGTGTGCACTTTACAGGTCAGCATTGGCTCGTCACCACGGGATGAGAGGCAGTTGTGCGTTTGTTATTCAACAGTAATTACAGCAGCAGCGTCATCACTTTGGTGGTCATCACCTTCATCATTTTCACTTATAATTACAATCATCATACAGTCTTCATCTGTCGTCATCATCATGCTCTTCATTTATCGCAATAATCACCATCATCCCTCTCATACTATTCTTAGTCATCGCCAACATCGTCTTCATCATCACCATCGTCAGTCAGCATTATTGTTTTTGGGTATCGCTAAGCCGCCTTTGGCTTTGCCGTGACATTTAGCGCACTTCGGCAGAGGGTAGAGCGGTTGTCAAGAGCAGCAAAGTGTGCGTGCCTGTGTTTGAGAGAGAGCAGGGGGGGCACATAAAGCAAAGCATTGAAAAAAAAAACGAAATGATGAACGAAGCAAAGCACCGACTACACCGAGCATCTTCTTGTTTCCTCTGATCCTTAAAAAAAAAGAGAGCAGGGCTCGATTGGTCAGCTCGGTCCATTAGTGTAGTCGAGCTTGATGATGTCAGTTTAACGCGTAGGCTTTCGCGACCAATTTCATCCATAATAGAGGTTTTTTGGGGTTAGATATCATACATAATCTGTACTCAGATTGTAAATGTTGTGGCTTGGCTCTCCAACACACCAGCGTGCTGTACTAGTGACGAATTGGCCACGTTCTGTTTACGTGACAACCCTTCCTAGTTGGCTGTGTCGGGCGGTGGCGGGTTTTAACGACACATTTATATATTGACGCGATCTAACCCCATAAAACCCTTCTATTATGCTTGATGATGGGATTTGATGTGGCACGGGGTTCAGCCCATTTCATTCAATCCGGCGAATCGGACCAAAACTGGCGCGCAACTTACGTGGAATTGATTTTGTGGATTTCTGCAAAAGACTGCATTACTCAAGGCCCTTCATGTTTTAAGCATTTGTGATTTCTTTCTTCAATGGTGTTCGTTTGTCACGTGTAATATCCGCTCGCTTTCCCCTGTAACGTTCGTGAGATATAATTTAAATAAATTAATTGAAATAATAATTAAAATAATTTTGACCTGTTTTTCATCGGCTATATTTTTTCTGACACTGAGGTCTTCTCCACAAAATTAAAGTGTTCCTCAAAAGACTTGTGTGTTTTTGTGTGTCATTTATTTTTTAAAATGTTTAAGAATAATATGCTTGTAAAGCGCATGAAGACGTCAGGATTGCAGTAGTTGTTAAATGCTTCTTCGTGTGTCGTCACAATGGAGTTGATTAGATTAAAGAGAGAAATGAGGCATTACTCTTTGTTCTTAGAAATGCAAAGAACGGTTTGACGTTTCAGACAGCTGCCTATCGTTGAGAACGGTGAGCCGAGAAAATAGTTTCATGTTAATGATTTTAGTCCACATCTACTAATGTGTATATATTGTAGTTTATTTAACTTTTTTGAAACGTCCCAAAATACTCATTCCATGCAAATAAACAAGTTTTCCAATGAAGCGTATAGCATTACTGGTATTTACACATACAGTTGTTAGCCATGTGTTATCATCCAGCATTAAAGGTAACATACACATATACATGAGTAAATACTTAACAGACCTTTCAAACATTGAGAGATTTACATATAATGACCATTTTCGTGACAGCAGAGTGAAGTTCGGTCTAATGTGTTTTGCTTTCCCATCAATAAGTCAGTAGTTACTACTTCCGAAGAGTGTTTTGTACGAAACGATGCATATTTTTTTCTAAAATTGACATCTTGATAATCATGGGAGAATTTGCAATAAGTCAGTAGCTACTGCTTCGGTTGAGCGTTTTGCTGAAACGGGCAGCACGTCCCACTGGGCGAAGATCCCGGGACCGGCCCAGGATACGCTGGCGGGACAGTGTTGCTCGGCTGGCCTGGGAACAACGCCTGGGAATTGCCCAGGAAGAGCTAGAGTCTGTATATAGTAGTGTATAGTGTAGTGTATAGTAGTGTATAGTAGTGTATAGTAGTGTATACTAGTGTATAGTAATATATAGTGTATAGTGTAGTGTAGTAGTGTATAGTAATGTATAGTAGTGTATACTAGTGTATAGTAATATATAGTGTATAGTGTAGTGTAGTAGTGTATAGTAATGTATATTACTGTATACTAGTGTATAGTAAGATTTAGTGTATAGTGTAGTGTAGTAGTGTATAGTAATGTATAGTAGTGTATACTAGTGTATAGTAATGTATAGTGTATAGTGTAGTGTAGTAGTGTATAGTAATGTAGAGTAGTGTATAGTAGTGTATAGTATTATATAGTGTAGTGTATAGTATAGTGTAGTAGTGTATAGTAATGCAGTGCTGGAGTCTGTCGCCAGGGAAAGGCAGGTCTGGACCGCAACTACTCAACACGTGACCGCCGCAACCCTCACCTGGACAAGCGGACTGAGAAAGGAGAGAGTTTTATCATCGCGGGAGAGTTTGCATTTTTTGGTATGAAACCTGTTATGGAACCATGATAAATAATTTCTAACCACGCAAATGAATGTGGCATCTGCTGGGTAATATGAATGAGGGCAGAATGGAGACTTAATAGGTTATGGATGGAATGTTAACGCAATAGATGAGCAGACAACGTGCCTCATTCCCATGTATGTCCTTTCACACAGTGCATGAATAAAATACACATCCTATCAGCTACACAACCTTCTGGCAATGATTTTTTTTTCAGCAGCATTGGACCAATTTCGACAATTAGTGGTTTCGTCAGCAGCCAGGCTCGCTTTAACCAATTCTGGTGAACTGTTAGATATTTATAGGTAGACATGGGTCCCAATTCGATGCATTATTCTGTATTGTGTTTAATAAGGATAAGAGTGAGTGTTGATGCAGCTTGGCGTAGAGACCTAAAAGTGTCGGTGAGCTTGGTGAGAGGGAGACAGAGATTCAGTGTGAGCATGTGGAGACGTGGGTGGTGAAGACATGGGGTCGTGTGGTGCGAGAACCACTGCAGCGATTAGGAATCCACTGGAGCTATGCACTTTCAAATCTAGATTAAAAACTCGTTTCTTTGGAACTTATTTTCGTGTTTAGTTTGTTGTCCTTCCCTCCGGTTAGCACGTTTGGCTAGTTATGGTGCGAAAGAAGTTCAAAATAGATACAGTACACTGACAAAGTGGGGTTGGATACATCCTTCGAGACTGGTGGGAGTCGTGGCAAGGGTTTGCAAACACTCCAAAGTTGCACAACATTGCATTGTGGGGACTGCTGAGGCTTGAAATACTGCACAATAGACTAACGTTCAAAATACGAGACAGCAGTGGACATGCACTGTTAAATAAGAAGACAAAACAAGATCATCTTTTCCAGTTGTCATCGAAAAGGAAACGGTAAAATGGTCAAATTATCTCCGGGCTTTTTTTTATTCTGACAATGCTGCCGATGACTTGATGCTCCCGGCAACCCACGTGGGGGACAAATTGTGCGCCGCGCATTTCAGCAGGACCATGCAGGTGTACGAACGGTCGTCATGGCGTGCGTCAGTCATCTGCATGGTGACGTTATTGTTGAGCTGTTGCACAGGAAACAGGCCTGACAACGGTGGCCACTCAAGAGGGGGGGGGGGGGTCTCAGCTGTGACTTTGTTCCGGAATCCAAAGCCATGGGGTTAATGCGGCCTCGGGAAATGAGAGGCGTGGAGTACGTGTGAAAGGCTAGGCAGGTGGGCTTCAGGAAGCAAGAGTGCACTAGAGAGGTGAAGGACAATCCTGATGAATAACAGGTGAAGAGAAACCCTGGAGAGAGCGAGAGAGAGAGACAGAGGAGGATCGAGAGCCAGACGGTGAGTCAGCGGTTGTTGAGTCTTGAGCGGAACAGGAAGGAACGAGTCTTCGATAAACTTGAGCCAAATAAACAAGATTGTTGTGTTGGGATGTGGGAGGGCACAATGCCGGTAACGATGAAGGGAAATATTTCGCGCTGTGCGTCTGTACGTTGAACTTCTTCTTTTGCACCGTACATAGCCACCCGTTCTAATCAGAGGTGTGAAACACCGCGAGTCAGTGGTGTGCGCGACCCCCGGCGCAATCAGCTTTGCGTACGGTGAGAAGTGGTGCAGAGAACAGCTGTGGACAGCAGATGAATGACCTGGCAGACTCGGGTTCACCGTCTTGAGGGTGAAAACGGGAGATCAAGTACGACCTCATGGCAAGGCGGACTTCATTTAAACTCGAAATCAAAGTTGGCGAGGCTTGGGGAGGACATGATGCCGGAAGGGATGATGACTGTGACCATCAAGATAAATTATGGAGTGACAGCACACCCACTGAGGAGACGTATGGATGAAATCAGCGTGTGTGCCAGCTGCTAAGATGGATCGTCGCATCGCAGGATCGTGAGATGTGGCAATAAACTAGAAACTAAACTTTTTTTTTACGAGGTAAGGCCCGCTGAGCTATATAGCTCTTTTTCAGAAGTGACCTGGCCACAAATGACAGCTCGACCAAGTGGCTTATCGTGTGGAAATGTTTATAGCGGGGAAATACTTTAAACGCACGTTTCTAAATGTGGAGGGAAAAGCTGGTTGGACCCGGAGAAAAATCCACACGACCACAAGGAGAGCGTACAAACTCCAAATATCGAGGCGTCAGGATCGAACCCACGACCTCCGGTACACCAGGCGAGATGTTTAGACCCTCAATGGCTTTGGATTGATCACGGCTGATGATGACGTTGGTAATCTAGTGGGGTGCAGTAGTTAACGGAAATTGCACGAGCCGTGGGGGGTTGAGCCGGAGGAAATTGCCCGTGTTTGCCGGGTCACAAAAGGTAGAGAAAGTAAATAAGGGACGACGAGGCGTTACGTCGTGGGCTGTAACTGCATGAAGCCCTTACTGCTGAGCAGCTATGTGAGAACAAATGGGGGGGGGGGGGATGCGATTATCTCCGTGGACAATAACCGCGTGTTTACAGGAGGAGACGCGCGTGATTGCGTTGGTCACGCCTGGTGATCGCTGTTGAAGACAGCGGCGAGGACCTGGGATTGCCAACTGAAGAGTCGGAGGCGAGCGATGAGGTGGTGCGTGCACGCGTGCGTGTGCGTGTGTGTGTGCGACATCAGCGATGGGTTGAAGGAGGCAATCTGTAAGATGAAAATAAAGAGGTGAGGTTATTGTCAATTATTCTGCGGATAAATAAGTGTTCGCAAACCGTAGGCGAGATAATACATTTGACGCCGATATACTACAGGAATATTACGGGAGCTTCTCCTTAGGAATTGAACAACGGAGCATACAGTAGATAGGTCAGAGGATAGGACAGACTTAATGGGTAGAGAGCTAATTCGAAAAGACAATATTTAGACACCTCCGATTAGCACGGTTGGCTACGTACGGTGCGAAAGAAGTTCAACATACATATCGGGTTAGGGGAAGGCAAGTAATTGGTATCTACCGTATCTAGGAGAACAATAAAGCTGCCAGTGAGATGACATGTTAAAGAATGAAGGATGCAAGGAGGAATGTGTGGTATGTGGATTTTGTAAAGATGGCCAAACTGTTGGACGTTCTATAGCCGAGCAGCTTTTGTGCTCAGATTGCAGTGGAGGGCATGGAGGAGGGGTGGTAATGCATGGAATGATGAATGACAACGCGCATGAAGGATGCACCTCAGGCGTGAGTGACGAATGTTTATGAATAAACAGGATATGCTTTGAGTGTTGAGGTAGGGGGCAGAAGGAGAGACCTGGCTTTGGCGCGTGGAAGGGTGGCGTCAGGGCACGTCTGCAATGGCAAATGTCACGAAAATCATGGCGAGAATGCGTCTGACGTCGCAAGGCTGTGCGACATTGTTATCGTTTTATAGAGACGAAATTAACGTTTCCGCATTGTTGTGGACATTGTTTCATGGAGTCTGCTAAGGCTTGAAATGCTACACAATAACCTAATGTTCAAACGTACAAGAGAGATGTGGAAATTACACTATTAAACAAGATATAACATTATGTTGTATATTTCAGCTATATCATAAAACTAAACTGTCAGATTACCTCCCACACTTTCGCCTAAGAGTGCTATGGGTGCACATCATGTCACACTTGCAATGCATCCACTTATTGGTGAATCTTTTGTCCCTCTGATCCATGCGAATGTGGGAAAATCTGACCAGCATAAATTATTCATCATGCACCTTTCCAAACCACCAATTTATGGAAACACTCAAAATGACCACATCACTAATTTTCTACCTTCAATGAGTCCAGAGCCAAGAATCTCCGTTTGTTTTTACCAACCATAGGAAACAAAAAACACGTGCAAAAAAAATCACGTGTCATTGTTGTTGATGTTAAAGGCATTTTGGACTGTGAAACTGACACTGAATGTCCCACCCTTGTGACAAATGTCCACTTAACAGTCGTCAGTGTGCTTTGGTGATTGTCTGCGGAAAATCGCAGCGTGTCAGTGTGATGCAGCCATTCTTGTCAAACTGCCCCAGTAGCGATCATACTCATTGCCAAGGCTGTCCAGTCACCTACAAAACTACGTAGAGAGTGGACCATGACAACATAAATAGGTTCAGATATAACTGATCCATCAACAATCTCACTTTATGGAAAACTGACTTCAGGAATTTATAGATTCATAGAGGATTTTACGAACTGTATGTTGTTACTCCCGATTGTGTTCACGAGGAATGCAAGTTGACCGTTATTACAGTCAAGCGGCATCTAATTAAATCACTTTACTAGAATTCTGGTGAAATCCATAGGTAAACATTTTTCTACGTGATACGTTAAACATATTAAAATGCCCATACATCAATATTTGACCCAAATATGGAGTCACAGTAAAATTGTGTAATTATAAAATTAATATCTATATTAAAATACTTTGGTATATTTTTGTCTAACACTGGGAAAATAAATGTAATGTGCAAAAAGGTTTTCTCTTTCAGAGAACAGTTGTCGTAACCAAAGAGTTGCATTTTGAGAGAAATGTATTTTAAATGCAAGGTTTTCAAATCTGCCTCTGACAATATGCCTGAGATTGGTATGTGTTTAACCGACAATTATATCTTTTTTTAATTTAGACTTAAGTTTTACAATATATATCGTTTCTTCGCATGGTAATATTTTTGTCAGCAGAATACATATTACTGTTTTTTTTCCCCCACCCTACATTATACTGTAATATGGAATGAGGAAGAGTGAAACATCTTTAGGCCATACACAAGCCCTTTCTGTGTCTAACTCGTTGGATATGAGGCAGAGTTAACAACTATTAGCACATAATTCATACTTGTGGTGAACAGGAGGGCTCTTAAACATTCAGCTTTATGGGTAGGTGATATTAAAGGCACAGATGTACATGCAAAGAAAACGGACACTAAACAATACATTTATCACGTTACATGCAGTGTACTTCAATGCATTAACGCTGCTGTCAAAGAAATGTTACAAACATTAGAAATAATTGAATCATTAGCATTTGTTAGATTTTGTCTACACAGTAAGACTACGTCAACAACATTATAAACAACATTAAAACAATATATTGATAACTAGGACAGGTAAATCACTGATGCACTCGTACCTAATAAATGAAATACACCCACAAACATGCCATGCTTAAACACCGCAGGCACCACATAAAATTGTCCACAAAGTGTGCAGAACATATTTTAGGAACAGAATAATCTTATTACAGTAAAATATACCACTTTAAACTACAAGTAGGACGACTATGGTGAGTTAACTTACAAATTGCTAACATTGAAGGCACTTAAGTGGCAGTTTAAATATACAGTAGATGCATGTAAATGTATACATACACTGATACAGTATTTGCATACTGTATATATGTTTACATGTATATTTCAACAAGTGAGGAATAATATGTGCCTTCTAAATAGTTTGCCTATTCGGAATGCTACATCTGGGCAGTTGTATATAAAAGAATTGTTTAGTACGCAAAAAAATGCCCCCACACATTTTCATCCATCAATTTTGGGATCGCTTCATCTCGTGATCGTTTGAATTTCTTGCAGCCGAGTTGGTGGGGAAGTGATCAGTATTCCTGAGATCCCCCACCTCGCAGGTCACCGGTGCGCAGCTGTGCACATGCTGTGCACCACTGTGCCTCACTGCTCTTCAAGCCAGGGAGCTGGAACACACGAACACTGGGAAGATAAAAAAAAATGAACCAAATGCAAAAAAAAATACTGCTTGCGTGGTAGGTTTTTCTCTGCTGCGCTGCGCCACTTGGTGCGTTATCCAACGCTTTGCTCTGTGTTCTGGGAACGTTACCGGTTCAGTGCCTGAAGAAGGTCCCAGCACGCTCAGCGAAACGTCGAAATCATTTTAAGGAGGATGAACATGAATGGGTGTTTTATGTAAAGCTTTCATTACTGACTTTATAATTTAGGATACAAAAAATACCCCACATTACCGGGACAATGATATTGTAATCAGTGGCATATTTTATACCTCACCTGAGTATTTACATGTATATGTTTTGGCATTGAGAGAATATTCCTTCAGCTCATACTCCAGCAGGGATTGCAAAAAGTCATTGTTTTTTTTCCCGAATCAGGCATTTGCAGTTTCCCAAAATATGTATGCAAAAGAACCAAAGAGTATGTATGAAAAAGTTAAACTTTTAGTTTTCAATCATTGCATTTTAAAATAAACCAGTCTGCTTTGAAATACCGTTCATTCTGAAGGCAAGACACGATATTCTTCTTATCTTAGTGTAAAGGATCATGAGAATGATATAAAAATAGCCTTTGGAAGTTATACAGTTCCTATCAATATCGTTGTCTTTGATCGGTACATTAAGGTAGTTTTACAGGACACATTCAATGCATTTTAAATCAATGCTTATTACAAAAGCATGATCTGTGGGAAAAAAAGTTTACATATGTTTAAATTATGTCATTCTCTTAAAGTGTCCAAATTTAAAATTCCCCAGCAGTTACATACATGTAAGTTCCAGTAGTTTCTAAAGTACATTTATTTGCCTCAAATGCACTTTACACCTGCCCAACAGGTACCATGTACATCGTCGTGAGAAGGTGACGCCGAAGTTGCAACAAAAAAGAACACGTTAAAAACAAGCAAAATTAAATCCCACAACTACAGTTTTTTAAAAAAAAACTGCTCGCAATCCGTTCACACACTTGTCCCTTCGTCGTCAATGAAATCTATGGCATCGATCATGTTCACGACAGTCGTAGTCTTAGAGTTGCCCATTGCTGCCATTTCTGTAGAATATACCAGAAGCTCCTCCGAGGTTTCTTCAGGATTATGAATCATGGCCAGGTTTCCCAGCGCACCACTGCTACCGTCTGACTCCGTGCCGGCATTCACAACCTGAGGTTCACTTCCCTGAAAAGTTAAACCGGTTATGGATTCGCTAAGTGAAGGCCTACGCGTGGGTCCCTTAGAAGCATTGAAAGCGAGAGAGTGCACAGAGGCCGTGAGGTTTTCCTGACTTCCACTGTGTTTCAGCTCGTTTTCGTCACTCAACATCTGTCCAACCGCACCACCGACGTCGGACTTATTCAGTGGCACGGAATAGTTTCGCTCCTGCGGCTGATGGAGAAGCAATTCCTGCTCCTGTGTTAGGGTCTGAGCGTCGCGATCAAACGGTGATGTGTCACGTGATTTCCGTTGCTGCTGTTGCTCGGAGAACGGCGGAGTTTGTGGAATGGGCTGGGAGCTAACGGAGCCGTGAGCGAGCACGCTGTCAAAGCTGCTGCTGCCCACCGGGGTGGAGTTGGGCCAGGATGGTGGTCTGTCCGTGGAGGGCGTGACACTGGAGGTGTGCTGCGACTGTTGGGCCGGGTTGTGGTGGAGCTGCATCAGCCCCTTGAGGAGCTCCATGATGTTCCTGAGGTCTCTGCTTAGCTGTGTGACCTCCTTGGTCAAGCTTGACATCTGGACACCATGGCAGACATGGATAGTGACAATTGAACAGTTATTGATGTGTAACTTTTGGTTACTACTGTATGAAAGGGCCATGCTTTGGGGCAAGGGAATACTTTATTATATATTGTAAACAAAATAAGCTCAGTTGGTGACCATCGTTGATATTCACATTGAGATCAATCTACAGAGAAACTGACATGAGTGCAAATTCATGTAAAAAACAATGTTATTTATTTAAGGGGCAATATCTCTCCACAAACGCGGATTGCGCGATGAAGCTGGTGACCTAAGTTTGATTGGCAGTCACCGTGAACGTCAGCTATCATATGCAAACCGGTCCTGGGCCTCCCCATTGACCAAGTTGCACTGACCAGCATGGTGCAGTATGACAGACACAGTGTGGGGGAGACCTTCATCCAGCATTGGGTTGACAAAGGGAAGAAGATGATGATGATGGTCATCATTATCATTGTCATTTTATTTATACATGACAAATTCGTTTGCTGATGCAGGGTATACACCAAATCGGAGTGCTGTGCTGTGTTGCGTCGAAGGGGCAGTGTTTGTTACCTCCTGGTTGAGCCGGACTATGCTCTTGTTGGGCTCTTCTGGTGGCAGCGATAACGCCCCAGGACTCATCCGCGTCGTGTCCGCTCCTGCGGCAGGCAGCATTATCAGCAAGTGCACTCGCCAATGTGAAGAGCACACGTTGTGCGACAGTGGAGCTCGCATAGATAAAGCGGACCATAATGAGCAACAGTTAAACTACTCTAAATTTGACAGCTGTCAAAATCGACGTTACAAAAAAGGTATTATGATAATTACAGGGCGATATGAACTGGAAGATAATCGCTTTGCTCTTTGCGAATATTAAACGTATGTGCAGCATTTTCATTGTCACTTATGTGCGTGCGTGTTTAGGGACGTAGAGTGCCTTGATGCAATGGGGACTGTGAATGACACACACACAAATAAAGGAAAATGTGAAAGTGGCTTGCTATGTTTTGAAATAAAAAAACTTTTTTTTACATTGGAAATAAAAAGCTATTCATATGTAAAATATGGAAATATCAATTTCCAGTTACCTATGGTAGAGGTGGTACTGCCGGCATCTTGCCTTTGGTCCTTGTACAGGAACTCAAATCTTTGCTTCACTGGTGTGTTGCCATTATCTTCAATCCCATCAACAAATCTGGGAAGACATCACGAAGTAGGAAGCATGCTGCTGTACTTAATTACAATGCAGTGAAATAAACTTGAGAAAATATATGTTGAATTTTTGGACGAGTCATTTCATTTGTATAAGTAGTTTTGCTGAACAGACAATTTGTGCTACGATATGTACATTTGATATTGTGATTATAATCCAGGTATACTATTTGCAATATTCTGCGATATTATTAGGCTCCTCGGAATGTTTTCCTTTTCATGTTTAATTCTCTCAGAAATAACCTACATTTAAAATACCCACGTACATGCTTTGACATTATGTTTATAGTCTGTAAGATTAATTACGATGCTGAATAATGAAAATGGAACCTTTGTCATGCTCAGATTTATCAAACCTATAAGATGATTTATTGAACAATTATAATATAAATAGTAACGGGATGGATTTAGATATTTAAGCAACAAGATGAACATTTAATATTGGGACCTTTCATCATTTTGTTCTCACAGCGAAAATAAAACACAACTCAGGCTCGCCGGTGAAAAATGTCACCGAAGGAGGTAAGAGAGGGCTTTACCATTCTGGGTAACGGTAGCAGCGCATAAAAAAGTCAATTCACTTGGCCTGGTTTAGTCACTGGCACAAAGGCAACAACAACAGATGGACTGTGCGTAGGGCTGTGAGAGACCTGCTGGCGCTGCGCATGTTCTCAGAAACATGTGGGAAATGGGAAGGTGAAAAGTATCCCATTTCAAGTGAAAACAAAGCACCGTGTTTTGCCTGCGTTACGATGTAACCCGCTCATTCCTCGGCTAAGTCGGGTTCAATGAGATGTTTACAATTTTCTGCGAACGCGTATTGCTTTAATAAATCTTGTCAGCGCTGGCGCTGCTCAGGGTAAGCACGAATATAATCAGCATTTAATTCCGCTGCCTGAAGGCATAATTGACAAAGTTAATATTCAGGCAGCAGAGGCACTAAATTAGCACATCAAGTGCAATTTCATACACTTAGGACCTTCGGCAGATGAAAACGCAGCAATTAATATCGTTATGGCCAATGGAAGTTGATTGTGCCATGAATGCACGAGGGATGCGGTTTGCTATTGCAGTTGTTCACATCTTAGCAAATTAATCAGTGATGCCTACCGTGAGCACACAATGTGGAGTCGTGACCTCAGCATTATCTCTCCGTCCGTGCGATAGGTATGGTAGCTCTTAGGTGGCAGCGTGGTCACGTTGTTCACAACCATCACAGTTCCGAATGGAATAGTTTGGATATTTCCCAGTACCGCGCTGACACATGATGATCAACGTCGTATGAAATGTCACTGCAGCAGCCAAGTAGACATTTATTTTCAGGCACCTAATAATTCAGTTCCTTCGAGCACCGAATGCGCAGAACGAACGTTGCCAATAGAGTTCATACCGATTACACAGGCTTGCATATTTAACAAAAGGCTGATAAGACAAGTGGTGTGCACAGATCCGTACCTCTCAGATGTCACTTAGCCGTGAAATTAACCCATCTTGTTGTAACTTTAATGGCTCAACAGGTTGCGTGAAAATAATTTACAATTGCTAATCATGATACGCAATAAACGGCGCATTACTAAAGTGGAACATATAGGAGGACACATTCAAAGATAATAAGGCAGGGCCATATTAAATGATCTGAAATACCCTCATTTGCATTTTAATCCTCATCTAAATACGCAAATCCCTGGTGTGCACCATGCCATTTAAATTTATGAAGCTATGTGAAATTCTCAAATTGTTTTTTTTTTTGCAATCAATACGTAACGGCATGATGCTGTGTATGCAAGGCACTTGATGAATGCTGAACATTCTGGTTACAAATATACAATGTCAACAAATTATCCAGCTCATCTTAGCTCTCCAGATTAAAATGGTGCATAACTGGCCTATTACTCGACGATTTAATAAAATATATAACAGAGGTGGTAAAAATGCACTTTTTAATTTAAGAGCAAAATCCTCTCGTTGGAGATAAACTGTTTGGGTGAACCATTGCCTGAATGTTATAAAAAAAAAGATATTCGTAATCAGTATCACTATTTTGACTTTTAATGGCAGAATTATGGGATTTTCATAATCACAATATAATATCTTGGTCATCTTTTCTTTCAGAAACATTGTGTATAAAACAACAAGACATCGTATTTGCGAAGAGTTACACCATCATTTTAGTGACAGCTGCCTTTGCAGTTTTTGCATGAACTAGACATGTAAAAACCTATAAGCAGGGTTAACTAAAAGTAATGACAGTTTTTTTCCTTTACTGTCACTGTGAAGGAAGATTGAGTTTAATGTTTTCCCAACTGACCCTCGAGAAATAATTCAATGGAAATGTCATTTTTCAAAAATTTACATTACGGAATATACCATCAGCACAACCATCGTATAAAAGCAGCCCCCTCTCTTCGTAATGGTGCTTCAAGGTCCTAAATATCTTATGAGTACGACGTTAATGTTAATCTGGCCATAAGTTCATATTCCGTCAGCATGATGTAGCAATCCCCGTTACCTTGGGCTTAGCTCTGGTACGCCGCAGCATGGCACAGTTCGAGGGAGCCTCAGATTATCTGGCTTCAGGCCACTACGGATTCCGTCTAACATCGCTAATCTTCCTGGAATTGCTGTAGCGGCGGATAAGGCCCCATTTTCCGCAACTTGGGGTCTTCCTCCTGCTGCCAACGGATTAGGTTTGTGACTCGCACTCGCCGATCTGTGCCTTAACGTGAGGCGGCGCACAGTCAGCGGCGTCAACTCGTCCTCGTCGCCCCCTTCGGCGTCTTCCTCATCCTCCAAAATTGACGGAAGGTTCTGGAACACGCCCCCCTGAGCCTCCGCCTGTGCCTGTAGAAACACATCTACTTTTAAAACAACAACAACAACAAGTATGTCCCTCTTCACTCTGCCTTGTTTACAAGTGGGGGCAGAAAACTATAATAACCATGGAATGTGTGTGTGTGTGTATGTGGGGAGCGGTAGTGTAGCGGTTAGCTCGCTGCGCTACGAACCCGGCCACCCGAGTTCGATTCCCGCTCACGGCCAACAACACCATTGACGATTGTTTGAACCGGTCCTGGGCCTCCCCTTGGCCGACTCAGCCTCAAATGAGTGTAAAACATCGCCACGACGGAAGCAAACGTGGCCGGGTGTGGTGCTGGCCACCCACCCCCTCGTGTGCTGTGCCGGCCTTCATCGGTGTTCGCTAATAGCACTTACCCTACCAGTATGTTAAGGCTATATGGGGGCTCTTTGTATTTGTGTTTACATTGAAGAGATAAATGTGCAGCCATGCAATGTCTTGCACACACCATTGTTGGCTGAAGGACTCCCACTGACAGCCGACGAGCATTGCTCTCATACGGCAGTACGGGTGGGAAAGTGCTACCCTTTACTGTGTGGGAAAAGGTCACTTGGAGGGAACTCAGAGGGAACAGTTGCACCTATGTATATATGCTGAACTTCTTCTTGGTTCTTTCGGTAAAGTCACGTAGAATGGAAATAATAAAATAATAACGTTTCGGCCACAACGCAAGCAGCCGTCCTCAGGTGAAGAACTGTCTTTCTGACAGACAGCGTCTGACAGACCTGTTCTTCACCTGAGGACGGCTGCTTGCGTTGTGGCCGAAACGTCTTTAGAATTATTTTTTTATTAATGTATTATTTTTATTATTTTATTATTTCTATTCTACGTGACTTTACCGAAAGAACCAAGAAGATGAATCCCTGCAGTCACGAAAGCTTTAAATCGAAATATGCTGAACTTCTTTCGCACCCCGTATGCAGCCAACCATGCTAATGGGTTTCCGGGCCGTGTTGGAAGGGCAGTCGCACTGACCTCTCGGCCCTCACGCAAGTTGTAGGTGAGCTCGCCCTGGATGTCCTCGTGGAACTGGTGCGAGTACTCGGGGTAGAGGTCAAGGACGTCGTAGAGGCCCCGCAGGTGGATGCACTGCAGGTCACAGTAGGTGAGGGCCTTCACATCTGCATTGGTCTTCAGCACCTGGTCCTTGCTGCTCAAGTCTGAGCCAATGAGGTCTCCCTTGCCTGCTCCAGATGAGGGCAACACGTCATCACACGAGGTGGTGAATACCACCGAGAGAGACAGGAAAATAGCCACGTTTTCAAATTGTGGATTAATCTTTTCAATGCTGGAATGTCAAACACACACTCGTGTCATGAAATTACTGTCCATCCATCAGTGACTCATCCATATGTTTGGTTCGATGCCATGGATTATAAACGTATTGTGTGGTCTGAATAATTGCTCACAATAAGCCGTGGGAAATGAAATTATAAAAGCGTTGTGATGAAATCATCAGAGAGGTTAACAGTATCGCCTAAAGTGGTAGAGAAATGCGTTTATGTGCAACACTTTAAAAATGATTCAACAATGCGTTAACTTACGTAAAAAAATAAGTACATTGATGGTTGGTATAAGAGTAGAACATTGTGTGCTGAATGATAAAATGAAATTCTAAATTGAGAAGTGACTGACCACAAAACGTTATATTGATCATTTATTCTGTGCACTGTGACATTCCTTGATCTTCCTTGCAGACGTGGCAATGGATCTCAATATACACTTACTTAGCGATAACGGTTCTATTCACTGGACCTCACTAGAGAAAAGTGATTTTCATGTTTTTTTTTAATAGCACCAGCAGTCCAGTGGGACAAGGGACACCACATTCTCGGACTCAGAAGGCTCTGGGTTTGTCCCTGGCTCTTCAAGGCCCCCAACAGGATAGTCGCGGTTGGCTTTCAACGAGCGGCGGGGTTAGATTTTCTAATTGTTTTTTCCTAAAGTGGTGTCCCCTGGGTTCAGTGAGATTTTTGGCAGGGGATCCCCGGTAGCCCCAGGGTGCACACCGTGACAAGCGACTCCTGCCCTGGTCTCCCCTCGAGGCTTGAAGGCGTTCGGGGAGGCTTTTATTTGGCTCGATTGTCTCTTTTAGACATTTTTTGTGGTGTTTTTTGGTTAAATATGGCGTTTTATCCGGCAAGAATAATTCGAGTTTCGGATTTGGTCGTCTGTCTCGACGATGCACCCCGTGTCGTTCCAATCCGCCACGTCAATGCGGGTTGCGGTACGTGGGTGCAATGTGGCACGTGGGCGGTTCTGGCGCATGCGACACTTTCATTGTTCCTTGCTGGGTAGCTTCGTGTTATCTGGGCTTGTCATTATAATCAGATATAATTAGCGTTACTAAAATGTGGCATGCTTGCTTTTTCACTATCATTCTTTGCATATACGACTTGGCATTATGTTTTAGTGTTTATTTGAGTTTAGGTCATTTTTTGCTCTTTGGCTATATAAATTATATTTTCTTAATCCGACATTTTACACTTCCGCTTTATGATGCGTTGGTGTGATATTGCTTTGTTTTATTCCATGCACCAGGTCTTGACATTGTTAAGCAATTATGGATCTTATAACGATTGAGCTCTTTTGCTATTCAATAGATGGTTTGTCAGTAACTTAATCCGGCTTATTGACAAAGTTATTTGGTGCTTTGACTTTTGACATTTGCCATGACCTCATATGTATGTTAATCTTGGGCTGGCCACTTGTGTAAAAGAGATTTATTGCCAAAGAGCTTAATTGCTTCCAGCTTACATCGTCTTTGTCATCTACATGCCCTGTAGTATGCACGTTTGTGTAGATATATATATTTTATTTCCTTGTTTCACCTTCGTCATGGCATGTTGTTCAGCAGTGTAGTTTGTTGTGTGCTATCACGAACCGTATTATTTGTTATATATATATTTATTTGATTAATTTCTCTTTCCTTACTGAATGTAAATTAATGGAAATTCTGCAAATAAAGTGGAATCGTTTTTTTTCATGCAACAAATTACGGTGCGCTTCAGAGAGCCTCTAACTTTATCCTGCCGAATATTAGAGCGTGCCTTGCCAGATGTCAACCACAGGGTATCCTAATCGTGCTGAGTGTAATCACACGTGGAGCAGCATGGTGCAGAGACTGCCTCAGTGTACCGAGGATCAGATAACAAATTGGAAAGAGAAACGTTGACGGCGGAACCCCTTGTAACTGGCTTGAACGCGAAGAAGAAAAAAAACCCCGAGCTACATTCGCAGACACTGAGAGGTGAACTCAACGATGTTAAATAAAATAAAGCCTCACTGAAAAGAAATCTATACTACTTTCTTGGCTGACATTAAACCTTGTTCACTTTTCATCCACTCGTGTTTTTTTGGTACAATGTGTGGTTCAGAGGGGGGTGTTAAAACATTATTTTTGACTTGGGCAAATGGTAATGAAGGCACGCACTAAAGTAATACAAGATGACCCACGCTGCTTTGAACAAAAGTGGCAAATGGATGTGTTGTGCTTCCACTCAACCCTTACCGGTGCCCAAAGCACAGTGCTGACGACGACCTGTGCCCTCACTGGGGCTGCCACCTCCGAGGTACAAAAAACTGGGACTTATCGTGGCAAGACGGGTATCTCACAATGCCCGAAAATTGGAGAAATGCATATAAATGCATTCATCTCGAGTGATGTATCTATTGTTACGCAACTGACAATAAACATTTGTTGTTGTTGTTTTTATGTCCTGGCAAGACTTCTATGTTTGCCATGACAGTGACCTCAAAAAGAGGACGATCCTGGGAAAAGCAGGACGGGTGGCAGCCCCCGAGCGCTCAGCCCTGCCGAGTGCAATGCAGCACCACCAGGGGTTAGGGGAGCAGTGCCACATGGCCATGGCCCAAGGGGCCAGGTTCTGGTCCAGCAACCCAATGATCCCTTTAACTTGGTCCAGAGATGCTCCCTTCCTGCACATATTTACTTCCCTGTATCTGTGATCATTGTTACTGTTACCACCGTTACGAATATTACATTGGCTTAACATTACGGTATTATCACCGTTATAATTCAGTTTTTTTTTCTCTCAAATGCGAATTTATTTCAGAATATTAGCCACTGGGTTGTTAATTACGTGTTTCGTACAGGTGTTACATTTTCATTTCAGGAAGCCCCTTGGGGGGGGGGGTCAATTAACATTACGGGGACATCTCGGCACTGGCACAACGAGTCTGGACACGATGAAGGAGATGCATGCAACCAGCTCAGCTCAGCTCGAGGAGCTGAGAGTATCGGTGTGACGATAAAAACGCACACCCAACTTTTTCCCTTTAAACCACAGAGGGCAAACAAATAATGCGTCTCACAATTACGGTATTAGATCCAAGAATTTTCACCAAGTTTGTTTCTCAGCCAACGTGGCACCTTGTCATCGATTGCTACGTGAAGTATAGATTTCATTTTATTTTTGTGCTTGTGATTTACGGAAAAAAATAAAACGTAGTGCTACGATATGGAGATAAGGCCTATGCTATGTCTTCCTATTTAGGACAGTGCGAAATGTACGACTGGTACAAATTAAACCTTGAAGGGTTTACAAAGCAAACCACGAAAATTCACCTCTGCTCACAATCAATGAGTGATGTCGAAATTGAATTACCTGTGACATGATGCGCCGCGTAGATATATTATTAAGTAATGATTATGTAGCACCAAGGACTGTATATGAAATTAACAGAAAAATCTCAACGCTTTTAGCTTGCGTGTTCTATTCCCATTGTTATAAAATGCGGCCGTGTCTGCAATGTAAATCATTGCACAAGGTAGGTCAACCTCTATGCAATCTGCAGCCTTAGTCCAAAAGACCATAGAAAAGCAATTTACTTCAGTAATTTTCAGATTTGATGGAATCACTGCGTGTTTACCGAGCGGTAAAGGTGCAGCCCCTGCAAATGCGAACCCAGCGGTTAGCCGAAGGGCCTCTGCTGGGAGGGAGCTCTCCAGAGGCCCTCTCGAGGGTATTTGGTCTTCTCTTCCATGCGGGCCGGACACCTTTTGAAGTGGGATACCCACAATTTACCCCACAATTAACCCCACAATTTACCCCACAATTTACACTGCTGGGCGGACAGAGGATGAGAGTTACTTGCGAAAACTTGCCTCAAATGCCATGCCATGCCATTGTTATTTATAAATATAATAAGTAGCTTGCAAGTATTTTGTTCACACACACTGGCTGTTGAACAGTTATGAATTATTACAGTACATTATTAGAATGATTTTTGTCTTTCAGTGGATAGCCTTCAGGGTTCTATTTGTAAGTAGCAGTGAGCTGTGGTGAAAAGGAAAGCATTTATTGTTGTATTTATACTTTCTGTTTCCGTAAAATAGTTAAAATGAAAGAAAAATTAAAAGGTGGATTATGACATTGCAAGATCGTGAAATATGGTGATAAATTCGCTAGGCCTTTATCATGACTTCAAACTAAATAAGAATGCAATTCACTTCATACTAAAAAGGATATATCCAGGTAAAACTACTGCATGACCTATTTTGTTTTTAAAATTAGATTTATGTAGAAAATATGTGTGTGTGTGCACATGTGGGTAGCGGTTAGCGCACCGCACTACAATATCGGCGATCCGGATTCGATTCCCGCTCACGGCCAACACCAGTGACGATTATCTGAACCAGTCCTGGGCCTCCCCTAGGTCGACTCAGCCTCCATTGAGTACCTGGTGCGGTGTGTAAACATCGCCACTGGGGAGACAAAGGTGGTCGGGCGTGGTGCTGGCCACCCACCCCTTCATGTAACATGTCGGCCTTCATAGGTACTCGGTCTGTTCAGGCTAGACGGGGGATCTTTATCGTTGTCTTTTATACACGTGTGTGTATATATATAGTCCGTGGTGAATTATTTACGTGACCCAAGGTGGAGTTGTATTAATGAGAGTCTTATTTAGAATTCAGGGAATGGGTACATCGGCGTATATTCTCCAAAGATTCATGTAACCGCTAACTGGTCTCCACCATTATTTTACCAGCTTGCTATGAACATTCCCTAGGCCATTTAATGAATGCTCCAGAATGCACCAAAGTGTTGCTTCATGAGACAGAAGAAAGCAGCAAATATTCACTTCATTGAACACTTAAGCGACCAACATTTATATCAGCTAAAGAGCCATTCACACGTTTTTTGCCAGTCGTGTAACTGTTACGTGTGCCGGCAGAGCAGCTGAACTGGGGCCAATAGGCTAGAGGGTCAGAATCAGAATATTTATTTAGACTCGGTCCTCGGCGCTAGGCTACGAAGAAGGGGTGGGAATCGGACGGGGTGGGACACGGGGGTGGGGGGCATTTTATTTATTTTCCAAGACCCATGCCGCTGCGTTTTGCATCATTTGAGTTATTTCTTTTGAGGAGCGTCTCACCAAGATCGTGACGTACCAATTCCACTGAACCGGCAATAATGTCCACGTGTGTTGAATACATGCTTTCGGAAATGAGCTCACCCAGAATGGCAAGCACCATGTCATCCTTGAGCACCTCCATGGAGCCGGAGCAGACAAAGTAGAAAGCTTGGAGTGCATCCCCCTGGCGAATCAGGAACTCCCCAGGGGCACAGAACGAGGGTTTAATGCTGAGCGAGAGGGAGCGTAGGCAGCCGCGGCTTGCCGACTCGAAGATGGCAAGCTGCAAGATCTCCTTGTTCATGTGCATGGCGATGTCTGCACGCAGCTCGTCTGGGAAGTCCTTGAGCAGCTGGCGGAGGAGGAGGAGGACGAAGGTGTGACGCTGTGACACAAGTCGGGGGTGGTATGATCCCCCCCCCCCACATTGCAATTGATGCCGACGCTCTGGTGATGTGTATGTGTGCGTCGGATTGAACGTGCGACAGCCGACTGTTTACAATGCGTGAAACATATTCGCGATTGTGAACCTCTAGGCAAGAGGAGCAAACGAGAGAGAACATGCTCGACCAACCACACATGTGAGACGGGCGAACAAGAACATGTGAACCTCCTAATTGTGATGTTTCGCTGAATCATTGGGTAAGAGGTGAATCGTTATTTGCCAAGTTCTTCCACTAATCTACTGATGAGCAAAAGGGACGACATTTATTTATATATAAAATAGAGAACATCACGTGTTTAATTCATTTGGCAAAATATTGCATAGTCCAGAGGGATCACGATGAACAGTACGTTTTGAATAAACTTTGTGGAGACCTTTGGTGCTAAATAAAACCATGACATATTCTTGGCATTATAAGAATACCATTTCAATGTTTGTCATGGGAATGTTTGTGTTGAAAACTGCATTAAAAAAATCGGTCTATAGTTAGGATGGTGAAGTCAGATATGAAATTATTTACAAGTGAGAATATGTTTAACGCAGAGTTGTGTCGCTGTGAAACGTTGGGCTATATAAGGAAAACAATGGTCTAAAAATTCAAAAACTAAAACCTGCCACTTGCCCGGCATCTGCCTCTGCGTATGCTGTTTAATGAGACACTTAAGTGATAGCCATTCCGTAAAATATTACATCTCATTTGTACTGATTTGCAACGTGTATTCCAAATAGCAAAAAAAAATACGAGTTCATTAGTGCCCAGCATTTTGAAACATGTGTCATGTCTTACAGTGCGCTGATTGGCCGCTCCTGAAGAACAGAGTAGGCCAATGATGTTAGGGACCAATGTCAATGAAATGCCACTTTGCTCACGTGATTTACTGTCATAGGGGACTGACTTGGCAGGATGTGCTTCATGTTCTATTGATCCTGCGGCCAATTCATCAACCTCTTCAGGTTATCTTAACTAGGGCACACCAATGCGGGGATGTAACTAATTATCACTTTCCCTAGACATATAATGATTCCCCCCTCGAGTGATTTAGTGAAAATTTCATAATTTTGGGGGATTATGATCCGATTCAAGAACCGATACATTTTTTAAACACTATATTATCCATGATAGAGTTTTTTTGGTTAGATCGCGTAAATATAAACATGTCCATATTATTTGGGTCTTTTGGTAAGGTCACGTAGATAGGTTCAAAGCAATAACAAAAAACTACGACGTTTCGATAGCAAAACATCAGGCGATGACGAAAGACCCAAAGAATATGAATCCCTGCAGTCACGAAAGCTTTAAGTCAAGATATAAACGTGTCGTTAAACCTGCCACCACTCTGCACAGCCAATTAGTAAGGATTGCTACGTAAACAAAACGTGCTAATTCGTTACTCGTTCCGCACCCACGAATTGTAAATTGTAAACGTTGTGAGTTTACTCTCCGACACTCCCCTCTATCGATTATTTCTCGTCTCAGATTTACCATCTCATCTGTATTTTTATTTTTTCTGTCTTCTTTGTATAGTTTTGTACATTCCATTAACACAAATATAACATCATTGCGTACAATTTTGCATAAAGAATTACGTGCAATTTTCATAAATTATACACGGGCATAATAATACTAGGTTTGATGTATGTCTCGTTGCAAAATAAATATCGATTTTAATAAATTAATCGATGCCTTGCTATTTTAACACTCACTCACGTAGCTAATGAAACTTACTGGACATAAGGATCTTGTCGTTTTTTTTTTATATCACAGTTGCTGAGCACAGGCCAAAAACCGCCCAGCGGTCAGCAACAAACAGTTCCACTGAAGGCACATTCGATAAAAGCCAGCAAATTTTCTTGACTCGAGCAAAGTCACACGAATTCGGGAAACGAAACAGCAGGATGGAACTCCAAAAGTGGAGCAGTGCGAGAAAAAAAGTAGAAAGGTGAATTGTTTTCGCCTGGAGTGTGGTAGTTGTCGAACACAGCTGGGTAAGGTACAGAAGCGCCGGTCTCCCCGCTGGAGTGTCCGCGAGGCTGTGTGTGAAGTGCACGGACCTCGTACGTGTCGATGCCGTTGTTGACGGACCACGTGGTCTGGAAGTACTCGAGCATGCGCTGCTTGAGCTGCTTGGGCAGGCGGTGCACGCGGATGAAGTCCTTGAGGTCCTTGGTGCGGGTGTGGTACTGCGAGCGGCGCGAGTACATGCGCTGGATGATCGCCGTCACGTTCCCAAACACCACCGCGTGCATCAGCGCTGCCCAGGGGTTCGCAAACGGAAAGCGTGGTTGAGAATAATAGCAAGTGACCCACACGCTCGCTCGGTGCGGTGTTCATCTCAAGGGCGGTGACGTGACCCAGAGGTCGTGCGTTGGCCGCTTGTTGTTGCAGAGGATCGCGGTTCGAAAACAGCGGTCACCCTGATCAATACTGCGGGAGTATTAACCGTTAAATAGGCATTGGCTGCTCATACAGTGTCCGTTAAAGATCACGGCCATGTCTGCCGACATTAGGGTTTGAATTAGACAAAAAATGTAATAATCTGCAAAATTACCCACACTGGTAGGCTATACTCGTCTGTGAAACAGAGCGCCTGCATCATAGCCTTGCTAATGATTTCATTTGAGATCCTTTGGTTCTGAATGAATGCTGGAAATGTCATGTTTTTGCAATGAGGACCAGTGTCTCCCATAGGACAATCTTTATGGAATTTCCCACAAAATGGTACTTATTTGACCAACCTCAAAGGGGATTACAATGAAGTCTATTGATCGCTTACTAGAACTGGAACTCATATCCTTTAACCACAATGCTATTCGCTGAATATATCATTATGAATTTGTTAAAATGTTACAGGTTATGACACATTGCATGAAGATAATCGGCTCTCTAAGCCATGCAAACGAATGTGTCGATGTGGTTATGACCTATATCCCACAAATTGTGATTGATACTATAACAAAAATGTACATGCCAAAGTGACCTTATGAAATTAATCAAAAGCCCAGGGGTGTTATGTGTGGGTTTATCATTGCAATTGCAATTGTAATTGACAATTATTTTCAATGTCGTTTAATTGCTGAAGAATATTAACCACCCACATTACGCTCACAGACAGTACAGTGGTAATACTTTTTGCCTTGTATTTTAATTTTAAGCGAAGAGAAACCTTCCAATCTGTGAAAACCCAAACTAATTTTCCTGCACCGACACATATAAAGTATAACATAAAGCTGAACAGTTGAAACAAATGCATTTTTACTAAATGTTGCTCTTTGTGGAGAGAGGATACATATTTAACGCATTTTAAAGTAGTTTACGGCTAATGAGAAAGCAGACTGCGTGTAGTATAGAGGCAGAGATAAGGCGAGAGGATGGATGGTTGCTGATTTCCCAGCGTGCGATTGGTGCTAAGATAGTAGATTAGAAACAAGCACTCTACACGGAAGGTCCTCATCAGTCCTGGCATGGCTCCCTTCCACGAGCAAAGAGGGTGAATACGCAACTCCATGTTGTTAATGTCTTCACAAGACATCGTCTGTTACGGTCACCGACTGTGACGCATATTTTGTTTGTATGTACAGTAGAAAAATATTTTTAAAAAAATATATTAAATTAACAGTGAAACGCAGCACAGGCGAAATAAAACCAGACTAAACCCAACACATAAGCGCCTGTTGCCACCAAAAAATATCCCTCTATTCTGTGTTATGAGCCTGTTTGTCTATTCTATAATTAGATCGAATCATGCGTGGAATAAAATACAAACGCTGCTTTGAAGCGGGCCTTCTTTGTCGGAACGTATGGGGGGCTGCAGGACAGATTGATGGATCCCCTGGCCTCACAGCCTTACCTCCGATGAGCATAGCGCAGACGGAGAATATCTTCTCGGCGTCGGTGTTGGCCGACACGTTGCCAAAGCCCACGCTGGTGAGGCTGCTGAGAGCAAAGTAGAGCGAGGCGATGTAGGCGCTGCGAGTGGACGGACCTCCGCCCGTGTTGTTGGTGTGGAACGGTGTCTCCAGCTTCTTGCCCAGTTCGTGCAGCCAGCCTGCAACAAACGGGTCCACGTGGAAAGCCTTTGGAAATCGGTTTGATTGAAAAATAATTGATACTAACCACTGGGACGTCTCACGTTGGATTTGCCCAAATTAACGGGAAGAAAACATTAACACATTGGTCAACAGTACCGCCTGCTAAAAATGACAAAACATAAATTTAAGTCAAATTTTAAGCAATGGCCCGACTTCAGGGCAGAGAGACAGAGAGGGCAGAGAGATTGAGTGATTCGTCGCTGAAAATTGCACGATGAACACTCTCATCTCTGGCCGCTTTCTCTATGCCATGAAGAAGCGCCATTGCCCTAAATGTTGCCTGTTAGATTTGTTTCACACTTCATGGGAGTGTTATTGACAAATGTGTTTTTGTTGTTTATTATTTGCACGCGTGCACCGCTGCCAACACTTTGTCACACATTCGTGTCATATTTACAATGTTTGATTCGGGATACGCTATTAAATAGCTGTTTAAGCTAGCTGTAGGATATACATTTTTGTTGTTATTTTTTTCATCAATTAAATAAAAAAAATTGGCCTGTGTCATTCTTACCTCTGTTTTTTTAGTCGCTATACAAATTGAATACGTTTTTTTCTTTTATGTAAAAACTAAATCACACATGTACGGGAAAATAGCACTCCAATTTTAGGTAATATTAAGCTTGGCGATTACCCAGTGGTGTTCATTTTGGCACACAAAAGCCAATGTGAATTCCTGATACGTGTTTGTGTAATAACGCTATGGAATACACACTGACACCAATAAAGCCGCCCCTCCCCCCACTTCTCAGAAAGCTTACCAATCACAGATTCTGTCCAAATAGGCCTAAACCTCCAAAAAACACAATTCGTTTCTCCCAACACATTAATGCGTCTGCAGCTGAAACACACAAAAGAAGAAATAAATGGCATCCACTCTAATGCTTTTCAAATGTGTTGGATAATCTGCCGCTCGTGTTTTATTACTGGCTTACATTCTCTTTGCAATCCAACTAAACATAGAGGAATTTGATTTGAATGAAGCGGAAGAGATTATGGAAGTCTCATCTGCATGGCTTCTTATCCGACTTCAAATACAATGTATACAGCACTGTATACGGTGTGGTGTGTTTAGTGCGGCAGCGTAGCGGTTAGCGCGCTGTGCTAACACCAGTGACGATAAAACCGGTTCCTGGGCCTCCCCAAGGTCGACTCAGCCTCAAATGAGTACCTGGTGTGGTGTGTAAACATCGCCACTGGGGAGATAAAGGCGGCCGGGCGTGGTGTTGGCCACCCATCCCCTCGTGTGCCGTGCTGGCCTTTATAGGTAACAGCACTTTCCACAACAGTCTGTTCAGGCTATATGGGGGCTATTTGTCTTTATATGATGTAAACACGTGGTGCACGTGTGTTAATGCAGCCCATACAGAAACAAACAACTCGAGGAAACTATCAGAATGCGCGAGCCATGGAGCACACTGACTCTAATATTCAAGTCACGTGTTAGATTCAAGGTCTGGGTGAACTCAGGCTATTTTCCCTTTTAAGATTTAAAAAGTTGAATGAATACTTAGGGGTCGTCTATAAATGACGTTACGCGATTTTGGACGGTTTTGACCCCCCCCCCCCCATCGTCACACGGCGTCACAAAAAGTCAGACCCCCCCTCAAATATGACGTCACAAAGCTCTGCCCCCCCCCCCCCCCCCAAAAATAAAACATGCTTCAAATCGCTTTAAACTACTGTCATTGTAGTGCGTCTTTAATGTGGCGCTGCACTCTGATGTTGTAGGAGCAAACATTTTTTAAAAATTCTATTTAATTAAGTAGAACGTGTTGTCTATATTTGCGCATTTTGACATGACGTCACATTTCTCAACCCCCCCCCCCTCGTCACACATCGTCACAAATGTCTGACCCCCCCCCCTAGGTGCGTGACGTCATTTATGGACGGTCCCTTACGTGAAATATCAACAAATAACACAGCCCCCTATCAATAGAAATGTGAAATTATCACCGTTGGCTAAAATGGTGGCAACGGAGATGATTGTGTCCACTGCGGTGTGTTACCGCATGCTGTTGTTCAGCAAGTATAGACGTTTCGCTCCAACTGCGGGGGGCTTCTTCAGGAACTTAATTCTCCCGTTACGTGGAATAAGCTCTTTAAATGATGTTGGCATTTACTTTGAACGATTTAGTTTCCCAGATTTGCTATGACTAAATTAATAGATTCAGTTTAAAAAATAAAATTCACATTGTTAGATCAATTTATGTATTATTATTCTTACACTACTTCTTTATCCAGGAAAGCCTCATCGAGTCTCGTAACTCCCTTTCAAGCGGGTCCTGCCAAAGTTGTTTCCGTTCGCAGTCGGGGCGAGGTTGCTACGCGTAATCTCAAACGAGTATTCTTCAGGTCATTTTTATTTTCAGACTTGGGATGCTTTGGTTTTAGCTCAGGGAGGAAGCCAAAGAACCCGGGAGGCGACCAATGCAGAACCTGGGGAACAACTTTGAAACTCCCCACAGGAAGACACCCGAGTCGCGAATTGAACCCAAGATCTGCATGCTGTTCGGCAAAATCGTTAACCACTCGGCAATCCTGCCGCTCCGTAGAGCAAAATAGAGAGAAACTTTGGACATCACGCCCAATAAGAAGAGAAACAAGCCTGAATGTACGCTGGAAAGCTTATTGCTCAAGGACACAGAGATTCGACTTGCCTAGCAGTGCACCGTGCCCGCTTGCACTGTCATTGTGTATCACATTCCAAGCAAGCAGTTAGCGAGACGGTGGTGTGCTACTCACACAATGCAAATTATTCGGTGTCATTACGCTCGAGTGACGGTTACTTTTGCAATGCGATGAAATACGTACGTACAATGAATAAGCATCGCAGATTATAAAACGTTATGCGATAATATCCAAAGGGTTAATAACACCATGAACGGATGTACAGTAATTAGTCTCAATTATTTCACCAAACTATTTTCAAATTGTGAGATTGTATGACCAGACAATGCTCTAATTAGCAGGTATTATATTTGTATATGCACATGCTCTTCTCAAAGGTGCACTTGTGAGCCCAGTTAGGCACACCGTGTTCAGGTCAAAAGAGTTTCAGGATTGGAAAAACTGGGAAAGTGGACAAACGAAATCCAAAATCATTGATAAAAATCGACGCGTGCACTCTCGCACTGTCAATATTGTTAATTCTGTGCGTGCAGCTTCGCATACGGGAGCTTAGGCAATGCACTACCAAAACCTGAGTTCGATTCCCGGCCACAGCTCACATTGAGTGTGATTTCAGAACGATCCTGAGCCTCCCTTTGGCACACTCAGCATGAAATGAGGACGTGGAGTCACTCCAGGTCCTCATTTGGAGTGGCGGTTAAACATCGGCACTGCGGAGACTTGGATGGCCGGCCACTGTGCTGGCCACATGATACACTCATGCGCCGTGCCGACCTCAATACTTGTAGGTGCTCCCTAACAGCAAATGCCCCAGCAGTCTTTGAAAGGCTAAATATGTGGTATCTTTTTTTTGTGCTTTTTAAAACATCGTTTTTGAAACTGGTTTCTGGGGTTTATACCTATTCCTGAAGTCGGACAGCACACGCAGATTGTGTGCACGCACACACGTGAGCTCATCTCCACATTTAGCCTGAAAATGTGTATCAGCTGATTTAAAGGTGATTAAACACTGTCTGTTAGTGACATATTGTGCTTTAAGAAGTCACTGGTCATTCAACACATAGGCTTTCGTGACCAATATTATGAATCATATCTTTTTTTGGTCAGATCGCATGAATAAAATGTCTGTCGTAAACCCTCATCCACCCGATGACGCAGGTGACACATTTTGTTTTGTTTAAATGGAATAATACATATTTTGAAAAAAAACAAATAGATTTCTCAAAATCTTTGCCAGTATAATATCGGAGCTTTAGAGGTCCGGAGTCCTGAATGCATTTATCCATTCTACGGCATTGTTTAACGTTCCCCTCACCGATGTCCCAGCTGTGACGGTCATTGGTTTCGATTTCCGCTCTGCCGATCTTGTACCAGATGCACGCCATCCAGTGAGCGAGCAGACCGAACATGAACATGAGCAGGGTGAGCACCACCGTGCTGTACTGCGAGTAGCGGTCAAGGTTCTGCAGCAGTCGCAGCAGCCTGAGCAGTCGCACCGTCTTCAGCAGGTGCACCAACGTTGTCTGGACACGCACACGGAGCTCTGGTGGGATGAGGCAATTCTTTTGCAGAAACAGAAACAATTTTGTACACACCCTGGTGGCTGCGAGGTCACAATGAGTTGGTTTTTTTTTTTCAATAAAAAAAGCCAAGGTGAAGGAATGAAAACCGTTATTCACAACCAAGGGGCGGCCCACTGGGACAGCGTACACTTTTGAAAGTTGACTTTACCAAACCCTCACTCACCAGCAGTGGTGAAGTATGGTCAAACAACCCCAGCAGTGGATTGACAAAGGAACGCACATTCACGTATCCGAGCGCGGGAAAAGAGATTTGCATAGATCCCAGTGATACGAGATCCAAATAACAAAGACAAAGATCTGCCGTATAGCCTGTAACAGACTGTTGCGGCAAGTGCTGTTAGTGAGTGCCTATGAAGGTTGACACAGCACACGAGGGGGTGGGTGGCCAACACCATTCCTGTTTACACATCGCACCAGGTCCACATTTGAGGCTGAGCCGACCTAGGGCAGGCCCAGGACCGGTTCAAATAATCATCACCGGCGTTGGCCATGAGCGGGAATAGAACCCGGGTCACTAGGTTCATAGCGCAGCGTGATAACCGCTACACTACCGCTCCCCCCATATACAACCTTGATCTCAAACACAGATGGTTGAGGTAGGGGCCACTGGGGCTTAACACCTTAGAAGACCCTGTAAATACATGGTCCATATTCCTCATTGTGTCTGGTAATTCCCAACACAACCTCCCAAAGCATCAGGTGTGACACCGCCAATATTAGCGGCCACTTGCAGGGCACGTAAAAAAAGTCTGATGCGCGGACAGCAGGACCGCTGTGTTACTTTACATACTCGGTTGCTTACGTGTCGTTTTAAATGTGCATGTTTAACGAGTGGCTCAAAGCGTTTTACAATTTTGCATGGAGATTTTGTTTTGATACACGCCTATAATAAATAAATGTCATTATACAGTATGTTGAGCAATACATATGCATGTATATCACTACATTTTAAAATAACTTCCACTGGGAATATTGCTTCCGGCTGAGAATCAGGCAAGCAAATGCCTACACATATATTGTTTGCTTATGGAAAATACACTGATGTTAATTAAAAGATGAAATTCGCTGCACATGAAATTTTTATGTATATGTAGATTCTAGGATTATAAAGCTGTGCACAGCATCAACAGGCAACTGAAAATATTAACTTAATTCAAACCACAAATATTGTGTATTCTTAGGTTTTTTCGGTAAACCTAAGAATATGAATCCTTGCAGTCACGAAAGCTTCAAATCTAGAAATATTGTGTTAACAACAAACATTTAATTCGCATAGTCACGATATATTCACTGCGGGATAAAAGCCTTCCGAAGGTGTCACCAACTCTCAGAGTCACATGACACAACAACTCAAATAGACAGCTCCTGTACGTGAACACCTCCAATTAGCACGGTTGGCTACGTACGGCGCTAAATAAGTTCAACGTACATACACATCTCATTGCTTCACCTCCATGGAGGCCATCCTCTTGGATGTGTTCCCTGAGCACAATTGTGTACACTCCGTCACACTTTTTCTTGCGTGCACTTTTGAGCTTTTGTTCAAATGTTCTTTGTCAGTTGACATATTTCTGATCATTTGTCATAGCACGCACTGTTTACTGATTAAAAGCTGTCTTCACGTGGCACACGGGTATGTTGCTTTTCATGAATAAGTTTCATTTTCAAAATAATTCCAACCTGCTCTTGTTCACCTGTTCATTTCATATTTTTTTTTATCGCGGTCTGCCTTCATTGACTGCCCTTGGCAAACTTGAAAAGTAATTTTCTGTTGCTCATTTATATCGAGGCACACTTTGATACTTTTTTTTATTAAATTCCTCATACTGTAGTTCATTCCCATTGGCTGTTGTAATAACAATTTAATTAGAAAATCTGAAATAGGTAAAAAAAACATTTTCACGTTTATGCCACGATTTTCCCAATCCAATTCTTACGAATAATATTTTAATATCGCTGCCAGCAGATTTCAGGAATGCATGTTTCCTCATCTGACTACTTTTCTAATATTTATTGACACTTTCTTCATAATCTTAGTGTGAAACGTCCAAGCTTGGAACTGGTATTTATTAGGATTTAAAAATATATATTTAGGCCTTGGTTTGTAAGAGCTTGGGGTTGACTGCATCTGGTTCTTCTAAGTTAAATACATTTTCACAGTCTACAAAAGTTGCGCACAAGGTATCTGATGTGTTTTAGGCCTTCGATTAGAGGCCAACAGTTATCTAAATCATCAAGTCAGTTTCAATAGATTATTGATTTGGGCATTGTTCTATGACTGAGGAGTTTATTTCCGTGCAAACATTACATAATTCTTCTTCTAATGACTGGTCCTGTTCCTCTGATGTCCATGATTATACCATTTACTGTATTTGGTCCGGGAGCTTTTACGTATTTTTCTCCATACCGTGAAAGAAAGTGTTTGTATGACATCTGGCACTACCCCTTCATCTGAAACATGGCTCACGTCCTGAAATATATGCAATTTATGCCTGAGAAATCTGCATAAATCCCTCTACTCTGTCAAGTGTTATGATTCCATATTTCCCCCAAGTGGATAATCATCAACCTCCTCTTTGCAGCTTTCATACTCCCATTGCTTGCTCGAACATCTTCAATGATATGTTTTATTCTCTAATTTAACTTCTCATTATTTTTCTAACTGTTTGAAGAGTTCTGTTTATGCAATATTTAGTTTCGCATTCCCCATCTCCTGTTTTATTTCGCCTTTTCCTCAACCTGTCTTTGTGGTTTTACATAATTGGTTGTCTGCTTGTTAACCTTTCACATCCCTCTTTTAATGAGCTGTCTTATTATCATTATTATTCGAGTACCATTTTGGCATGGGTTACCTTATGCAAAAGTAAGTAAAAGGTGTGGAGATGGGATGATTGGAAATCTTGACATTGTAGAGAGGAATCAGAATGATGATATTCTATTGGAGTTGGCGGGAAGCAGGGGCATGAAACGAATAAAAAACTTTTTCAAAAAGAAGTATCCTTTTAAATTAACTTGGCAGAGATGAAATAGTGAAATTAGAAATGAGATTGACTTCATTACAGTGGACAGTGCCCAGATTGCTAAAGATATCTCTGTTCTCAATAAAAACTACACATGTGGTGATCGATGCCTGGTGCAATGTAGCCAACAAGAGGGAAAAACTAATTAGAGACAAAAACAAGAGAGTCAACTTAAAACAATCTCAGATTTTAGACTCATTATAAACAACAGATTAAAATGCCTAGAGCAGCAAACTGATGAAATAGTTGTGATCCCGTAAATTGATATTAATCATAATCTGCACTTGTTTATTATTGAGGGGTCAACATTTCATCTTAAAATAATTTGTTTTGCGGAATGTCCTAGCAAAGGAAGAATTCATCGTTCAACAAGGATTAGAAACAGAGTGTCATACATTGATACCCTTAATTGCATTAGGACTAAAATATAAAAAAACGCAACACATTTTGCAGACATAGCTCTGGATGTTTGATGTTTGACCAAATATCAAAACTTAACGTGTGTCATAGAAAATGAGGTACAATATGTAAATCCAATCTTCCGTTTTTATATGGTTCATCAGTCCGAATCTACAAGCATGGCAGAAATGTTAATTTCCCCTCGCTGCTAGAAAAACAAACCTCATTTTTTATTTTCCTTGTTACTCTCAGTCTGCTATATTAATCGCTTGCGTAAACATGACACATTTAATGTTGGTTCATGACATCTTCATTTGATAAGGAAGATATTGTTTTATATTGTGGTAGTTAATCTATGTATGCATATGATGTTGTAATTTACTTTGAACGAATCTTACATTGTGCTACAAAGCAATACAAACGTTATCCATAATAGGTTTTTTTTGGGTTAGATCGCGTAAATATAAATATGTCGTTAATCCTGCCACCACTTGACACAACCAATTAATAAGGCTTATCATGAGAAAAAAATATGCCAATTAGTTACTAGTTCAGCACACCAGTGTGTTGGGAGAGTATTTCACATTTTCCACATTGTTAAATTAATATAATGTATTATTATATTTGTTTTCCCAAGAAAGCCTCACAGAATCTCACGACTCCTTTTCAAGAGGGCACTGTCAAGTCTTCAGTGGGCGAGTGATGATTGCAATGCGTAATCCCGATTGAGTGATTTGATACAAATGCGCAACTGAGTTGCTCCATTCCTCTCGCCGAATTGTTTCATTTCACCTCCATCGCTACGAGCAGATGCTCAGAGTCTCCTGCTGGGTGCTCTTGAATGATGAATCACAGTGACGGGACATAATGAGTCCTCAATTATTGCCATAACTCTTCTGATCCAACTGAAATTGGTTGCTTATCGAAAATTAGTTGACCTCCAGAGTGAACCCTTCTAAATTATTTAAGACCAAACATGGCAGCACTGGATTCAGAATTCTCTATGTTGTTGTTGTTGTGAATAACACACTGCCAATCACTCTGCTTTGTTCATGCTAAGCATTGACTCGTTTCAGAGCGCAGCCTTTTTTTAATGTAAAAATCAAATGCACTTGCAACTGAGCGAGATTATATTACGACAGGGCCGATGAGTAAATCACCCTTTATCATGCTCAATCCCATTAGATCTAAGCAAGCTTGGGCCTGGATAGTGCTTGGATGGGTTTTTTGGGTTAGATCGCGTAAATATATAATTGTGTCATTAAAACCCGCCACCACCCGACACAGCCAACTAGAAAGGGTTGTCACGTAAACAGAACGTGGCCAATTCGTCACTAGTACAGCACACCGGTGTGTTTGAGAGCCAAGCCACAACATTTACAATCTGAGTACGACGTTTCACCAGTAATTACAACCAGCTTAATCAGGCGACAGCCAGATTTGTGGAGAAGTCCACCTGTTTCGTTCCTTATATAGAGGCGTAGATGCGGTGACCACACTTCTGCGCTCTTGCACAAAGTGGGGGGGGGGATGATTATATTGGATGATATTGGTCGCGAAAGCCTACGTGTTATTAAACTGAGCTTGGATGGGTGTTCACCATGTGTGAAGCAGGTAGGTTGCTGTAGGCTGCTTCTGGGGAGTACAGCAACATCCGTTGATGTATTGAACTTTGCCTTCCCAAAGTCTATGCTCCCCACCTTCACCAACCTCCTTGACCCAAACAGTGTGGGGAGGCCATCATCCAGCAGTGGATTGAGAAAAGGTCAACGTGTGTACATATTAGCATATTTATTTAATGATTGTGAGAGTTGCAACTATGGGCTGCTGTATGTATTTGCGTTAAATTTTGTGAATGCTGCATTAGTTTCTGGTATTATGATGCATCCGTGCTGTTCAGGATGATTCAAATAATAAAACAAGACGTTCCCCCTAAGCGCATTTGGATATATGTATGAGATACGCTTTACAAATCTAGTGAGCGCTGATCAAATTTAAGGAGCTGCCAAGAATGTTTAAAATGTTTCCCATGTTTGTCCTCCAATTGCACAAAACGTTAACGCTGCTTACAAAAAGACCCTTGAAACACAGTGGTCATGTCAAATTCTTAAAGCATGAACTCAATGAACTCTTTCCTCTTCCTTAGTAATTACATTTTTTTATTATCACATTGCAATTGTTCCATCATTCTCCGTATTACTGAATTGAAGTGTATGACTACATCGGTCGAATCAGATTTGTCCCAAAATTTTCATCATCTCGTCGTGTATGAATTCAAACAAAACAAATTATATGTGAATTAAAAATCAAGTCACATTTATAAAAAAAAATTGCTTTTTAAAACATTTGTGCAAGATCACCTGTTCTTTCACCCGAATTAATATTTCTTGTTGTTAAACGATGCATTTTATTCGCCATCAATAAATTATATCGCGGCTACTGTAATTTTAGCAGGGCCATTGGCTTCGAGCATCATCCAGAATTTGAAACGAAACAAGGATCGTAAAAAAAAAAACTATTTGATGTAAATTATGTAAAAGTTCTTCTTGGTTCTTTCGGTAAAGTCACGTGACTTTACCGAAAGAACCAAGAAGATGAATCCCTGCAGTCACGAAAGCTTTAAATCGAAAAATATGTAAAAGTTGTCTTTTTTGCGAGTGAATTTTGTCTCGTCCGTACTGTGCTCAACCACCACACCGCAGGTCATAACACTTCTCTGTCTTCATTCGCACTCCTTTACGTAGATATTTATTTATTTATTTTTATCCTATAGGACCAGTTCTTTTCAGGAGATATAAAAACTCCAGTGACTGACTGGATTTAAACAAGTCTTCGTACGTAACACAAGGATGGATGTCGAGTCGCTGGCAAGATACATTTGATTTATTGTAAAACCTGTCAGAAGACGACACACCACCGAAGTGCCAGGACTGCTGGACAGTGACTTGCTGGTGGGATCAATGAAGGACAAAATCAGCACCAAGTCAGTTCCTTTCGCGACCCATTGTATGAATTATAATTGATTTCAGAATCAGAAGATGAATTGATACTGGAGAAATCCCGTGAGCTGTAAGGCTCTGTTTCACACATGTCCAGTTAGGGCAGGTTAAAACGTGACGACAACAACAACAACCAATGACAATATATATAACAAGAATAGGAAAGGTAAACAAATCTCTTCAAATAATATACGAATAAAACTAAACACTTTTTTTATCTTACCAGGTAAAGCCCACTGAGCTATTACAATTTTTCAGAATGTGACCTGACCAAAAATAATAGCCCAACAAAGTGGCTTTTCACATTTTTTGGGGTCAGATCTCGTAAAAAGAAAATCAATTGAAAACCAGTTCCTTATCACAGATCCTACAGTGAGTCTGTACACCTGGTTTCCCCCTGCCAGACCCGTCAGTGGGCTTTGCTGAAAAGGTTCCCAACAGAGCAAAGTCTCTGTTCTGTTCATATGTATGTATGTTGAACTTATTTTGCTCAAAGTACTATGGGTGTCCAGAAATGGTAAAGAAAAACCTACTCCTACTACATTGTTTGACAAACATCCTGGTAATTTTTTCAATCTGCAGTTTACGCCATTAAACAAGATCACGAATATTCTGATTGAGCTGATGGTAGAACCTTGAAGTAAACAGTAACCACAGACTCAGCAGGTTCAGTCAGCAGGTAGTAGTTGTAGATTTAATACAATTATAGGATAGTAGAATGCCTGAGGGCATATCCGTTATCTAAGCAATAACCCACAGGAACCCATTCCTAGGACATCCACAATATTCATTCATAAAAATGAATGGTCCTTTGAACGGAAACCACTCTGACTAGACATTTTTTAGTAGGTAATAATATTTAAAAGATACTTTGATTTTGCTGCATTGTGGCCTGCTAGCAACACCGTTTTTTGTCCTTCCCCACCCCCGCACCTCCGATTAGCACGATTGTGTGAAAGAAGTTCAACATACATACGTAGCATCAATACGGGGGACGGTTTAGCCAACATGAACAATAAATGACAATAAAATCCGTACGTACCACAGAGATATTAAATGCATAGAGGAGGTCAAAGGGCAGCGCAGCAATGAGGTCGATGAAGAACCAGGTGGTTACGTAGTGCACGCAGATGGAGCGCCCATCGTAAACTACTTGCCCCGACTTGCTCACATAAGTTGTGCGAAAGTTGAGCAAAATGTCTGTAGAGAGACAACATGAACAAAAAAAAGAACAGGCATAAATAAGTAGAGCAATCCTGGTGGGCCTTGATCTGAGTGAAAAAGGCAACGAATGACGGCAAAAAGGGGAGATTCTGTCATTCTCATCGTCAGCCGCTATCTACCCACCGCCGATCGAAGGCGTCCGTTGCTATCTCTCACAATGCCCCTCCAATGCGACCATCTGTCTAGCTGATGTAGGTTGAAAGCTCATTTCTTTAGCACTGCTTTTTTTGCGTGTAGCTTGTTGCTCTTCCCCAGCACCTCCGATTCGGACGCTTGGCCGGGTACGGTGTGAAAGAAGTTCAACACGCATTGCTCCCTCTCGGCTGTGGGTGTCCTCTTAGATGCGTTCACTGCTTTGGCTGCCACTCGCTCATTATTCTCGACCGCTGGTCAACATCCATCCTCGCAACGCGTCCTGCCCAAGCTCATTTGACTTTTCTTAAGAATGAATATGATGTGTAAATTTACGTCTCTGGCAATATTTAGCTTTTTCAATATTAAGTTCAGTTTTCCAAAAGCACTTCAAACTACTCTCGTCTGCTTATTTATTTAAAAAAGTATATATATATTCTGGTCTCCCTTCAATATTTTGGCCAAGATATTATGCACTCTTGTGTGTGTTTCCAGTTGCGTCCCTCCAAGAGAGATATTAATTTGTTTGGGGAACTTGATGTAACTACGTTTTCTTGTAATGCGTTTAAGTTCAGACTAACTTCGTGGCTTTTTTGTTCTTAATACATTCTTACGTCATTTCCCTGTAGAGCATTACCATTGGTTGTTATCATGGATGTCATGAGCAGCTCTGAGATGGTCAAAATATTTTCACCATTTACGTTCCACTCCTTTGTTTCTCCAATCCAATAATCATTACACATTTTCCATTGTCAATGTGAATGACTTCGGCTTCAGTGTGTCCCCATGATACTTTCTTCTTCATAAAACCTTGGTGTAATTATATGCGTTTCATTATTTTTTGGGAAATGAAAGCTAACTTATTCAGACTCTGAAACTATATTTTTATAGACCTGTTCATTAATATTCTTGGTTCTTTCGGTACTTTACCGAAAGAACCAAGAAGATGAATCCCTGCAGTCACGAAAGCTTTAAATCGAAATCTGTTCATTAATATTTTATTGTGTTTACAACATCGTTGTAGTCGTGTAAACTGTAGCTACTGTTAAGTTTCAAAATATGTTTCATGTTCTATAACAAAATAATAAATAATGCATCCGATGTTTTAGTAATGATCGCAGTTATATATCACTGTGATACATATATATATACATTTGCCGAAGGCAAAAGTAACGGTGCAATTTTGTTTTGTTTTAATGAGACGTAAAACAATGTAAAAAAGAAATGATGACTAATTTCACATGCCAGATATAAACTGTGGTAAGAATTGTGTGATCTTCGGTATCCAGCATATATTATGCAACATTCTGATATGTGAAGGCTAGGCATGACAACCACAAATAATAATTGATGAAATGTAACTCCGGCAGAGTTAACCTGCCAGCTCATTAAGAAGCACAAAACATGCAATGCATTTGGTACTTTCAGCATAATTAAAATGCATTACTTTTGTTAATGCTTGAACATTTTTGCGAATATAAAATTTTCGTCCATAAAATAATGGCTCATGTACACATTGCTGTAAAAGGTGTATGAGTGTAAACGCATAACAAGGTTTGGCTTGAAATTAATAGGAATACGTATTAAGCAAATTGTTATTTATAATTGTTATACAAGTTAGATAAATACAATTGAATTAAAGAAAAAATCCTACAAATACAAAAATGTGTGAAAATATATTAAATACAGTTTCAGCTTAAAAACACAAATATACATCACAGCTGTTCAATTAACCAATATGTGACGTTTAATTAAATGTGTTCGTGGATACATTATATTTTTTCTAAAATTTAGTTTAGCATCAAATTACATAAAGCTAGGTAGGTGGGTGGGACAAAGAGTAAATGCTGTATCAGATAAATAATCTGATTCTGCGGAGATACTGAGTTCTCATGCGAATGGCCATTGCTGGTGAACTTTGCTTCTCAGTCGTAGAAAGTTGATGGTCTCAGCTTGGCCAGCAATGACTGTAAAAAATAGAAACACCAATCTTGCTTATTGTTATATATATATAAATATCCGTGCCTTATGTTTACACATTTTTCGGTGTGATTGTCATGCAACAAACAATTATAGCATGGATAGGTGCCACGCTTGGGATTACACTTGGATAACAGAAAATGTACGCGCACAGGTAACAAACACAACTCAGAGAGATGATATGTTACTGTTAATAAAAGTAAGTGAAAAGTAAGCAACCTTGGGCAAAGGATGATGATCACGAGAAGGGATGGTGACCGATTAACAAGACTGCCGACAAAATCACAGCCAAGTATGAAAACCTGTCTGAGATGATGACTGCAGTGGAGGTGGAGTGATGCGATCAGCCAACTCGCAGGAGTGAGATGGATGTTGGCATTGGCGAACAGTGCAGTATGGTGATCATGTGGGGAGGCCTTCATACAGCAGTGGATTGATCCTGGCTGATGATGAATGAATCTCAGGTGTTGATTATCACCCTCTAGATGCTATTTTCTTATATGGGACGATACATTGACTACTGCGAGAGTTTTTCAACCTCAGTGGCAGGATACCGATGAGCAGAATTACAATTTTCATGTGTCTCTTGGCTGAAATGCCAAGGAACCAGCAACAAACAGCACTATTGAAGGTGTAATGGATGCGAGTTGAGCAAGGTTGTAAAAAACTTGGGATAAGAGACAATGATAAAAGACAATGATGAGAGACAATGATAAGAGACAATGAACACATTCCTGCGGAGGGGGCTGATAGGAACGTTGGGTTGGTCGGTCAATGGCCAGGGTCAACGGCGGCGTGGTGTATTCTGCAAATATGCCACTGTGAGGGCGGGCACAAGCCGGTGTGAGTAGGTTAAGCTTTGAATTTTATAAGGGCACCACGGGGTGACCAGCCCCTCCCCACCCAGCCCCACCCCTCCCACCCCCCACCCAGCCCCACCCTCCCCACCCAGCCCCTCCCCACCTCCCCTCCTCACCCAGCCCCTCCCTCCCCACCCAGCCCCTCCCTGCACGACGGACGGACAGACACAATAATCCCCTGTGGGCTGGTGGAACCAGTGGGTTCCTACCAGTATAAGAGACAATGATAAGAGACAATGGGAGGGAATTCCAAAGTGGAGCAGTAGGAAGACGCATGAAAATAAGCTTTGTGTGACCAGCTGTACGGTGGTTGAAGAAAGTGTGGATGAGACAAAATATGACTTGAAAAAGGAAAAGAAAACACTAAAACTGTTACTCTTTGGTTCTTTCGGTAAAGTCACGTGGAAAGAAAATAAATTACCACCTCTCTCTCTGCTCCCCCCCCCCTCTCTCTATTTAAGGCCTCAACACAGAGGCATTGGGTCTCTGTGTGTCTATGTTGTGTGTCTCTCTGTGTGTGTCTCTGTGTTGTCTCTCTCTCTGCTTGTGTGTCTGTCTGTGTCTCCGTGTCTGTGTTTTATGCTTGTGTTGCAATCGAAACGTCGTATTCTATTATTTAATTTATTTATTTTCTACGTGACTTTACCAAAAGAACCAAAGAGTAATTCCTGAGGTCACGAAAGCTTCAAATCAACTAAAACTGTTGTTTATTCAACATTAACCAATGCTAACATATAATATGGTGTGATAATGTGACAAATAAGTTTGGTTATCATTCAAAATTAAAAAGAATGTTGAATTTGAAGTACAACCTAGGAATCGTTTAATCATTCTGTAATTACCATGTTTCCCTCATTCGTAAATAATATGTTGTGAGTGATGCGCAAATGATGCAGAGTGTGTGATGCATTAATTCCACTTTCAAATTAATTATATTTAGCAGTTTATATATGCCACTGCCTGTTTTGGTGATGTGTGTTTAAGTGGGCTCCCAACGAAATACCCTTTGTGTGCAGAACAGGATTCCTCTAAAACTTGTTAAACAAAAATCATCAGACAGGTGGTAACAGTTGACTTTTTGGCAACCTCATTCTAAGGATTGAATATTTTTCCATTCACAAATGATATATGTAAACAGGTCAGATACACTCAGCCAAATATTATTCAGGCTTTGGCAAATTGCCTTTCAAATTACTTGATTTGTTTTTAACAGCAAGGGGTGTCCAATGTTTAAAATTATAATGGTTGCTCATTGTATTTATATAGGCAGATGATCACAATGCTATTCTTATTTGATATCAACACTGCACAGCTGTTCTACTTTGTTATATTATAGACAATTATAATGTGCAATCTAGATATGTAATGCATGGTAAGCGTGCTGTACTGGTCGTGCATGTATTTTTATTTGCTACGTAACTTTCTCTATGCAATCCCATTGCATCTGTTTCAGCCTTACACACATTATTTTATATACAGTAGGTATTTTTTTAGATGACTGTGTGGATATTTTATAAAGGTGCTTTATGAAAAATCACAATCAACTATTGTATAAGTTAAACTCATGCTGGCACTCTCATTGTAATGTTCAAGTTAACACTCACAATTAACAGCAAAACATCCATTTGTATATCCTGCCAATATTCAGCATTTAAATTGCATCATATTCCTTTTTCATAATTCTCACTGAACCCAATTTATTTAAGCCCAAAAACTAAGTTTTGGTTACTAATTAAAATGAGTTATAAGCATCATGATGAAATGATTAAATGTTATCACACGTGGTCCACCTTTGTTGAAATTAAGAGCCATTATAAATATTCATGCCTCTGATACAATGTTTGCCAATATGGCGGTACAAAATTTACGGTCCAAAATTTACGGTACAAAATTTACGCCAGAAATGCTGACGTTCACCACGGGCTGCGAATTCGCGATAGTTGCACAGCTTCCCCCCACCAGGAAGTCAACGAAAAACAAATGTGGTTTTCACAACTGCTACTTTAATGCCTTAAACAACTGCACGGACTCTGTGGGATGACTAAAGGGTTCACCGCGTGACAAGAATGTGACATTTCCTTGGGGTGCTTCGTAAGTTCCGGATTTAATTGCCAAGCTTATTACGTCCTGTTGCTTTGTTGTAGGCCAAACGATCGATTAACAGGAAGTGAGATGAGCCTTGAGCATGAGTAATAGAGTGTGCCTGGTGGGACATGCTTCCCTAGTGCTGGTCTTAATTAACACAGCTCTGCTCCACGCGTCTCCAGATCAAGATCCCCCATATCGCTGTGTTCCAAACAACACGTCAGCATCCTGCAACTTAAAATACAAACTTCCATAGCAAACCCTGTAAAATAACAACACTAAATATAACCGAATGGTTTACCATTGAAAAGTGTACACCAAATGGAATCAATGATCATATACTGTACTAAGAAATCAGTTAAGGGTGATCGATATACAATAAGCAATCAGGAACAACGTTTGCATTTATATATTTATATAGCATTTTATATATTACATGTGAAAATATATATATATATGATTAGATATTCAACTAAAAATAAAAAATGTTTGGTGAAGTATGGGTTTTCACGCTAATTTAAAAAAGATAATGGAAGATGGTCCAATATATTTGGGCATTCAAGCTCTGTGACACATTCAAATAGCCCAAGATTAACCATTCGACTTAGAGTTCCTCTGAAGGACCTTTAAAACATTACAATAATCAATACACTTCCAAAATTGGTTCCGTTAATGAGAACATTTCCACTGTCGCTCTTTCTTTGTTGTGCAGAAGGTGGCCAAGACTGAGCGCATATATGGGTTACCCTACCTCGATTATCTACAGTACCGTATAACAGAGCGTCCAAGCAATGCAGTTTGTTGTTTTATTTTTGTGCAGTCGCTATGCCACCAGTTATACCAGCTCAGCCACAGTGACGCTTTAGAGGCCATTAAACATTTGCTTGAAATGCAACTCCTGGACTCTGCTTTCAGTTTAATCTTAACAGTGGATGATCGGTGCTTTTTGTTAGCACGGCATCCAAACGATGCCACTTCAAATCAGGCATTCAGATTGGGTAGATATATTTAAGTCTGCTTTGAAAAACCATCTCTTTAAAATGGCCTTAACTCTTTAGTTTGGTGGGTTTTCCCCCCTGGTTCTGTTTTTGTTTCCTGCTTTTCGTGCATTATTATCATAACGGTGGAGGTATCCTCTAACAGCACACATTGTCGCATGCCTGGCAGTGCTCACTATCTATCATTTAAGAATGCAAAGGTTACCAGACCTTGGTTAATTGGCACCAATTAAGACATTGCATATAAATCAAAGTTAAATTAATCTATGAAGGCAGTAACTTCACTTGAAGATTATAAGGAAAAAGCGTGTCAATATACACCCTTGACATATAAAAAAAACGCTAGCTTAATTGCCCTGTTAATGCAAGGCTCTGCTAACATTGCTGCTGTGCCAACAAAGTGGGGGGTAAAAAAAACAACCTGAACAAATAACAAAAAACCTCGTAAACACAACCAGAACACGGGGCGTTGTGACAATGCACTGCCAATATAAACCAAGAGACCCCCTCCCCCCCACCCTAAAAGCTGAACAACGAGTGAGGTGAAAGTTCACGGTGCATTGGGTGAGCGCGAGTTGTATGCCCAGTATAATAATCGTTTTTTTACCCTTTTATCTGGCACAAAACTGACACATTTTTTACAAGGGATCATGTTTGCATTAACCACAATACCTGCGGTCAAAATGCAAACAAAAAAACAGCACTCTGATAATGTATGCATTGTCCTTGAAATTGATTGGTCCACATCACATGAATAGTGCTCATCTCTACGGCGATCCTCAAATCAGCGGTGGACATTCAAACGTCTCACAGCGAGGACCATTCCCTCAGTGAGACTAGTGCTGCTCACCTCCCCACAGATTGGTGCTCATTTACAATATGATCGGTTGAGTCGATCCCCTGCCTGACCCGAGATTTGAACCATCAACCTTTCTCACCATGAGTCAAGAACTCTGCTGAACGACCATTTGGCCAAATTGATGAACGCGAACAAGCGATTGTTGGACGAAGGCCTCTCTTCAATGGGGATGTGTTAGCCATACTTCACTGTACTGGTCAGTATGAGTTGGTGGAGGGGTGTGCAGCCATGGCCGGATCATTTGTTAGATATGGCTGGGAAGAGAATACACGGATCCAGATTCGTAGCAGAGTACACGAACCACTGTGCCATGATTCCCCCCACCAAGGGCAGAAACAATAACTATGAAACATGCCTCCTGTTATGATGCAGTGACATGTATTATATGAGGCCTTCATACAGCTGTGGATAGTTTAACACGTAAGCTTTTTGGTTAGATCGTTTAACTATATAAATGCGTCGTTAAATTGGCTGTGTCGGGTGGTGGCGGGTTTAACGGCACATTTGTATATTTACGCGATCTAACCTAAAAAAAAACCTGTATTATAACTGTGCATAGATCATGACTTATGATTATAATGAGAATGTTATTGCGTGTTTGCTTCTGCCTCTTTGGATAAAGTGAAGTGTCCTGGCTGACTATCACACACACATTAAATTTGGGTAGCTACATGTGTAATAAAGAACTCGGACGCTTCTTTCTCTCTCCGTGTCCTTTATTTGGGTTCTTATGCTTTTCCCTCACGGCACTCCCCTAGATACTCTTCGCTCTGCAGCCCCAGGCTGCTGTCGCTCACGTAGCCCACTTTCTCTCCTAGCAGACCCGCTGCTGACTCCTCGTGCAGACCCCAGCTGCACAACTCCTCCTCTGCAGACCCGCTGCTCTCTGCAGCCTCCTCGCTGCTCCTGCTGCTCCGGGGTCGGTCACCGTTGGCCGACGGTGCCGAAACTCGTGGTCCGTGTATGTGGCGATCTCGCCACTCTCTCTCTCATCCTCTGCCCTGCGTGGCCTCACTCTTTCCCAGTCTCCGATCCCTCCCCTTCTGCTTCCGGTTTCTCCCCTTATAGACCTGACCCCTCTCCCCCACGTGACGTAACTCCTCCCCCCATGACGTCACTTCCGGGAGGTCGTTTACGCCCGCATTACACATGTAGCAAAGAGCAAATATTGGCCCACTTCCTGCTCAAATCAGTGACTGAGCATTTGCTCACACTTTATGAACAAGAACCTAATTCGCATTAGATTAAAAGATAAATTGATGTGCAGTGGGTTGACACCAAAGTAAACCTTCTGTCGTTGTCTCACACCTGGTCATGAATAAACGACAAATGAATTTCAAAACGTGTTTTCAAAAGCCCACGCCACGAGAATTATTGATGTTGGCGCAACCAGTTTAATATTCAGAAAGCTCAGCAATGAATGAACAGTAAGGCCCAGTAGGCTATGAGTGACGGTTAATTATTTGACTCTGATGCGGCCGTGCCAGTCAGCAGCAACCATTATCATCATTTGGTGAAGTAAGTACCACTTTGTGGGACGTCAACAGTGACTGTGTTACGGACTAACGAGTCGACACAAAATAAATGTTAAATTACCCCCCCCATTGGTTCAAGAAAAGGAATGGAATGTGCCCAGCATGACTCTCACTTAAGAATGTAACCTTGATTAGAAACAATTCCTCATTACTGATTATGAGTTATTTCGCAATCTCTCCCTTAAGTTATCCTTGCATGGAGATGCTCTTTTGCTGCAGTTGCAATTGGCTGCCCCTGCATGATGTACGCTGTAGTGACTTAGGGTCTCGCGGGATATTGTGAATGCACATAAATGTGCCGGTGCGGCAAGGGAATGATTAGGAAACATCAAAACAGTCATAATTTCCACACAACCTTCGATATCATTTGACGAAATATAAATGCCATCATTTTGAAGGTGAAGGAGGCATTTCGGGTTCTGTGTGGGAGTGCGAAGGACAGAATGTGAAGAGCCCAGTGGCATCGTTTTGACCCAACATTACTCACCAATGATGAAGAGAATCTCCACGGAGATGTCAACGACGGCCGTGCTACGCGGGTCCGATATGTTCTCAACGGTTTCGGAGAAGCAAACGTTGTAGGGCACGGTCACAGCCACGTAGAATGTGGCGAGAAGGATAAGCAGGTCCCAGCCTGCCTTGAACGTGCCGTAGTGCAACAGGATGAAGCGAGACTTCTGGATGGCTGCCACCTTGTACTCGGGCAGTGAAGGCTTTTCGCCAAAAACGTTCTGGGTGGAGAAAAAAAGGAGAGTGAGTGCAGGGAGTCTCTGCACTGTTCAGCGCATGAAGGGATATCAAACAAAGAGAAGCAATTGTACCCAATGCATGTTGAACTTCTTTCGCACTGTACGTAGCCAACAGCTCTAATTGGAGGTGCGGGGGAAGGACGACAAACTAAACACAATAAGCAGTTCTAAATAAATGAGTATTCAATCTAGATTTAAAAGTGAATAGCTCCAGTGGCTTCCTAATATCAGAAAGAAGAGCGTTCCAGATGGCTGCAAAAGTGCATGTGAAAGCGCGTGATGCAGTGACCGTCTTTGCTCGATGGCTAGCCAAAAGCCGCTCCGAGGATGACCGGAGTTCACGTGATGATTTATGCTCCTTGATGAAATCAGCAGGATGCTGTGGTTCATTTGTGTCAAGCACTTTGTGTATAATGAGTGCGACCTCATAAATGTATTCGTTCGGCAACCGAAGGCATCTGCCGACGGTGGCAGCTCTTAAAATTCTCCTTGAATCACCAGAAAATAAATTAAACAAGTGACATTCGGAAGTGCTTTGGAAAATGATCATTTGTAGCCAATATTGAAGTGTGATGTGCATATATATATGGTATGTCAAAGATACGCAGTGTTTTTGGCTTCACTATACATTTTTGTGAGCACACCAGGTGTCCCAAATTAACTGGTGGCTGACGATACCAACAGGACGGTATGTACAGGTATGTTTGGAAATATTATAATATAAAACTATTAATTATTTAAAATAATTATAATATGAAGTTCATTGGAACTTTGACATGATTTAACTTAATGGGAATTGTTCTCTCCATTTTCGCTCGTGACACATTTGCCATGCTCGGGACATTGAAAATAAATATTGTAAACGTGTTCTTCTGTGTGCCTGAGCACCATGTGTCAGGAACTTGAATACTGCAATTGAATTGGCACATCACATTGCCAAGTCCACACAGTTTGTCTCTCCTGTTTCATTATCCATTTCCTCTACAGCACAACCTGCTGTGCCTTTAATGCCCTTACTTTTCTTGTAAATTGGATAAAGCACTTTTAGGTTCCGTTTTTAATTGTCAATAAGAAAAGGCAGTGGATACTCCGCAGCACAATGAAAATTAAAAAAAATACAAACACAAACATGGAAAACTCTAAATCCACATTACAAATACAATATTACATTGGAGTGAAACCATACACTGTGACACTCTGCCTGAATCAAAACATCTCCAGATGCGGTTCGTTTGATCTGCTCGCACAATGTTTCAGGTCTGGCTCTCGGCGCTTACATTATTGATCTTCAGCTTGTTTTTGTCCTGCTTCTGCAGGTGTCCAGAGAGGTGGTAGAGCACCGCTCGGCTGCGACGGCGATTCGGGTTGAAATTCGCCCCGAGGGCTCCACCGTCCCTCCTCTTGTGCGCCACAGGCTGGCCTGTAGGGCACGTACGGCCCCCCGCAAAGCACACCGTGAGCACCCACCACAGAGCCGTGCAGCACGTGGCGAGATGGTTATCTGCCTCGCCTGGTATACAGAAGTCGTGGGTTGGATAGCCAACCATGACGATGCCTGTATATTTTGAGTTTGCATGTTCACCCCGTGGATTTCTCTCCGGGTCCTCCGGTTTTCCCCCTCCACATTTAGAATCAACGTCACGGCGTTTGGAGTGTTTCGGCTGCTAGAAATTTCCACGCGAAAAGCCACTTCGTTGGGCTATCATTTGTGGCGAGGTCGCTTCTGCAAAAGATCTACACAGCTCAGCGGGCCTCACCTGGTAGAATAAAACCATCGTTTAGTGTAGAGCACTGCCTGTGACCAAATCACCTGCCACGACCCCGATCTTGTCAGACCTCAGAATCTAAGCAGGCTTGAGCCTGGTGGGTACCGCTTGGATGGGCGACTCACGCCGCGCATTGAAACAACAACCAAAAGAGGCGTCGCAGCCGTTATTGGCAGTGGATCGCGAGAGCAGCGAAATCCAACTTGTATTGCCTTTGACTTTATCGAGTGAGATAAGGCCAGTCGAGCTGAAGAGCTCCCTTTGAACGGCGACCTGTGTTGTTCCGTACCCAGATCTACCTTCACCAAACTGCCCTCGCCGGTCCCGTGAAATGTGGTCAAATGCCTGCGTGGGTGGCTCTCATCCAGCAGTGGATTGACAAACGGGGCTGTACGCGCGCGTGTTGAGCTCCACATCTGGCACTGTATTCCTTCAGTGCTAAGCCTGTGTTTGCAGCCGAAAGTCACTGTGAACAACTGGTCACCCAGATTAAACCGTGGAACAAATAATGACTCAACGCCCGATTTGCATATACAAAGGAGGCGTTTTAGCAATACGCTCCGCTGATCCTGATGCAATTATCTGGTGCAACCACTTCGCTGTAAAATTAGAGTTATTCCTCTAAATCAACATCAGCCATAGCAAGAAGAAGATTGGGAACTTAAGATATCCTATAATAATATTTCGTGGTAACAACACAAGCCATTCCAGCTTTTGTGTTAAGTAAATTTATTTCAAAACCTCAACTCAGTACAATTACAAGCTAATGTGCCTCTATAATTGTTAATTTCCACCATCACTTTGTGAATGTGAATTTTGCAGAGTTAATTTAAAAAAAAACAAGGCTGTCTTCATCATTCCGAGCACATGCGAAATGTGAAAGCCCCACCAATGTATCGCACACTGTCTTCAGCAAAATTACAAACTAGGGTCTGACCAAGTGGAAAACAACACTCACAGGTGCAGAGGATCTCCTCGGTATGAAATGTAGTTAGCCATGCGGTGCACGGTCACATATAACACATTCTTTCGAGCTCAATGAGCTGCACAACAGATTTGTTTAACACGGTGCAGATTGTAGGATTGTATTCTAAAGAATTAATCATCACCATTAATGGGTTGATTCAACAATATGCTGACGCAGTCGTCCACTTTGACCTCATGGAAAGACCACGTGGGCGAGGGCTCATGTCTCTGCCACACATCAGTAATGTATGTGGATCGGGAATTGGTTGCTTATATGTTGCATGGTCTGCAACCTCCCAGAACAGGTCATAACAACGTATAACGATGCAATGCCCCGATCCACAAATACGAAGGAGACATCACAGCAAGGCCGTAGCTATGGAGTCAACATTGGGAGGGACCAAATCGTTCAGGGGGTCTGGTGGTCCCCCCCCCCCCCAGAAAAAAAAAATCCAAATTTCAAAACTCATTTTCTGCCATTTCCTGCCTAAAATATTAAAAACTAACACATAGGATGGATTTTTTATTTACTTTTTACAATAATGTCAAATAGTGTATTGTATTACATTGCTGTTTTTTTTTATTTTTTACCTTTTTTTGTTTCATTGTATGCAATGGCAGAGATTAGGTATTAATAAAGTATAATCACAATCACATCATCATGAATCTATTTCATACCAATATATTGGGGGAGGGGGGGGGACATTTTGAGCATCTTAGAATATTGTGGGGAGAACGTGTCCCCCACAATATATATTATAATTACGGCCTTGCATCACAGCGATGCACTCCGCTGCTCCTGATGCAGTTATCTGGCTTGACCACCTGAATGTGAAATCGCAGTTGTTGCTCTGCATCTACAATCAGCCGTACGAAAGAAGAAGAAGGAGGCGAAGTAGTAATGTATGGGGGGCGAAGTGTGCGCCGAGAATGATGATGTGGTACGCAAGGCTCTTGTCCTCACGGGACAACTACAAACACGCTATAGGACCGCAGCGGTCAGCATGAGCTCGGTAACACTCAGCTTTACTCTCGGCGTTGTGGAGAAAAGAAAAGGTGCAACATTCTATTGAACAACATATCGGTAAAATGCAAAGGCGTCGTCCTGCAATTGCTCGCTCACAACCAGTGCTGGCAGGAAGCTATAGAGGATCCCCCGCTCCTCCGTCTTGTTTAAAATTGAGATATCCAATAGACTAAATATATACTCATTTGCTCAATTACACGGTAAGCTGCACTAGAAGATTACCTTAATTTAGATACTGGGTGACATTTTTCAACAGTGTCATGTGACAATGTATGATGTGTTAAATGTGTAATCACGAAGACGGCTGAAACACTTTATTGAAGATGTAGGCATGAGAAATTTGAATTCAAATGTTTGCTTGCATTATTTTTTTAAAACTATGTTGATTACTGTACAGTGATGCAAATGTTTGTGATTGTTGCCGAGAAGTGACAAATGTTAGAATGCTCGTGTTACAAATTAAATAAAGTGTACAAGTTAAATGCCCTTCTGTCAAAGCCAATGAAACATCACACAGACGCAATATTAAATATTCAAATCATCCGTCAGCAGTAACCTATTATCTCCTAGTACTTAGCTTTTCCGGAATTTGTAATCTATAGTGCTTATGACATTTATTAAAGTAATTGGCAAGGCTTTCTCTTCGCTGTAATTCTACACATTCTTGTCATATATTGTATTGGCAACGTGTTGAGTGGCCAATTTTCTCAATATATTTATGGTATTTTATAATGCGCTGTTGATTGCAGCTCAGTACATATATTTTTTTTAAATGCACAATGATAAAAAAAAAGTTACAAAAACAGCAATATAAAAATTGATGACTGTATAAATATTATATATGGATGTGTATATACTAGGCTTGTTAATCGATAACCGTGAAACTGTCGATGACAGGTTACAAAAGTCAGGAACTGGTAATCGTTTCCTGTGGAATGTTGGTAATGACTGCTCTGATTGGCAAGCGCAAACGTACAAACCGCACTGCGGCCTAATTCACCACGTGGTTGATGTGGTTCATTTGCTCTCGTTTCTCAGTTCACAAATGAAGTTGCAACCCTGCGATGTATTACTTGCTTGCTCATACCACTGGTGGTGGAAGGGCCTCAATCGCGCGATGCAGTGACCGTCTTTCTCCGATGGTCTGCCTAAAGCTGCTGCAAGGACGACCGGAGTTTGTGAACAAGACATCTTGGAAGAGGTAAGCGTACTCACACTTTACCACACCACACATGACCTGCCAATTGACTGACTGTAGTGAACCCATTTATACTGCTGCGTGTATAGAGGTGGGGGGGGGGGGGGAATAAAAAAATAAACGGTTCCCGTTATTTCAGCTGTCGTGCTGGGAGATGGGATTGGACTAGCGAACTCTGAATGGCAAGACCAGTCAGCTCACCGTTTCACCACAGCAGCCCCTTTTACTTTTTCAATTAAAAAGGTCAGAATGTTTTTATTTACCACTCTAGACATTTCTATATATGTGGGAAACCGGTAACCATGAATAGTGTTTTATTTTATTTTAATGTGGTTACAAAAAGTGCAAAAAAAACGCTTTTAACAACCCTAATATATATATACACAGACAAACAAGCTCTGTGTTTTTCCATTGTACAAATTAGCAATTGGTGGTTCACATCTCCACTGGTGGTCCTGCAGCCGGCATGAAGATCCCCCATTCCTATGACGTACCAAGTGTTTCCATAGGTCACATTTATATGTTTACGCGATCTAACCCCCAAAAAAACCTGTATTATGGATAATAATAACAGCCCTTTGTCAACCCACTGTTGGATGAAGGCCCACAAGCTACATCATGTCAATTATTGGGGTTGTTTATCCATTCTTCACCGAGCAGGTCTATGTGGGTTAGTGAAGGAGGGATCCATGACCGGATATTATGTCCCTCACTAATGATGTTAGCTGTTGCAGAAAAATTAAAGTCAGGTCAGTTGGTTCATAGCCCGCCGTTCCACCTCATATTAACAAAACTGTACGCACGCATGTTCAGCCCAATCCCAGCTTTGCGGTGAAATGGCAAGGTCAGAACATAAACGTCTTACCATCCTCATCACTGTCACCATCGCTGTCCACAGCAAACTTGACCTTCTTATCTGAGATTTCTTTGTAGGAGGCTAAGAAGAGGACCACCTGCCCCTTCTCGTTTTTTATTGGGACAATATCCACAAGGCACATGAACGGGGTTCCTGTGAATGAGATACACATTCGTCGTACCACGTTACAAGAAATTCCCAGAAATTATTTCGTAAATTGTCTCGAATAGCATTGCATGTGTTTTATTGGTTGTGCTGTATAAGCTCTCTGTTGTGCTTTGCTGAATGTCCAGATGCTAAAGAAACTCAAAGCTATATGTGGAGCAAAATGCATTTGATATGCACATGTGATATTATTGCATATATCGTTTGAAATACGGTGGTGCAAAAATGCAAACAAAGCGTGACTTGAACATGTCGATTCAATTAATTTCCATGTCATGAGAAAAACTATTACGGGATAAAATAGATGAAAGTAGACATTTACTGAGAAAAACAATAACTCTGATGTGAAGCATGGCAAAGATACTCGTCGGATAATAATTCTGTCGAGTAGATATGCTTTTTTTTGTCGAGGTGTTGTATGCATGTGTAGTGGTGATACGCGCTGGGTGTGTGTGTCGTGTGCCAGCGCGTATGTACGGGTGTGTGTGTGGTGACGCGCGCTGACGGGGAGGAGCAGGCGTCAGTGCGCGGGTGGGGGTAGTGCTGCTGATTGGCTGTGTGCCGGTGACGCGCCCAGGGGGAGTGATCGGGTAGCAGCGCGGTGTGATTGGTCGGAGAGTGGAAACACGCGCTGAGCGGAACCGGATCGTGGGGATAGCGCGTGGGGATTGGGTAACGGAGGAGCGGTGCCGACGTTGAGGTCCGCATCCGCTCCGTCTCCCGGGAAGAAGGGGTATATAAGGTGATGCACAGAGGAGCAAGGGGCAGAAGTGGAACCATCTAAGAATGAAGACGAAGGTGTAGAGATAGAGCCCGGAGAGGAGAGAAATGGAGAGTAGAAGAGAGTAAGGTATAGTGTGTAGCCAGCGAGATAGAAAGGTCTACACGAGCTGAGTAATGTATAGTGTGTAGCCAGCGAGATAGAAAGGTCTACACGAGCTGAGTAATGTATAGTGTGTAGCCAGCGAGATAGAAAGGTCTACACGAGCTGAGTAATGTATAGTGTGTAGCCAGCGAGATAGAAAGGTCTACACGAGCTGAGTAATGTATAGTGTGTAGCCAGCGAGATAGAAAGGTCTACACGAGCTGAGTAATGTATAGTGTGTAGCCAGCGAGATAGAAAGGTCTACACGAGCTGAGTAATGTATAGTGTGTAGCCAGCGAGATAGAACGGTCTGCACGAGCCGAGTATGCATACGGTGTAGCCAGCGAGAGAGAACGGTCTGCACGAGCCGAGTATGCATACGGTGTAGCCAGCGAGAGAGAACGGTCTGCACGAGCCGAGTATGCATACGGTGTAGCCAGCGAGAGAGAGGCAAAGTCTACACGAGGCGAGAGAGGAGAGTGTAGCAGAGGCGCAGAGTCTACACGAGGCGAGAGAGGAGTGTAGCCGAGGCGCGGAGTCTACACGAGGCACAGAGAGCCGGCAGCACAGAATCCTGAGTCAAGAGAAGTGCGGTGTGAAGAAGAGAGGCCACGCGTTGTATTGTTACAAGTCAAGATTTAATAAAAGAAGTGTGTTCCCGTCAAGGAGTTTCCTGCCGTCATTTTCCAATACTTCATCTGGCGTCAGAAGTGAAACGGGCTTCCAAGTATGGAGACGAGGAAGACCCGTAGGACCCACGGGATTGACCGCGAGGAAGACCTGGACGACTCGGGGCCGCTGGTGGCGGGGGGTGAGGAAGAGGACTTGCCCACGCTGCAGGGTCCGTCGACGGCGCCGGCCGAGCGACCGGGGACAGACGCCGGGCTTCGTGAGGCGCACTCCCGACTGGCGGAGCTGCTGCTCGCCGCCGCGTCCATCTTGGCGGAGATCAGCTCGTCGGGAGGAGCGGGGACGGTGGGGGACATTTTACAAGGTCGCCCCGCAGATTCCCGCCAAAACGAATGGGGGATTCCCGCCATTGCGCCTGGGCCTACTTTTGGCGGGAACGGCGAGCGCCACGTGGTGGTGGGTTCCCAAGCGCGCGCATCGACGTCATCAGCGCGCGAGGGGGTCCGCCATCTTACGTCTGCTGCTGGAGCCGCCATCTTAGACACCGACGGACAGGCGGAGAGGAACCACGAGGGGGATGACTTCATTTTTCAGCAGCGTCTGCCCACGTTGTCAGCCTTCAAGGCGGAAGGCGGAGACTGGGGCAAATTTCAGCGAAGGTTTTTGGCGCATCAAGAGATGTCAGCGTGGTCCGATGCTACGGCGCTGCGGGCGTTGCCTGCCCTGCTGGACGACGACGCGCTCGCGGCCTTCAGGTCTGCACGGAAGTCGGACCGCTCCACGCTAAAGGATGCGCTGGGTTTGTTGGCCAGGGTCTACGGACCTCCCTCGGCGTGCCGCCATCATTTCTACGCAAGACGGAAAGCGGCCACGGAGACCGCGCTGGCCTATCGCACGGCGTTGCTGGCTCTTGCTGATGCTGCGTTCCCTCGGATGGACGAGGAGGGCCAAGACGCGATGGTTTTGGAGCAGCTGCTCAAGTTGGCGCAGGACCTGGGGGTCCCTATCAACACAGCTGACGACATTGATATTTCTTCTTTGAGAGTCGCCACGAGTATTCAAGCGTACGAGGCCCTACAACGGAAGCAAGGCGTTGGTTGCAACGCTGCTGTCGTCGCAGCCCCGGGGTTGGTGGTCGCCGAACCCCAAGTCGTCAGCCCACGAGAGGAGGCGTTCGCCACGGGACGACCAGGGGACTGGAGGCCGGGGGCCCGGTCGCCTCCGCGATCGGGCCGAAAGTCGGAGCAACCAAGATCTACTCCGACCCTCGTCACGTGCTATAACTGCGGCCTCCGGGGCCACGTGGCGTCCGGGTGCCGCGCTCCGCGGCAGCGCGCCATGGGAGCTCGGCTGGACGACGACCGAGAGCCCAAGTCATCTCTACAATCCCCGGCAAGTCGCGGCACCTCACACGCTCGGCCTGTTTATTCGGCACACATGGGACGCCGCGTTGCGGCGGAGGAGGGCCGGTTAAGGTTCGGGGATTCGGTTCGGCGAGGGGGGTTCGGCCGGGACCAGGGAGACATCGAATGGGCGGAATTGGGGCATAGAATTGTGGCTGCTTCGGCGGGTTCGTCCGTTGTTACGGGATCTATTGATGGGGTCGAGATTAAGGTGTTAGTGGACACGGGGGCATCGGCAACTATTATATCGGACCTCATTTATGATATTCTCCCAGTCCAATGTCGTCCGCTGCTTCCAGTGGATGTGCCATTTTACGCCGCTAATGGGGGATCGTTGGGCATTATCGGTCAGGTTAGGGCGTCCATTTGCATTGGAGATATCAAATTATCGGGACCCGTTTTCGTTTCGTCTTCTTTGGCAGTTCCGTGTCTTTTGGGCACTGACTTTTTGGCTAAAATGCCCATTAAAATTCTTATCGATCAACGATGCATTGAACTGCCATCGGGTCGCCGGATTTCATTTTTGACGGGCCCTACTGACATTCGGACGGCGTGCGCTACGATACAAGCGGTGGCGACGCAGACAGTGCAAGTGCCCCCGGGTTCACAGATGTTGATTCCCCTCCGGTTGCGAAAACCATGGGTGAGGGAGGCTTCGGGACAGAGTATGCTTTTGGGTCCTTCTAACAAGGCTGTCGGGGGTCTTGATTTATCGGTGGCTCACACTTTGGTGCGGGCTGACAGGGATCCGTTTGTGATGGTTTTGAACGCGGGGTCGCGACCAGCTGTCATCCCGCAGGGCACCGTGCTGGCTCACGCGGCGCAGGTTCCTGGGGATGATGGGTTGGTTGCGCAGGTGGGCTCGAGCCCCGCGCGGAACGTTGAGCCAAGGGAAGACCTTGAGTGGGTCCATTCGTTATGTGCCGCCTCGGACGATTTGTCGGCGGCGCAGTTGGGTGCGCTGCGCGAGTTGCTCATAGAATTCTCTGATGTGTTCAGTAAACATGAGTATGACATTGGGTGCACAGATTTGTTGCACCACCACATTGAAACGGGCGATGCGGCGCCGGTCAAGCTAAATCCCTTCCGACTGAGTCCCGTGGAGAAGGAACATGTTCAGTCGGCTGTTAACGAAATGCTAGAAGCCGATATTATTTCGCCCTCCTCTAGCCCGTGGGGAGCGCCTATTGTGCTGGTTAAGAAGCAGGACGGGTCCCTGCGATTCTGCGTTGATTTCCGTCGCCTGAATAAGATCTCTGTGGCTGACGCGTATCCGCTCCCCAGGATGGATGAGTCCCTCGATGCATTGTCTGGTGCGCGATATTTTTCGACTCTTGATTTGTTATCGGGGTTTTGGCAGTTGCCGCTCGACGAAGGGTCGAAACCTAAGACAGCATTTCGGACTCCAGGGGGGCTGTTCCAGTTTAACCGGTTACCCAGGGGACTTCACTCCTCTCCAGCGACGTTTCAGCGACTTATGGAGTTGGTTTTGTCGGGCTTGCAGTGGGATACATGCTTGATTTATATGGACGATGTCATTGTTTTCAGTAAAACGTTTGAAGAACACCTCCAGCGATTGAGAGGGGTGTTCTTGCGAATGCGATCGGCTAAGCTGAAATTTAAACCGGCCAAATGTCACCTCCTTCGGAAGTCGGTTAGATACTTGGGTCACATTGTCGATTCTTCGGGGATCTCCACCGATCCCGCGAAGACGGATTGTGTCGGTTCGTGGCCGACACCTACGTCCGTTTCCGACGTGCGTAGTTTCATCGGGTTTGCTTCTTATTATCGGCGGTTCGTTGAGCACTTCGCCACTATTGCAAAACCCTTGCACGCTCTAACGGCGAAGGGAGTGAAGTTCAAATGGGGACCGGAGGAGGAGGCCGCGTTTCGCTCCCTCCGGGACGCCTTGGTGGGTGCCCCACCCTTGTGTTATCCCGATTTTGCCAGTCCCTTTTTGCTGGACACGGATGCTAGCAGCACGGGCATTGGGGGGGTGCTATCCCAAGTCGTTGGGGGTGTCGAAAGAGTTGTCGCCTACGGTAGTAGGGTGTTGTCTCCGGCGGAGCAGCGCTACTGTGTCACCCGTCGCGAGCTGCTTGCCATTGTTTTTTTTGTGCAGCAGTTTAGGCCATATCTGTATGGTCGTCACTTTACAGTCCGAACGGACCACGCGGCGCTACAGTATTCATTGAGGGTCGCCCAGCCCTCGGGCCAGTTGTCGCGTTGGTTGGAAGTCCTCCAGGACTATCAGTTTACGACTACGTACCGTAAGGGGTTGCGACACACGAATGCCGATTGCTTGTCGCGGTTGTTGCCTTGTGATGAATGCGCGTGTTTGTCGGGATCGGCGCGCTGTAAACCGACGCTTGCGGGGGAGATGGGGGCACTGGCTGCGACAGCGGGCGCACCGAGTGGGGATGATTCCGCTGCCTCTCAGGGTCGGGACTCGCTGCTCTCGCTGTCGCTCAGCGAATGGGGCCGCCTCCAGATGGCGGACAGCTCGCTGCTTGCATTGCGCCGCAAGGTTGGGGGTCCCGAGGGGGACCAGGAGCGTACCGGCTCCTATGTACTTGAGCGGGGCGTGTTATTGAAATGGGACAGTTTGTCCCGGCGGAACGCACTCGTGGTGCCTTCCGCTGTGAGGGGGAGCGTTGTCTTGGCGGCACACGAACGCCTCTTGCACTTGGGAGTTAACAAGACGCTTGCCCTGCTTCAGCGTGACTATTACTGGCCGGGAATGGGAAGTGATGTGGTGCATATTCTGAAGGGGTGCGTTGAGTGCGCCAGGCGTAAACCACCGGCCGTGGCAGCTAATCCACCGCTGCAATCTATTCAGGTCTCGCGTACCAACGAGCTCGTTGCACTCGATATTTTGGGGCCCTTCCCAGTCACGCCGAGAGGGAATAAATATTTGTTAGTGGGGGTCGAATACTTTACCCGATGGCCTATGGCGTGGCCTCTCGCTAACCAGTCGGCAGCGGCTGTGACGGATGCCTTCGTCCAGGGCTATGTCCTGGACAAGGGGGCTCCCGAACGCCTGCTGACCGACCAAGGTAAAAATTTTTCGAGTAAATTGTTGCAAGAGGTGTGCGATCTGTTGGGTACCAAGAAGGTGCGTACCTCCCCGTACCACCCGCAGACTGACGGGATGGTGGAGAGACTCCACAAAACCTGGACTTCCATGCTGTGCCAGCAGGTGTGCGAGGCACATGTAGATTGGGACCTGCAGGTCCCGGGAGTCCTTGCCGCGTATAGAATGGCCCCCCATGCAGCTACGGGGTTTTCCCCATTCTATTTGATGTACGGTCGGGAAGCTGACCCGCCAATAGAAACGCAACTTGGCCTGTCCGCTCCACGAACTAATTCTAATTTGGCAGAACATATTAAGTTTAATATTCATAAGCTGACAGAGGCGAGGGAGGCCGCACGGCTTAATTCGCGGGCTCGCCAAATTGCTAATGAACGGTTGCGGGCACGGAAGGTGTCCATGCACGAATGGAAACCAGGTGACAGGGCCTGGCTGCATTGCCCTCAGGCACCCTTGGCTACGTCGCCTAAATTGTTGAGACCGTGGAGGGGACCCGTGGAGGTCGTGCGCGTTGCACGGCCCCAGTGCGTTCAGATAAAGTGGGGAAGGCGCCGGTGGTACGTTCACCCCTCCCGACTGAAACCGTTCTCGCCTCCATATGGCCTCCCCTTGTGTCGTGATGGCCGGGCGTGTGACGTGACCGGCGACCCAGAGGGGGAAATGTCTCTGCCTGATCCACACGTATTGTCGCCTGATCTGCTCCCAGGTGTCTCGGAACTGACAGCTGCCGATCACCGGCGGCCGGATCTCCGCGGCGGGGCCGGCCCTTTCAGGCCCGTTCCGCGCCGTCTGGAGCGGCCGGAACCGCCGGACGGTCGTCAGTGTCCCGCCCCATACGATGGACCAGCCAGACGGACTCGCGCCAGGTCGTGCTACTTTGCATGACCTGCCTCGTGAGGAGTCGGGGCAGTTGGAGCGCCTCGTCACTGCGTGTAGTCGCAGGGACGTGGGGCGCGTTCGTTTCGAATTTGCTCGTATCGTGTTATTGTTGACTTTTCGCGTTCATTGTCAATCTGTACATAGTTATTCTTGTTGTTGTTGTTGTTGTGTTATGTTACGGGGCACACTCGGGGGGTTATGGGGTTTTTTTTTGTTGGTTGTCGGTTTATCGTCGTGGTTGGTTGTTGTTAGCAGCCGGGCCGGCTGCGAGCTATGTGGGAGGGGGTGATGTAGTGGTGATACGCGCTGGGTGTGTGTGTCGTGTGCCAGCGCGTATGTACGGGTGTGTGTGTGGTGACGCGCGCTGACGGGGAGGAGCAGGCGTCAGTGCGCGGGTGGGGGTAGTGCTGCTGATTGGCTGTGTGCCGGTGACGCGCCCAGGGGGAGTGATCGGGTAGCAGCGCGGTGTGATTGGTCGGAGAGTGGAAACACGCGCTGAGCGGAACCGGATCGTGGGGATAGCGCGTGGGGATTGGGTAACGGAGGAGCGGTGCCGACGTTGAGGTCCGCATCCGCTCCGTCTCCCGGGAAGAAGGGGTATATAAGGTGATGCACAGAGGAGCAAGGGGCAGAAGTGGAACCATCTAAGAATGAAGACGAAGGTGTAGAGATAGAGCCCGGAGAGGAGAGAAATGGAGAGTAGAAGAGAGTAAGGTATAGTGTGTAGCCAGCGAGATAGAAAGGTCTACACGAGCTGAGTAATGTATAGTGTGTAGCCAGCGAGATAGAAAGGTCTACACGAGCTGAGTAATGTATAGTGTGTAGCCAGCGAGATAGAAAGGTCTACACGAGCTGAGTAATGTATAGTGTGTAGCCAGCGAGATAGAAAGGTCTACACGAGCTGAGTAATGTATAGTGTGTAGCCAGCGAGATAGAAAGGTCTACACGAGCTGAGTAATGTATAGTGTGTAGCCAGCGAGATAGAAAGGTCTACACGAGCTGAGTAATGTGTAGGGCTGTTACGGGAGGGCTGTAAGTGCATACGATCCAATGGGTAACAAACACAGTGGGCGGAGTTACGGGAGTACACGGGGGGTGCCCGCAACGACGTCCGCGTCAGGCAGCCTGGGGGGTTGGGATCCTGGTGAGGGGTATAAAGGGGGAGGACAGAGAGAGCTCGGGGCTCAGTCTGGGAACGAAGGAGGAAGAGTGAAGATCCTCTAGCTAGAGCCCTGGACTCCCCTCGACGCCGCCCTTGTCAGGGCTGCAGAGGATCGAGCCAGAGGCGTGGTTCCGTGAACCAGGGTTAGACCCTGGGACTCCGGAGACCGTAGCCCGACTCACCAGTGTCGGGCCAGCCTCCCCTAGCCCGTTAGAGGAGGACTTGGGGATAGGTGAGATTAGCTAGGGGGTATCCCCAGTTATCCGGGTGAGGGGGCCGCTACCCCCTCTAGTGTTGTCCTGTACCGACAAGCTGAAATAAATATACGTGTGCCTCAACCTGGGTGTCCAGCGTCTTCACCGGTACTTCAAATGTATAGTGTGTAGCCAGCGAGATAGAACGGTCTGCACGAGCCGAGTATGCATACGGTGTAGCCAGCGAGAGAGAACGGTCTGCACGAGCCGAGTATGCATACGGTGTAGCCAGCGAGAGAGAACGGTCTGCACGAGCCGAGTATGCATACGGTGTAGCCAGCGAGAGAGAGGCAAAGTCTACACGAGGCGAGAGAGGAGAGTGTAGCAGAGGCGCAGAGTCTACACGAGGCGAGAGAGGAGTGTAGCCGAGGCGCGGAGTCTACACGAGGCACAGAGAGCCGGCAGCACAGAATCCTGAGTCAAGAGAAGTGCGGTGTGAAGAAGAGAGGCCACGCGTTGTATTGTTACAAGTCAAGATTTAATAAAAGAAGTGTGTTCCCGTCAAGGAGTTTCCTGCCGTCATTTTCCAATACTTCACATGTATGTTGAACTTCTTTCACACCGTATGTGGCCAACCATGCTAATCAGAAGTACTGTGCAGCCAACCCATGCATGGGATACAGAGACATCTAAGCAGTCTTAAGTTTAAACAACATTCTGTCGCAACGTCTGATTGGCCCTGCTATGAACTCTGTTCACCAAAATAGAACACATAGTTTGATCTTGCTGAAGGTGAAAGTCAATTGCCGTGCAGTATTGTATATAATACATTCCTTAACACGATGATTGCAAAGGACATGAGGTGATTGGTCATATGCTGCCTGGCTGTCACATGACAAAGTCGCTACTGCCCATTGCTCAAGACACTCTTCGCAGGCGACTGCTTGATCACCTTCTTCGCCAGGTCATTCTTCGAAATATATCCGCCTCGTCCAAAACAAACGATCCTAAAAATTGCATTGACACATTATGCACCGCCATTAACGAAATTCAATTCCATTGTTGCAACTCTCAAAGGTTCCATGGGCAAGCTGCCTACAATTGTCTGGATACTTGAACCGATCTGTAGATGAGCACTTACGCGATTGAAAGGTTAATTGAAGACATTTCAACCTCAAATAGAAGTATGATTGGCCAATAGATTGAGCATAATTGTTGCCATTAATGAAAGGATACCCATTAAAACGTAATCAAAAAAAGATCACACCAAGTTTCGTCAGGGCTTTTTAAAATTAAATGATTTTTTTCCAACATATTATCTTGATGCACAACATATATATAAATATTTTTTTCGCAAATGTTTTACTTACAAATAAGTGCAGAAAACAAGCAATACAAGTATAGCATTGAAGGCCATGATTGAAACACTGACAAATATGAAAGCCCATCGTAGAACAGAATGTTTGCCATAAACTACAGGGACTGTTCTACTTACGAACATTCGACTTACCAACTTTCAGAGATACGAACAGACCTGTCCGTATATCCAGTTGCTTGTTACGGACCGAGAGGCGTAAATTAAACCGCCGTGCAATAGATGGCGGTGGTGGCATCTACATCTGCAGAACATGAAGAACCAGTGCCATCTATACATCTACAGAAGATTATACAACTTTGAAAGCCATTCTCCCTATTTCGTGTGCATGCCGTACAACGTGTTTGAAATCGACAGGAGCAAAGTTGGACTCACGAAAAAATCGACTTACGAACAGACCTCTGGAAACTAACTGGTTCGGAAGTAGAGGAGTATATGTACACAACAGCGTAACAGCACGTACCCGTTTCCCACACGTTCAAGTGGTTAAGGAGCCACTCATGCCATTATAATGTGGCTGTGAAGGCGTGAGGTGACAGGAAACACTGCTTTTTATGTAACGAACATGTCACCCAATTGAAGCAGAATGTAATAACATTCATTTAAAAAAATGTATTTGTGCTCATGTGAACACAATCTCAGGGTGCACAATGGAGTTACATTACAGATCTGCAGTATTGACCTTACCGTGTAAGTCAAAGGATGCCACATTTGCCTCGGTGTTTATAATTGATCATGGAAGATGTACAACTGGACATTGTATCACGTGTGGGTGGGGATAATTGGTTTTTTTGCCATTGGTATAATCTGCTTATAGAAATGTGTGCTTTTTTTAATACAGTGGAGCCTGACAACGATGAATCATATTTAGCAAAACAATCTGGAGCGCACAACACACAGTTTTGCGAGCAATGGAATAACTTGCACTGTGACAGAGCAGCGAATTGCTTCCTATTAATGTCCTGCTGTGCAACCTCCTTTCAATGTCGCCATACCCTCTTCAAAGCCTGACATGTGTTGACTCATTGCGGGAGCTGCCTTGGTCTCTCTTTTTTAATAAGCAGAATCATTTGATGTTTACTCCATTATCATTTTTACTGACGCCGAGTCGGCATCCTCTCTTCTCTTAGATACGCACTTAGCAAAAAACGATGACTTCTTCACGGGCACGCGTGTTTGTTGTTGTTGTTGTTGCTTAACTAATCTGTTTCATCAAATTAATTCTCGCAAACGTGCCATGGCTGTTTGTGACCGTAGAACTGCCATAAATAGCCCGTTATTCTCAGTTCATACCAATTGTTACAGTATGACAAATGTGATTTAAAATGTCCTTAATTAACAGTGAATAAGACTATGATGAAGTGACACGTGTTATTGAAAATGTAAAAAAACACCTATTGTAGTATTTGAAAAAGGGCTGTCATTGCTTCCTATAGGTAAACGGCGATGGTATATAACAACGATCCATCTTGTGATGTTTGGCACTACAGAAAAGCAGAATGAAATTGCATGGTCTCCATTGTTTTTTACGATGTCCCATTTATCTCTAAACTGCAGCAATCACAGTTTGTTTTAAGTAACGTGAGCTTGTCAAAACAACATAGTCCCTCCGGCCTAACCTTATCCTCAGCTGCACCTTTCTATACTCAGTAGAAAGACTGGAGAATGGGTTTCTTCCTTGTCTCTGCGATACAAGCTTGCCGTATTAAGCTGGGTTGAAAATTAGACAGCCCACTGCCGTTAATAATTAAATGCAATATTTGTTCAAAAAGCACAGTGTCAATTTTGCAAGAAATCATAAAACCACACGGTGAACGAACGTGGCGTGGTTCGTTAATCACGCACACACTACTGTTTTCTTTTTTCCAAGCTCTATTTTCTGTCCAGGTGTGTGGGGTGGGTGGGTTTGGGGGGGGAGTGGGAGAAGTGAACAACAACTCATGGCTGCAATTTATTTAGAGCATTCACTGGAAGTGATTGGACTATGCATAGACGTATGAATCGAGTGCATGTTATGCTTCAGCCACACATGTTTCCTTCATCACTGACATGGTCACACCCGTGTCCCCGTACCCCATGAACCCTCACCGTCCACCTAACGGGATAAGCCATCCAGGTAAACACACCCGACCCTTCATTGAACCAGATTTAATGCAGACTGTCGTTAGCCGTGTGATTCTCATGCAAATATGGTGCCATTAAAAGGCTTACTAATGATGCAATAAAAACCCTATCTAGATTTATAGACGGAAAAGCAAACATTCATAGGGTGCAGAGATTATTTAATTCAATAGAGATAAGTCGTAGTTATAATGGATAAAAGGGAAGTAGAAGTGAGAAGTAAACTGGTTATTGATTAAAGTTTACATTTAGAAAATCAATATGAAACTAATGGGTGGTTTATCATACTTGAGAATGATCCACTATTTAGGCATTAAACATTTTAAATTTAGTAATTCATTGTTGATAATTTGACCGTGTTCCCCAATGTCTGATTGATCGAAAGTGTCATCTCAGGAGGCAGAATTTGATGTAGCACAGACTAAAGACAAGACAAACTTAAACAAAGGCAGTTGTTAAAAGATTGATTTTGACCCAAAGCCATCCAAAAAAATCAACAATCGTTCATCTCTCTGTCAACCACACTGTCCATCTCTGCTTCCTCCTTCATCTTTTCAAAACAGAGTACAAATTTGACAGAGACGAACGCAGTACAGTACCACAATTCTATGCAGGGGAGTTGTTTTGTTTTTTAAGGCACACAGCCTAAAATAGATACCATTACAGATTATCGGAAGTCATTGCATCCCATACGACAGTATTCATCACTTAAGTGCACTCCAGTAACCAAAGGGCCAAAGGCACGAAGAAAGGTAAGCATGAAGTGTTCCATAATAGTGCCTCTAATGCTAAGCTAGCTTCCATATAAAACACCGTTTTATAAGAAAAGTGCACATTTCCAGTGACCGAGCCATGACTTGTGGTCCCACGGGTCTCCTATATCTGATGAAGACTGCCCAATCAGTAGTGGCACCTAGAAGCCAAGGACAGGACACCGTTGTAGTGTGACAATGATTAAAACAGAAATCCAATTTCTCCTGGAAATACGCAATGACCGTAGCACCACAGTGCGAACGAGTGGATTTCGTCTTCTTGGTTCCTTCGGTAAAGTCACGTAGAAGGGAAATAATAAAATAATAAAAATAAAACATGAAAATAAAAATTATCACGATGTTTCGGCCACAACACAAGCAGCCGTCCTCATGTGAAGAAACAGAGCTGTCGGAAAGACAGCGTCCCAATGAACACCGCCAAGCTTGGCAGCGCATATTTCAGCTGGGTCGGGGGGAGGAGAGCGCCTTGACAAAGAAGTTTACATATCAACACCGGAATTAAGCATATTGATGGCAAATGCAGATATGGGATTAGTCACTCCTTTTGGAATGTGTAGTGTGGTGGGGGGGTCTCAAAGTCATATTATGCTCGTGTATTATGTAGGATTAGCAGTGATACAGGGAGAAAGTAGGAATATCAGTAATAAAGGGAGGGAAATTTTAATCGTAAGGAGCTGCAGCAGCCAAACCACTGCGCATCAAGCTCGTGCATTGTGTGGATTTCGGTTCATGTCCTATGTTTAAAACTAAATAGTTTCATATTTTCTCTAAATATATAAAAAATTATATTTAAAGCAGTCAGGTATGAATTTAATTTAATACGAACTGGGGGAAAACATAAGAAGTCGTATGCAAACTAGTTACTTTTACTTTTATAAATGACATTGCAAGCTTACTAGTGTGAACACATATCTGTTGAATCTTGACTTAAAGCTTTCGTGACTGCAGGAATTCATACTCTTTGAGTCTTTCGGTAAGGACCCAAAGCGCATCTGATGAATGTTTTCTGGTATGATCCAGCCTTATACCCCTTGAGTAAAATCAACTGGCATAGAGAGCTGTATAAATGGGTTAAGCATAATCTATAAGGTCTTCACAGGGAGAACGACCTCGTGGTCACATCATGTTTGCAGCCACGAAGCTGTAAAACTGAAAAAGAGGAAACGTTCTTTATCTATTTCTGATTAGCAAGCAATTGTGGAAAAAAAATCCATATTGACCTTAAATATAGTCTCAACTCATTATCAATTACAATGTCATGAAGAGGAAATAACGTGCGATGAAGATAATATTCAGGCAATGTTTAGCTTTTGTTATTTGTGCTTGTGTACCACTGCTAATGCAGTATCACAAATATGTTTTATCGTAAGAAAGTCTCGCCGTGGGAAAAAAAAACGGGGCAGTGTTTCACACATTTGACTGTGAATACAGAGATACTATGCTTCGTCCGAAAAATGAAAGCAAGAAAACACAATGCATAATGACATCGATATCACACAAAATATCGTGTTGCTGGCAGTGGTATATCTCATTGTCATTCACTATGAAGCAATGTTTTATTTGTTTCGTATTTCCCATTTCCTGTACAATATATTGCCATCATTTTAACCACGTTTTTGTTTTACATATGTCCTTAAACCTTGGATATTTTCTTGTACACACGCATACATTTTAATCAATTGAATTTGCTATGATTTTGTCTTACACGATGACGTTATTTATTTCTTACATTTTTTGGTATTTGTCAACGTGGCTCCTTAACCTAAGCAAGACGCTTCTGCGCAGATTCTAATAACGTTTTGTTATTCAACGCATTAGAGATGACCATGCATGCCCCTTGAACCGATTTTTCTGGATCTTTTTCACTTCATCTATGGGTGTACCTTACAAAAGCCTGTTAGCACATCTGTATGCTGCGTCGATAGCCTTCTTATGACATCTCAAGCTTCTGCTATCACAGTAATCTCTTGATCTGCGTAACATTTTTTCTGTGTTACTGCAAAAATAAAAGATAACTTCAACACGTGCTTTATAGACGACCGACCATAGAAATGTGCAGATATGCACTTCATGGCACTGCTACACCAGCCTTATCTTACAAGATTCGTCCACCTGCTTTCAGCAGTTACCAGAAGATGCCTTTAAAAGCAATGGATCAATGTGCGGTTGCACACCAAAACATCGCACCATTGCTTATTTCAGTGACATCTTAATATGGGCCAAAGCCTACCAGGCTCGACTGACACCAGATTAATTGTACCACACTCATATATGTGTATACTACAGAGTGCATGTTAGTATTTCCAACAAAATGTGCTCTTTCTGCTTGGTTCATAATTTTTTTGTTATTAATTGGCGAAAACTTGTAATCTACATTTGATATTTGCGGTTGTATACTCGGGCTCATTGAATACTCGCAGCCAACTCCCACCCTGCCTCCCGAAGGCAGGAAACCCCCGAGCAAGCCACGCCCAGCGTGACGCAGCTGATGACCTTGACGATGCCGCCAAGCCACACTCATTACCTCCCGTCCAGCGGCACACATTGGCAACAGAGGTAAAACCTATTTTCCAACTGTTTTCGTGTTATACGACTATTCGAGTGATTGAAAAAATCATTGGATATCCCAGCTCTGAGTGTTATTTTACAACAACAAATTTAAAACATGTTATTCCCCTCATATGGGTTGGAGTTTTTTTGTTCTCCCCCCCCCCCCCCCCCAGGTGCTTTCATTTCGCTTCCACATACAGGAACGCTCGTTTGAAGCAAACAAAAAAAGAGAGGCCAACGATTTCAACGCGGGGACCTCGTAACTCGGCGAGGCTTTCTCGGCCAAGCAAGCGGGGACGTGCGTCGCGTAACGCCGCCGGTGGCGACGGCTCACCGTCCTTCTTGTAGAGCTTCATCTCGGTCTTGAACTCCCGCTTCTCCTCCAGAGCCTCCCACACGCGCAGCGTGGCGATCTCGCCCGTCTCGTCGCCGTGCAGGAAGCGACAGGCGCAGTTCTTCTGCATGACCTCGCCGCGCGAAAAGCCCGTCAGTTCGCAGAAGCCGTCCGAGCAGTAGACGATGGGGTAGCCGTTGGACACCTGCGCGTTGCCCAGCACAAAGTTGCTGTCTGCGGTCGGTGGCGGGGAGGAGGAATATGCAGACATTAGTTTTTTCGGTAAAGTCACGTAGGTAAAAAAAATGAAATTAAAATTAATAAAAAATAAAATAATAATACATCTCTAATGCGTTGAATAACAAAACGTTATATATTTTTTATTAATTTAAATTTCATTTTTTTACCAACGTGACTTTACCGAAAAAAAAAACTAAGAGTATGGATCCTTGCAGTCACGAAAGCTTCAAATCTAGAAGCAGTGCAAGACTTCATTGTGGAAATAACACGTGGAACTCTTTATTGGAGAAATTGCACGGCGTTGTCATATTCATTCATCCCCGATATTTAGGAGGGGATATTTACAGAATGTGACATTCATATCCTGTGGCAAGACAGTTTGGTTTAGGCTTGGCAGAAACATGCTCCAATTATGCTGGCAGGTATAGGCTTCCTCTGAGCTGCGGGTGTTGCTGCTGCCTAGTAATATGGCATTCTTTAATTTGGGTTTGAATTCTTAACTGTTGCCACACTTGGCAGCTTCAGATGGTGCCATATGATTATATATAAAGAGCTTAAATGCAAATGAATATATATAAATAACGTTATAATTGATGATCAGGTAAAATAAATCATTACTACGGTCACATGAACCGTGGCTTACATGTATGATATCTCCTGACACACAGACACACAACTGTCCATTGTTCCAGAATGTAGCCCATTATTAAATACTCCATTTTGTCGTGTCGTTATTTTAAATGATGCGGTTGAGCACTCTTGCTGCGTTTAGCATTATTGCTTTGTGTGCAGTCACAGGAGACGTTCAAATTGCGTTGACATAAGGGAAAGATGCCCAATGCATGCTCGTTGTTGCTCTTTCATCAAATATTCAAAGTACTGGTTTAGCATTGAGCAAATCTCCGTGAAAAAAATATATGTTAAAATCATAATGCGTCGGTCCGTGTGATCCGTTTGTTCATCTGCCTGCACGCAGCTACTCGCGTAAGTGAAGTGTGTGTGGGGGGGGGGGGACCAAAGGTGGCAACGATGGTTAGCACACTCCACTACAAACCCGGCGAGGCCGAGTTCGATTCCTGCTTACGACCAATACATTTGGTGAATATCTGAACCTGTCCTGGGTATCCTCTAGGTCGACTCTACCTTAAATGAGTGCCTGTTACGATGTGTAAAGATCAGCACTGGCTACCCACCCCCAGCGTGCCGTGCCAGCTTTCATCGGTACTCACTAATTGCACTTGCCCAGTATGTTAATGCTGTACGGCGGGTCTTTGTCTTTGTTTTGCCTCCACAGCGGGGGGCACAGGGGAGTGCATCTGCCAGCCATCTCAATAAGTCAGCCTTCGACACATCACGTGGCCTCAAAGTGCACTTAGCCTGGCACGAGCACTGTGGTCATGTCACCTCCACTTCGTGTCGAATGGCAGCTGTTGTTGTTGTGTCTGCATGTGTATATGTCTCGTTGGTGTGTGTGTACGTGAAAAGGTCTTCAGAAGAAAAAAACTGTGGAAGGAATTAAACCAAGATACGTCACGTGCATTTTTGCAGTCTCACAGAAAATGTTCGTGGTTCAGGTTGATCCCGGTGGAGGTCAGTATGCCCGTCTTAATTGTCTAGGCTTTGAACTACAGCAGATTCACACAAGTCGAAGGAACGATTGTGTATTTTCACAGAGACCTTGAATTTTGATGGCTTATGCGTTCCTATGCATTATGGTTACGTCTGGCTTTTGTCGACATGGAAAATTGATTTTAGTCCGTTAAAATTGATGTAGTCATTCAGGTTATCACTAAACGAGGTCATTTCTTTAGAACTGCTTTTTGTGTTTAGTTTGTTGTCCTTCACCCGCACTTCCGATTAGCACGGTGGCCTATATAAAGAAATTCAGCATTAACAAATATACTTCAAAACGTGCAACGTTTACATTGAGATTGCATCAATAAAGTAACAATACTAATATTCTTAGGTTTTTTCGGTAAAGTCACGTAGGTAAAAACATTAAAAAGTTAAATAAAATTAAAATAAAAATCACGACGTTTCGGAGGCAACACAAGCTTCCGTCTTCAGGTGGTACCGTCACAGCCACGACAGCTGTATCAAGTAAATGAGAGATTGCAGGAATTACCACTGCGTTTATGTAATGGTTGGAGAAGGTGGTGGGGCAAGGGCCGCATACTTATTATTAATATGGTAAGGTGAGGTTTGAGACTAAGAACAGACTGCATAACGCACCTCTCCATAACAAAGGCTCAGCCTTTGTTATGCAGTCTGTTCTTAGTCTCAAACCTCACCTTACCATATTAATAATAAGTATGCGGCCCTTGCCCCACCACCTTCTCCAACCATTATATAAACGCAGTGGTAACTCCTGCAATCTCTCATTTACTTGATACAGCTGTCGTGGCTGTGACGGTACCACCTGAAGACGGAAGCTTGTGTTGCCTCCGAAATGTCGTGATTTTTATTTTTATTTTATTTTACTTTTTAATGTTTTTACCTACGTGACTTTACCGAAAAAACCTAAGAATATGAATCATTGCAGTCACGAAAGCTTCAAATCTAGAATTAGCAATACTAACCATAATCATATTCTTAGGTTTTTTTCGGTAAAGTCACGTAGGTAAAAAATTGAAACTAAAATTAATAAAAGCAAACCAACCCTCAACCATTATATATACGGAGTGGTAGCTCTTGTAATCTCTCATTTACTTGATACAGCTGTCGTGGCTGTGACGGTTCCACCTGAAGACGGAAGCTTGTGTTGCCTCCGAAACGTCGTGATTTTTTATTTTTATTTTATTTTGCTTTTATTAATTTTAGTTTCAATTTTTTACCTACGTGACTTTACCGAAAAAACCTAAGAATATGAATCCTTGCAGTCACGAAAGCTTCAAATCTAGAATTAACCATAATCAGAGTCATATAAGGAAATATGCTCTCAGCAAGGCTATTCACAGTGGCGTTAAATTATAATTTCTGAAAATTGTATTTGAAAAATTAATATTTTGCTGACAACATGGTAATTGTTCAAAGGATTGGAAATGATCTGCAGGAAATTACTGAAGAATATAACATAAAAGACTGCAACGCGAGGCTCATGAGACGTATGAGCAAAGTCAAAGTTTACGTGCAACAAGTTCACTAAACATAAAAATAATAATTCACAGAGTTACATAGCTTGAAAACACAACAGTGTATACCAAGGGCAGATCATGAACAGGATGGTGAAACAGAGACTAAATTATTTTTGGAAATACCAATCTCATAATGAAATCAGACGATGAAATATGCATATCAATGTCCCAAACATATAACCGTTTTCAGTCATAAGCATATTACCCGCTATGATATATGAATAGTAAATATTGACACTGGCAAAGAAAATGGAACACTAGCTCTACAGTACACAAAATCATGGATAAGATGCATGCTGGGAATGTACACTGAGATGAAGAACGTTAATACGTGTACGACGGAACAAACGGATATTGATAGACATCCTATCGACTGTTAAGAACTGTGGTAAGTGGGCTTGGGTAGGACACGTCACCAGAAGTGGTGATGGCCGACACATGAGGTAACCAGAGGTGAGCACGAGCCTTAGAGAACAACCGCCGTTGGTATGGGACGATGAAATTAGCTTGTGTGCAGGGGTGAGACGGATCATATATGTGTGTTTAACTTCTTTCGCACCGTACGTAACCACCCGTGCAAATCGGAGGATGATGTAATCGCAAAGCCATACGGGATGGCAATGATGTGGGGAGGCATTCATCCAGCATTGGTTCATGGCTGTTGATGATGATGATATGGAATACTGTAATGAATGATATGCTTGCTGTATTTCTACACACATTATAAACTTCGGAGATTATTGCAGAAGGCGTTTATAACTGCATCCTGAGAATGTTTACTTGTATGCAGTCGCGAGTTAGCTTATTGAATGCACAGATTAATAGTAACGTGTCTGTTATCGTAGTTCGGCACACGTGCAGACAAAACATGCGCACAGGATGTGTCACTGCAAGTTAATAATGGCCACTTTGCACGCCCTTTTGTGCATGCAAAACCAACCAAGAGCACTTCACCGCCTGACACGCCACGTATATTCACGAAGAGAAGTTTTATTATTTCTTTTAAATGCTGAGAGTTCTCTGTATTTTTTTTTGTTCCCAAAATAATGGCCTCATAAATGATGCTATAAAAAAAACCTGTATATTGGTAAAATCATATTGGGCGGGGCATTTAATGTTACCCACTAAACCAAAGGGCAGGACAATAAAATTGCGTCATTATCCCTCACACAGCTCTGCCGCAAAGGGAAGATCATAGCCGTGTGTGAGCCATGTTCCTCTACTTATATGTGTGTATACATATATATGCAAACAAATCCTGCGAATTCTGTCCCGTTCTTGACAAAAAAATAGTCAACTGGTGCAGAAAAGTGGACAGAGCTTTTACCCTATTATTATGTTCTTTGATTAACCATTCGTGCATTACATTTATGTTCTAAATACTATAAAGCATCGTTGCTAGACATCCATCAGGCAACAATAATAACCCGATTAAAACAAAGTGAGAGACATGCAGAAAAAAATGCTAATTGCAAGGACGGTATATTTAGCAAAAAAATTGCGATAACTTCTAAAAACACAATGTATCACGTAGCGTTGCACGAGCATAAACATGTAATTATAGAAGAATACAACAAGGACTTTGCGTGTACCACTTTTCAACATTAATTCATCCAGTGCATGTCAAGTGCTACACAATGAGCACCCTCCCCTCCACAGCAAAGCAATTACCGCTGCACAAAGGCCTCGGCTCAATATGCGTTGTCCTCTTCACACCACAATGCTTCAGTATGATTTTATTGATGATACGGAAGCTGATGTTGCACATGATTGTGTTGCAGTTGTAACGTATCTCAAGGAGTATTTCACACTGCCTCTCAATGTTGCTATTCCATGTTGACTTCAAAACAAAGTCACCGTGTAGGGATCGTAAGAACGGCAAGAGAAGAACTGTCCCTGAGCTCGCTTAAAGTAGGCAGAAACGAAGATTCTCTACACAACGGATTGTTTTGTTTCAATTTATGCTTCCACTTTCATCCGAGTGAATTATAATAGCCTCCTTACAACAATTTAATGATTGCCAATACCATTCCCTTCCAACGGTAAAGGAGGTGGTTTTGGCCACGCTCGCTCATGGCGTTAAGGTTACTTTTGAATTACGCCATCAAATGATGCCCATGCAATTCCCCACTCAGTCTAAGGAGCTCCTTACGGAGACGATTCCACCTTGCCTGAAACAACAAAAAACACGCCACGGTGCCGGGGGAATGCATTATTTGCTTGCTCGGTAATGTATCACCCGACGTGTCGATTTTGGCTTCCGTGTCACGCGAGCGGTGACCACTGCAAATAACAACACTTGTGCTGTGCTTAACAGAACATGCAAAACCACTAAGGCAGCAAATTGAGCGAAATCTTCCGGGCGTGTGCAGTGCACGCATTTGGCATGTAATGCGGGAACAAAAAAACATTGACGTGAACTCACAAGCAACAAATAATGAATGATGTCTCGTACTGAAAAACGAAACTAAACAATTTTTTTTTCTATCACGTAAGACCCCCTGAGCTATGTAGCTCTTTTTCAGCAACGACCTGGCCACAAATGATAGCTCATGTGGAAACTTATAGCAGTCCACTCCTCTAAATGCATTTTTCTAAAGTGCCCAATGACCCGTGAGTGTACAGACATAAGCGTAAAACGCCGTACCTAATCGGCATATGAAGTAATGCACTTTATTCCTGTTCCAACAGTGAACTTTCGCGGATCGATTTTTGATGATGAAAAGAGCGTGGACCTTTTGAGAAAACGCTTGTTCATAATTACTGCTGCCACGTTGACATTGCTAATGGCTTTCAGGATGACAGCTTTTCCCTAGCAGTGATTCCTGGAGAAACCGCATCAGCCAGATGCTGAATAAATGATTGTAATTCCCTGTATGGGAGAACAGGAAGCGAAGTTGGTTAACATACAGCTACTAAAATTAACATTACCTGGCCAATTGATCACATGTCAAAAGCCATAACCTTGATAAATACTGTATTCATATACATATAAATGATTATTCAAATGTTTTTTCCAAAAATAAATGTGTTGGAAATTCCATGAATTATATAATTATCTTAACACCGGAATCCACGTTTTAAAATGTGACGTTCCTCCTAAATGAGCCAGTGTAGTTGTAGCACTACTGCCGTGTGATATTTGAGGTTGGTGAGCCAGTGGATGGCTTCATTGGCCGAGTGAATATTGTAAACATCTACCAGCGAATAATCGATGGCCGGATGCCAGTGTACAATGCGGTCCATGGTTTGAAATTGGTGAGCACAGTCGTACCACAGTGTGCTCGTTTTAATTGTCCACCAACCTCCACATGAACATATTAATGTTGCCGAGGTCAACTGCATGCCATACAAAAAAACAAATACGAAGCGAGATAGTCATATTATTCTAGCACACGGACGGTCACATTTAGCCTTCAATCAAAATCTCTATTTAGACTGGAAAAATCCGATGAGCTATGATGCTCTTTTCTGCAGATGTTACAGATCGTCCGAAGCAGCTCGTCTTGACAGCAGTCTCTCTGCTCATCACCATTCTTCACACACGACTGGTACGTTATTCCGCTATAACATGCCCATAAATAACCATCCGTGCATCCATAAAATTGTTTGGCACATTAAGTGGCTTCGGTGTCACGGGTAGGGAGAGAGCTTGTGCCGCCATAAACAAGCAGCGTGCTCTCGGCACAAACCAAAACGACCCGTGCACATATCATGGCACCGCACCTCTAAAAAAACCAACAACCTGTGAATGGCTAGTGGATTAAACACGTACAGAACCCCGTGTTGTCTCAGGACTTAACCCTCACACGCCTTGTTTGCTTTTGCACTTCGAGCACGCATCGTTTAACGTACATTTGCTTGAAGCGCAGCCCTACAATTGCTTGCTCACACACGCACGCGCACACACGCGCACACACGCACGCGCACACACACGCACACACACGCACGCGCACACACACGCACACACGCACACCAAGTAGAAGGGCCTCCACCAGAGAGGGAGCTCTCGAGCACACCCCTCCCCCACCCCACCAGAGAGGATTTGGCCTACTCTTCAATGCGCGCCAGATGTCGAGGAAGAAGCCGGAGTACCCACACCATATGTTGGGTGGACAGAGTTGGGGGAATTTCATCGTGTCAATTTCCAGTGTCGAGAATTCAAACCAGCGAGCTCTGGATTGAAAAGTCCAGTCACACATACTGTTTTATTTATATGGGACAGTGATATGATATGTTGTGTTCAAAATGCATGCAGAAGCTGCATCGTTCTGTGCCAGTTTTGTGTTCCATACTGGTCCACGCACACGCTGCACCTGCTCCAATCCACACGTGCTACATCACGTACAAGCTGGTGTTGTGCCCTGCTGTTGTGTTCTATGCTTGTGCCAGAAAATGGCAGGAACACGAGGTGAAAAAAAGAACTGCTTCGCAGAGTGGGCAGAACGTGAGTGGAGTTCTGGTTTGATGTATCAAGGCCGCAGGGAAGGTGACAAGGGAACAGAGAACGTGTGGTGAGGCAGATTAGGAAAGGGGTGAAGTGAGTTCATTGGAAGAGGCAACGCAGAATTAGGTTCTCCGTGTCTGACTGGCAGAGGTATACAATTTCACTTGTACGACTGCTTAGCTTTTCAAGGCTCTGCCGATGTGCTTTCGTGTCACTCAGTGTGCTGTCCAGCACGGTGTGTCTAGTTCGGTGTTTGTTGTCCTTCCCCCGCAACTCCAACGAACGTGGTAGGCTAAGTACGGTGCGAAAGAATTTCAACATGCATCCATACATGATGTCCAACGTTTCGTTCCATGTGCCGGGGAGCTTAGATGAAACCTTTATAATGTCAACCAATGCAGAGGAACGATATGAAAACGCATCGGCGAGCTAATGCAACATTGTGTTTTAAACGAAACATCCTTAATTTACAAGCTTGTCAAACCCCACTTAGGAGTCTGTTCTGCAATGGAAACCTGAATCGTAAAATATGTAAAAAAAATCAGGATATTTAAATGCACTGTTATCGTTCTGCTGGTATGTTATAACAAGTACATTACAATGTCACAGGAACAGCAGTTACTGTTCCCAATTAGTTTGGCATTCAACGTCAGGCTTCTGTGTGAGGTTTAGTAAAAAGAAAAGCACGGTTTAAATTTATTGCAATCTTCAAAAATGCATTTGACTCTTTCTGCAGTGTAGCTTTAGCCTTGAATTCGATTATGAATCCTGGGATATTTACGGTACTGTGTAAATACCCTCCGGTTCTTTCGGTAAAGTCACGTAGAAGGGAAACAATAAAATAATAAAAATAATAAACAATTATTTTTTATTGTTTTATATTTTTTTATTTTATTTTTTCTATCCACGTGACTTTACCGAAAGAACCAGAGAGTATAGATTCCTGCAGTCACGAAAGCTTCAAATCAAGATTGTACTGTATATAATGCACTGATTCCTTTCCACATAAAGTGGCATTTAGTAATGATCTATGAGTAATATTTCCAATACAACAAAGCTACGTGGTATCTATATACGGTTTATGTATTGTGCAATCAAGCATATGTGTGCTAGTGTGATATAGTGCAACTAGCAGTATGCACGTGTCAATATGGAACTGCCTACCTCTGTGTGATGTCCACGTTTGTTCGCAGGTGTCTGTGTTCATATGTGCTGGTGGGGAGGTATGTGTGGGCGTGGTGTTGGCCACCCACCCCCTCGTGTGCCTTGCCGGCCTTCATAAGTTCTCGCTAACAGCACTTGCCCCAACGGTGTGTTGAGGCTACACAGGGGATATTTGTATTTGCCTTTGTATGGGGCAAGGTGGGGTTGACGCTGCCGGGGCTGCCATACCTAAAAGTTTGAAGGAAGTAGCTGCCCCCTGTGAGTGTTTGCCTGATGTGTCATCTGTTGATGAAGTGTGAAGGGTGATCTGGAGCCTGAGACCAGGTAAAACGCCAGGCAGAAATGACCTTTCTAGCAAACTACTGCAGGGAGGTTGGCGTCTCTGTACATATTGCCTTATGTGATATCTTTACAGCTGTCTGGTTCCCAGGACAGGTTATGTAAGATTGTAAAGATTCCCTGGTGGTCCCCATTTTTAGGAAGTGAGATCACACTGATTGCAATAACTACCATGGCGCTTCCCTCCTTAGTGTGCCGGGAAAGGTCCTGGCAAGGATTATTCAACATCGCCTTGCCAGGCACGCTAAGGAGAGGCTTGCACAGCCCCAATGTGGTTTCAGACTGGGGCAGTCCTGCACAGACACCATATTCAAGTTGAAGTTCATTTATTAGGTATAGCCCTGTGAGCCATTCGGCTCTTGAATCGGGTGCGACCGCAACAAACAAAAAACAAAAACATGAACAAAAAACATCTTAAAGTGAATATGTGACTAAGTGCAAACAGAAAATCCAAAAAAAGACAGCAAAATATTGCAGAAAAAAACACCGTACACCAACGCTGTGTGCAAAAATCCCAGTGGGATGCAAGTCAAACAACAACAACAACAACCATATTCCATATTCTCCTCCATAGGTGCTCACTAACAGCACTTGCCAAAGCAGTCGCTGAAAGGCGATGTGCATTGTGGCCTGCGTCTCACACAACGCACTGCCGTACTCATCCCAGCTGACTTTGGGCTTAGCCAGCAAGCACAGATTCCACTTAAGGGAATAAACTCGTGGTATTCCCACATACTCCCTCAATTTAATCCAATATCACCATAGAACGTGTAAGGGCACAGATGCGCTGCGTTCTGCAAGGTGAGCATAGCATGGCCTTAAACAGGTCAATTGTGTTTCCCGCATCAAATTTTTTTACGTCTAATTTTTTTTCTCGTGTGAAAGGCAGTCGAATATTGCTGAAAATGACTGACAAAAGAACGCCAATGTAAAGGTAGACTGAGGCACAATATGAATTATATTTGAAAAATATATATATATGTACATCCATTTAAAATGTACAATATGATTCAGTATGAATAGATTCATAACACTGCCGTTCTGCAGGCAGCCCCACGTTTCGTCCCATCTCTCCCTCCTCTTCTCTCCCCTCTTTCCTCCTCTTCTCCCCCCCCCCAGTCCCCAACCCCCTTCAAATCGATACAACGTACGGAAGACACTTCCAGAAAAAAAACCTTCGTCTGGAATAATGCTCCCTGTTTGACCCTTTGCTCTCTTTGTCTTCGCCAAGAGTTTCCTTTCTGAAAAAGGCTGTTTGTGAAGGGCAAATCTGCCCCCGAACAATGAAAATCAGTGCAATAAAACGTGTGGAAGAGACTTTAATCCAAAACGTAAATTTCCATTCGCTTAACATTTAGCTTTTGGAATATTTTTTTTCGGGGCGTCTACCTCTTAGAGAAACACACGTATGCCCGTTATATTTAATTAAAATTGTGTGTTGTTTATTCTGTTTAATGCCTGTATTTGCCAAACTGCTTTGATTCGTAGAACCTGCAGGTAATGAGCTGTCGGTTGGCATCTGACCAATTTGTCATTCACCTGATCTTCATACCGAACAGACGGTGGGCCATTGCAGTACACGTACCATTCGTGTTGAATACTTATTGGCGATACAACGTCCGTGTATATCGAACAAGCATAGGGTGGTGCTCATCTATGTTGGTGTCCTTGAGAAATGTGTGGAAATTACACATTATCATGGTAGGGACAAGGCCATCCATAGGATCACCGGGTTAACTTTCCACACAGTAATACTTATTACATAAACTCTGGATAAATTGACTTAAGTCCAGCCACAACTGGAATTTAAAATAGGATTCTTCCAATGGTGATTCCAGCACCTTACCAATAGTTCCACCCACGCAGATCTGTACATATTAAACTCAGAAATAGGTCCTGTTGTTTTCCCGCATCAGCTGCTGGTTACGATTCAACTGTAAAAATACCTACTGCTCTGTTGTCTTAGATGTCATGTTTTGCAGATGCTATATTGGCTGAGATAGTAATGTTGTTTTCCCCTCCAATAACTCGTAAATACATTCACTCTGCAAATTCATGAGAAAACTAAAAAATACATATGAAGTGTGTAATGTTAATTTTAAAAGCAGCAGCAGCAGCAGGAGCATCATGCATCTGAATGTGATCCCTCCATTGTGTTGGGAATCCACAAACAGCTGGAACAAAAGTCAATTGAATTTATGCAGACAAGAAGAGAAGGCATTCTGGCACCGTGTCAAATGTACCATCTGTTCCAAAGAAGGAAAGGCATTACATGTATGTGCATGTACATGTGAGGCGGTAGCGATGGCATTGTGGTTAGTGATTGCGCATAAGACCTGGCGTCTTGAGTTTGTATTCACAGCCACAACTAACAGCAGTGATGATTATCTGCAGCTGTCCCGAGCCTCTTCTGAGTTGACTCCGCTCTAAATAAGTACCTGGAGTGGTGTGTCAACATTAGCACTGGGGGAAAAAAGATGGCTGGTCATGTTTTTGCCTATATTTAAAGCTCTGCTAGCGAGCACCTATGAAGGCCGGCACGGTACACGAGGGGGTGGTTGGCTCGTACCACCCTCGACCGCCTTTGTTTTACCCAGTGGTGATGTTTACACATCCAGAGCAGGTACTCGTTTGAGGCTGAGTCGACCTCGGAGAAACCCAGGGCTGGTTCCGTTCTTCGCCACCGGTGCTGGCCGTGAGCGGGAATCGAACTCGGGTCGCCAGGTTCTTAGCGTAGTTCGCTGACCGCTACACCACCGCTCCCCATGAGTGGCTACACCACTGCTCATGCACCACACCAGGCTTAATAATAGTGTTCGCTGACGCCACTTGTCTCAGCAGCCTGTGCAGGCTACAAGGTTGATGTGTGTCTCTGTACTTGTGAGTAAGCACGCGTGCAGCATTCGTACCAAACGTGTGGCTTGGCATCCAGGTAGAGTCGTTTAGGATAAGAAGATACAGTTTTGAGATCACTAATTACAATACGTGAGGTAAGTCTTCATAAATAATGTTTTTTTTGGTCAACGTGAAATCATTTATCTCTTATGCATACATGCTTCAGTCTTTGTTTTGGCACTCATATCTTCTAGCTTTCATAAATACTCATTGACCTACAGTGACCAAATGCACGCATATACATTCAAGGATAGTGATCTTAGATCACGCTGGTAGGAACGTTGGGTTGCTCAGTCAATGGCCAGGGTCAACGGCCAGGGCGTGGTGTATTCCGCAAATATGCCCGACTGTGAGGGCGGGCACAAGCCGGCGTGAGTAGGTTAAACGTTGAGTTTTATAAGGGCACCACGGGGTGACCCTCCCCTCCCCACCCCCCCACCCAGCCCCACCTTCCCCACCCAGCCCCTCCCCACCCAGCCCCTCCCAACCCTCCCCTGCCCACCCAGCCCCACCCCACCCTTCCCACCTAGCCCCTCCCCACCCTCCCCACCCAGCCCCTCCCTCCCCACCCAACCCCTCCCTGCACGACGGACACAATAATCACCTGTGGGCTGGTGTAACCAGGAGGTTCCTACCAGTATAAATATGTAGTCATAATATTAAACAATTCATAACGTGCACTCGTAGGTTGCAACAGGTCACAGAGTTTCCCACTGAAACCTGTGAACCTTATTCGGCCTGACACGTGTGCTTGGACGACCTGTAACAGTGCTATTCGCATAACAAGGTCATCTATTCGGATGTAGAGAACCTCTTAATTTTTCTTGATAGCTCTTTGCTTCTTGCTAGTGTTGGCTGTTACCTTGCCCGGGTGTCATTTGTTCTGCGATGTCCTCATCCCCTCATTCTCTCAGAGGTGCCACGTGTAATCTATGATACTATACTCCTGCCATGTTGTGCACGTGGTTCAGCAACATGGGACAGTGATGAAGACAATGGAGTGTAAGCTCAGAAGTGCGAAAATAAGCATGGGGAGATGCATGTTTGGAGCAACACCGAGAGACAGAAAGACGAACACGTGGATTCGAGAACCTATGCAGGTTGTATGTGTGTGTTGAACTTCTTTCGCACTTAGCCAACACACGCTAATCGGAGGTGTGTGGGTTAAAGACATCATATGGCCTATTAAGAAAGGTAAGTGGGCTTGGGAAAGACACGTCGCTGAGTCGGTGGTTGAGGCTAGCAAAGGAGTGGCAGCTGAGGGAGAGAATGTCCACCGCGGGTATGCAGTGATTGAATCAGATCGTGTGCACGGGATTTGGTGATTGTAAGATTGCAGGTGATTGTAAGATTGCAGGACCTTCAGAGATGGTGATGGCTTAGGGAGGCCTTCGTCCAGCAGTGGATTGGTGGTAGCTGACTGTGATGATACCCTTGTTGTATATTTGTTTTACTGGTAGGAACCTCCTGGTTACACCAGCCCACAGGGGATTATTCTGTCCATCCGTCCGTCGTGCATCCAAAAATGGGAGGGTGGGGCTGGGTGGAGAGGGGAGGGTGGGGAGGGGCTGGGTGGGGAGGGTCTGGTCACCCCGTGGTGCTCTTATAAAACTCAACGTTTAACCTACTCACGCCGGCTTGTGCCCGCCCTCACAGTCTCGCATATTTGCGGAATACACCACGCCGCCGTTGACCCTGGCCATTGACCGAGCAACCCAACGTTCCTACCATCTCCCTCCGCAGGAATGTGTTATAATAACTTTGTACTGCTTACGAGTACGAGTAAACCTATCTACACCCCAACACGCAGTCTCTAAAGGCCTGTTTATTTCAGCCAGTATTTTGTAAATCAATATGGCACCTGAAGCCAGCTTCAACAACAATAATTTAACAAGTCGCCTTTGAGCAAATTATTTTTACTGCTTTGTTCACTGTTGTACAGACTTACAATTAAATACAATATGGTTATGTACCACAATATAATCACGTGCGTCATTGTGGAGAATATAAGTACCACATCGCAGACACTACGCCTCCACATATATTTCCCTCAACATAAAAAATAAAGTGACTTTTTACACAGACTATTATAAGGAGTATTATCTGTTTATTTATTATTTGGTTTTGAAGCAGTGGGCAATTAATCACAAGTTATAATCAGTGGCACTAACGTTTGAATGAGTTAATGTCATATATTGTTTTCATGATTACAGTGATCAAGCAATTACCATCAACAGATGTACACAAGCTTTGTCAACAACAAAAAAACAACTTGTGACGCCACGTTTACAGTCGCATTGAAGCTGCTTCCCCTTTGAAGGTAGCTTCGCGCTCTTTGGCCGAATCTTATCAGCGGCACATTGTCACGCCACAGGAAAAAAAAGAAAGGCAGTGCAAAGAATTGTAAATTCCTATTCGTCCATTACTGACCCTGGCCTCTCAAAGCATAACCTTTAATCCCAAACTCCATAGAGCATAGCAGCACACTGGTGTGGAGTCGCAGCTGTGACACGCCAAATCAAAAATGCCTCATCTATGAGAAGCACACCATTAAAGGTTAGAAATTACATCTCGGACATGTCCTTCACTGGCTTTGGGGAAAAAAGGCCAAGGAAGCTTTATTTCATGCGTACTGTGCTGCAAAATTACTCGTACATTTTCCCCTATACGGTGTTCCGTTTTCTGCCAATGTAAATGCTTCACATAAAAATGTGAAGGAAAAAACTCCAGAAGGATTGATAGTAATGTGACATTACTTAGAGTAATGCATTTTTCTTGTACAATTTTTTTAAAATATAAATAAGAGCTGTATACAATTAGGAGTGGCCAGTGCATTACTGCATGACTACATGGCATGCCAATTTCTTACTTCACCTGAAACCATGCCCGCCCACTTCTTAAGCTACCCACTCAACGTCTGTCATCTCAGTCTCTCAACCCGTTCTTTTTCTTTCAGTGCCTCACTACCAGAGGTGGGACAAAGTCATTGTTATGCAAGTCACAAGTAAGTCTCAAGTCTTTGCTCTCGAGTCCCGAGTCAAGTCGAGTCAAAGATGAGGCAAGTCCAAGTCGAGTCTGAAGTCATCAAAATCATGACTCGAGTCTGACTCGAGTCCAAGTCGCATGACTCGAGTCCACACCTCTGAGGTGGGACAAAGTCATTGTTGTGCAAGTCACAAGTAAGTCTCAAGTCTTTGCTCTCGAGTCCCGAGTCAAGTCGAGTCAAAGATGAGGCAAGTCCAAGTCGAGTCTGAAGTCATCAAAATCATGACTCGAGTCTGACTCGAGTCCAAGTCGCATGACTCGAGTCCACACCTCTGAGGTGGGACAAAGTCATTGTTGTGCAAGTCACAAGTAAGTCTCAAGTCTTTGCTCTCGAGTCCCGAGTCAAGTCGAGTCAAAGATGAGGCAAGTCCAAGTCGAGTCTGAAGTCATAAAAATCATGACTCGAGTCTGACTCGAGTCCAAGTCGCATGACTCGAGTCCACACCTCTGCAGTCACTACTACCCGCTAAGTTGTTGCTCCACAATCACACAACTGGAGCACTTTAACCTATATTCAGTGCAAAATGCAATCCAGAATCGAGTTTCAATTTCTAGCCATGGGAATTGTTGATGCAGAATCATATTTTAACGTGACATTAATTTACTGCACGCAATTTAGTTTCCCTACATAGTGCACAACTGCATTAGATCAATGTCCAATATTAATATATTGGATACCATTTGATCGACATTCTATTTGTTTAATCTCAAGGCCTATACATGTACAAAATAGCAGGCTTTAGCACCTTTTTGAAGCACAGTCATCTGTTTCTTTTCACTGTTGCAGAAGTCAACATAATAACGTGTTGCTACTCCCGAAATTTCATAATGATGCACTCCTACAGCTACAAACACCAGTGTTCGCCTCACTTTCTGCTTCATAATAACACCTGACTATACCCTCAGAACCCAGGAATGGTTCCTAAAATCCACCTTCCTCTCTTATTTGTCAAGATATGGATGTTTATCTAACCACATCTACCTCCCACATTGATTAATTACGGGTCCAAGCCACCCACTCATTGTTCCCACTCTGGTTTAATATTTCGCTCTGGAGGTGTATATAATCACTGGATGTAATCAAGGAAGTTTCCAATGTACTTTCACCATAATACTTATGTTGTCATCCAGAGAGCAAATTACTGCAATTTGAGACAGGAACCAATCTCTTCTATCCCCCCCTCCCATGCAATAAACGTTGGCAGAAAATCTGTAATTTACAATGCGTCAGTCTCATGGAACAACAAAGCGATTCATGCCATGTCCCCATCACCACTGGGAAGCGCGTCGACCTGGTCTGTCTAAACGACAAGTGGCCTCAGCCGAGATTCCCATGACAGCCCGACTGGACCAAGCTGACATGGGCCATATAGTCCACTTCAAGTGTGTTGTGTTTGTGTAGCTCAGTTTAATAAGGGACCTAAGTGGAATTAACAAACCATCGCCTCTGCCCTCATCCCTATGTGCGTTCCAACATGTTATGTACCCCTCACTTCACGAAATCGGTCTTTCCCAGCCCACCGTTTAACCCTATCTCTCACACCGTTCCTGACAACATTATTTTGCCAATATTCACCTTCATTTAAGCTCAATTGATATATATATTTGAAATAATATACCATACTTCTTACTAGACTAGCTTCGTAATATCACATTATTTTAAGTTGTTGACCTTCCCCTGCACCTCCGATCAGCGTGGTTGGTCTCGTACGAAAGAAGTACAACATACATACGTACATATATTCCTCGATACTTGAAATGCTGCTAAAGTAGTATTTTACACTTTGTTGTGGCCTTATAATTTTCAATATCTTATTGTGTGATGTTGACGAACTTATTCTTGTAAGAATCATTGTAAGCTACGCTTCCATTATTAATTAAATATTAATGGTATTACTATTGTATTAATGGTATGATTGCAGTTTTCATTCAAGTCAATGATTCAGTCAATCCTTTCAATTTATAAACAATTGTATCAATATGCCAATATTGATACAATTGTTGGAAACTCATCCTGTGTGAACCAGTGAAAGTTGTAGTTGGATGAAAAGCATCATAATAATAATTTTCATTTTGTGTTTACGCCAGTAAACAGTGTGCAGTAGCACACCATGTTCCCCGTGCAAAACATTTAATTCAATGGAAATTATGACTTCACATTCAACAGCACACTCGGTGGAATATTGTTAACACGTGATGGGAAGTGGATGATAGCTTTTCTACAATTACGTTCTAACCATTCATTCTCTGATTGGACAATTTGTCGATCATTAAACATACCTTGGCCTTAGCAACACGTCCACGATATTGCCCTGCGAGTACAATTACTATCACAACCGCTCGACGAGTATAGGGGATTTAAGTAAAGAAGAAACATATTTAGAAAACATACTACAGCATGAAGCTCTCCTCGTGGGGCCAAAAGGTTTGAAGTAGGCTAAGACGCCACGTGACCTTGAGGTCAGCTTCTAAGAGGTTATTGGAATCCTCTTGGGGGAAAGCCCAAACCGTGGTCCACGTCTATTTCATTATGATTCAAATCAATACCCACCTCATGACCTCCTCGACGCACAGACCAACTTGTCATTGTCATCATGAAGACTACCTTTGTGATAATGTATTATTAACAGAGCCCACTCTTGAACCGAACGAACGAATCCACGTGTTTTCTGTGACCCAAACATATATTATCTATTTTACTATATCAATCACCTCCCTCTCTTGTAATAAATGTAAGCCATCAACAGGTAGGAGCTACATTAAGTGAATTATATGCGAGAAAGCATCACCATATTAGCCATATAATCGAGTGCATTGGCCGAATTAAAAAAAAAGGCTCGCCAGGATGGGCTTTATTTAAAATGTATAGACTCCGTTGACAGTAGGATGGTACTCGGTAGTATACGATTACAGATCTGTTGGCGGCACATGTACGGCGGCGACGGTTACAGGGCACACACGCACACCCTCGCGGGCTCGCGCTGAACACGAGACACGCAGTGACGGACGAATGACGCCTTCTGCAGAAACCCAAATGCTCGCTAGACCGTGACCGTTTCTTTAATTGGCATCTTAAAATGTGTTTGCCCTGTATTTCGAAGCAGACAGCCCAGCTGTCAATTGTCGACTCCGCGAGCGCTTAAGTCTGTGCGCGTGGCGAGCGCAAGGCGCTTGTACGTGGCGACAGTGGCGGGTACTGTCCGTGGTGCTGAAACACGCGGTCCAGGCTCCCAAGCGCAAATCGTCGTTTGCAACAACAACAACAACAACAAAAACTGTCCTCCAAATGCTCAATTACTCCGTTGATTATTATTGTTGTTTACATGGACGTGCATTCTATGCTCGGACACGTATGCCAACGAAATGTCAACTGTTGAGTTGAACTGCGCAACGCATATTTTTATTAAGTACGATAACAATAACAATTATACGTACGGGACCTCGAAGGTGTTTCGAGCGTATATTAAAGTTAACAAACAACGGTGGCGTGCCAAGAACGGAGCTGAACGGATCGTGTGTGTATACACGCGCGCGCGCGCGCACGCACGCGTTTGTCTTCCGTCGCATGTGGTAATGCTACACTGGCTCGTGATGCGACGCATTGATTAACGCCCGTTTGAGGTAAACAGCTCTAATTACCAAGGGCTCTTTTGAGCCGTCCGCCCTCGCATAAAGGTGAACATCACTTACGAGTGCCATCGAAGCGCGTCGCGATGGTGTCCAGGAAAGTGTTCTGGGGAGCCAGCAACCCTTTCATAACCGGCATCTTCGTCGTCAAACTCAAAACTACACTATAAACATATGCGTTTACAGTATACATATAAAATAATACTACTATTAGCGCAACAAATCGACTCGAGGAGGGATGAGAAAGAAAAAAAAACACAAAATCCCCGGAACTGTTGCTATCGTGAGATGCAAAAGACAGCGCTACGATCGCAGCGAGTTTCTGGCGCGGTGTTCATCGGAGGCTTCGCTGAACCCGAGTGCGAGAGGGAGCGCGGCTCGGAGTCGAGTGCAAGAGGCGGGAGGGGAGGACGCGGCAGAGGAGCCCCCTCCCCGGGCACAGGAGCCCCGCGCTCTGAGCGAGCTCTACTCCCCGCGCCCTCCACGCACCGCAAGCCGATCTCGCCTCACGTGACGGGAGCAAATAGCCCAGCGCGCCCGTTGTCTGCGGTGTTGCCCATTGTCTTGTCTCTGTGGGTTAATACAACACAATAGACAAAGCCGGTATAGTGGGGGGGGGGGGGGCGGGGGTAGTGTGATTAGCGCAGTGCCCTTACAACCCGTGTTCGATCACGGCGATGAATATCTGAAACGTTCCTGGGCCTCCTCTAAGTCGATTCAGCCTAACATGAGCATCTGGCATCACCACTGGGGAGACAAAGGCGGCCGAGCGTGGTGCAAGCCACACCACTCCCTCATGCACCATATTGGCTTTCATACGTGCTCGCTAACATTACTTGCCGCTACAGTCTATTAGGGCTATACTGATAATTATTACGAATATACTGATAATTGTTTGTCTTAATTGTTATTTCTGTGGTTGTGTGCGCGTTTAATCATCTCTCTTTATGTTTACGTTGCATCCTCTTATCTGGATGTGTGGTATCATCTCTCAGTTATATTTTCCGTATCATCTGCCTGTCTGTGTTGTTATATGGCTTGTTTGCTTTGTAAGATCTGTGGCGCGGGGCTGCGTGTGTATTAATCATCTGTGTGTATGTGTCCACGGACGTCGTTGATCATCTTTGTCTACTGATCACGCAATATCCAAAGATTCCGGTTCAATTCCCGGCCATGCGCATCAATGGCAACGTGTATTCAAGCCTGTCATGTGCCCCTGCTAGGTCGACTCAGCCTTGACTGAGTAGCTGGTGTGGTGTGTGAACGTCAAAACTGGGAAGACGATGAGCGGCTGCGCGTAGTCTCGGCCACACCACTCCCATCCCGCGTTTGCCGTTCCTACCTTGGGTGCTCGAGAACAAACAAAAAAACACTTGTCTTTGTAGATTAGAAGGCGAAAGGAAGAGCTTTGTTTTATTGTCTCTGCGTGTTGTCGCATATGCTTGTGTGCGTAGTGTGCATTGGTGGTATGATTCGCTGCGATCCCGACAACCACACTTCAGTTTCTGATGCACATCGGTTTCAGTTCGGCTCGACCTTAAACGAGTACCTCGTGTGCCATGCCAACGATAATAGGTGCTCGCTAACAACACTTGCACCCACACAGCATTTATGAGGTTGAAAGTGTTACCTGGAAAATCGCACTAATTCTCAGGAAGCCATCATTTTGTACCGACAGTTCAGAAGCCACTTCAGAAGTCAACTTTCCACCTCGTAGCTAAAGATGCTGGGAGTACCAAGCACACGCTGCCTGCATAATCTCTCACACCGCCACATTATTTTCCTTTTGTATGGTACGGAGCTGATCAGCAAAGTAAATATGTTCATGCCGAGGTTTGTGAGTGAGCCAGTGGACAGCTTTCATGGAGTAACCCGGTGAATATCTGAAATGCTGCCAGTGAATAATCGAAGTGGACGGTAAGTGGCGTTACGGTGTCGCCCGTGGTTTGAGATTGATGTCCACAGTCGCACTGTGGGCCATTGCCCATTGGTGTAGGCGATATACGCATCTGCCGTGAGATGTTCTGATGAGGTTCAACACAAACCGCTGCTTGCGGGACCCTACCAGCAAAGTGCAGGCCAACCATTGCCTGGCTATTGTGAGCTAGAGATGTAATTTCAGTGCTACACATTTAATGAGCCTTTCCACGTACATTATTTTCTTATCGAATCTGGAAACATCGCTTCTGGATTCAGAATAATGTTGTCGCGTACACATTATCATGATTCTCGTCGTATTTACATTATCCATTATTTTCAGTCAGATTCATTTTTCCATCGCAACCCATATTACTACGGCAATTTCACGTTCTGAAGAATATATTTGGTTGATTTCTTGAGAAAAAGAAAGCATTTTCAGTTAAGTTTTAGAATAGCGCACCTTTAATGTTATAAATTTGAGTTTTATTTTTGTGTGTATGTAATATCTATTCCACAATTGTCCTAGACATGTCTTTTGATTCTTTACATGTTACCCCTCTAAAATTATGCTTTTAGATATGCATGTCAGTGGCACATCAAAGCGGTGTGCATGTACATGGTTGGTAATTGCATGCAGTTAGTCTGTGTCACGATGTGCATGGACCCCAGGTTTGCCATGAATGAGATATCTTAATGGGCTCTCTCTTGGTTGACAACTGCCTATCAACAATACTTACGATGACATTACAGTGACCCCCTACAGCAGAAGTCCTTACCTGGACAACACTCCACCACTCTTCATCCACATGAGAACATCACCAGCTCACTGTGGCAGATGGAATGGGAGAGAGCCTCTGCTATCATCGAGAATTCCCACATCATCATGAGGCCTGATGACCAACTTCCTCTGGGGCTTTGAGCTCCCACACCGCATTTAGAGCCAGCTCAATAAGTTGAGGTGGGATATGCTCTTCTGTGCCGGGCAGTGGTGGCTGTGCACGCCTGTAAACCAGTACTGTGGAAGCGAGGGTTGGTGGGTCGGACAAATGTTGCGAAACTCCCTTCCTGTGGGTATCGACGCTCTATGATGCCCTAGCATGCCAGACGGCAGTACAACAAGTGGACTAGTGGCGATGTTTCCATCTGTATTGGGATAGAGTGTTGCCCCCTCGCGCACATGGGGTTTCTCCTCGTGCTCCGGTTTCCTCCCACAGGTGCATAAACACTCGATTGGCTGGAAATATCTTAAAATTAAACCCCAGTGCAATGCGGCTTTCCTAGATAGATGAATAAGTAATTATTGAGGCTTTGCTCGATAAATAAGTAGTTGTTATAAAACCGAAAATTCCAGGGGCACTTGGGACAACTCAATGAGCAACTGTGGTGATGTAGAGGATGATACAGTACTGGTCTTTCCATGCTGGATATACATGTGTGAGTCTATCGGTCTCCATGTGAGTCCATGGGGTTTTATCTGAGTCGATACGTTGTTATGCGAGTCTTCGGGTCTCTGTGTGGGTCTATACATCTCTGTGAGTCGACGGGCCTGTGTGAGTCTACGGGTCTTTGTGTGAGTCTACGGGTCTTGGTGACGTGGAGGATACTGCACCCATGCTGGATGACTGCTTTCTCTAGACTCCTGGAGCTCTTCTCAAGCTGAACACTGCTCTATGCGCTGCTGGATGAGATGTTTTTCAGCTGGATATTGTGGGCTTATAAGTTACTCAATAGCTTTAAACTATTTGTACATCAGAATCAGAATCTTCAGTTCGACTAGAGGAATCCGATGAGCTATGAGGCTCATTTTGGCAGATGTCCAGTAGTATATCATATTGTTGGACTCATGTTATTAGCTTTTGCCACGTGTAACGTAAAACATTAAAGTACCAGCAACAATACTATATACAGGATGTGGTCTGTTTTTGACTGCTTCATATGTAATAATTGCAGGCCTCATGATAGACGAATTATTTTGTTTGGTACGAACAAAACACATTCTGGATTTCACCACCGCTACGTAATAAAACCTCGTGGAATTTGGGAGTTAAACTGGGCAGAACTGTATTGGGACAGTTCATGTACAGGGTGCTGGATGTATGTTGAACTTCTTTCGCACCGTACATAACCAGGCGTGATAATCGGATGTGGGTGTAATTGTTCCATCGCAGTATCGTGATCGGTGGCAGCGGCTTGGGAAGGACTTCATCCAGCAGTGGGTTGACCATCGTCTTTTTAAATTTCGATTTAAAGCTTCTTTCGTGACTGCAGGGATTCATCTTCTTGGTTCTTTCGGTAAAGTCACGTAGAATGGAAATAATAAAATAATAAAAAATCCAAATCATAAAATTATTCTCACTGTGAGAATTATTTTCTCACTGTGAGAATTATTTTAAAATGTTTTATTTTTATTATTTTATTATTTCCATTCTACGTGACTTTACCGAAAGAACCAAGAATACATCGTCTTCTTCTTGTCGTACGGCTCATGTAGATGCAGAGCATCGACTCCAATTTCACATCCAGGTGGTCAAGCCCAGACAACCGCGTCGGGACCAGCGCAGTGTACCTCTACGATGTCTCCTTCGTGTTTGCGGATAGCGCGTTGCGCCGTTATTACAGTCTGGGTGACCACAGTCGCAACACCGGAGAGTTTTTACATTTCCCATTCGTGCATCGGGTATCCGCACCTGCTGCGATGGTTCGTGCGGATGCGGTTTAGGGTGAACCACGAGCTCGGTGGAAGATCGAAACCAGGGATCGTGTTGCGTTGGGTCTTTCACAAGGGTTGACCGTGACCGATGATGATTCAGATGAGAGCAACACAACGAGTCTCCGTTGTGTTGCTCTCTTACCAGAGGTGGGACAAAGTCATTGTTATGCAAGTCCAAGTCGAGTCTGAAGTCATCAAATTCATGACTCGAGTCTGACTCGAGTCCAAGTCACATGACTCGAGTCCACACCTCTGTCTCTTACACTGTTGTACGGTATTCGTGTTCACGACTCACATGTTTACTCTGCCTGTAGGAAAATTAGTTCGATTAAAGTCTAGAAAAGCCCACCCTCTGGCGGTAGCACGTGCGAATAACGTGACCGTGGAGCCGCAGCGTGCAGCAGAGAAACTCAATGGCGCACCCTGCAGGGCAACCGTGGACAATTTCATTGTGTTTTTTTAAAAACATTTTAGTTATCAAACGTGACACACATCAAGAGCCATACACAGTTAAGGAAAGTCAGCATAGTGATTACCACATGCCGTTATGACGACAGATAGATAACACACACAATGGGCATGGTAATCAAAGATAGAATAAGAAACACAGCATACAAATCAAATGCGGAACAGATAGCAGCATACAGCGGTGTGACAACCTCACATAGCAATAACTTGTGACGCCACACTTCAAAATGACACGCTCGAGCAGAGATATACCCAACACTCGTGCCGAGGGAACAGTCTCAATACCAGAGGGAGAAGGGATTAAAACAAAACTTTCTATGAATCTAGGGAGAAGGCAATGGCTTCTAGAAAGAATTCCCAGGTGTAGTTGTTCCTCGCCTCCTGGATAGAGTCGCCCAAATGTTCTAAAGCTACCACTTTGTGGATTCATTGCAGCCCAACATTGTTCTAAGAAGTTTATCTCTGCAACAATATCCTCAAAAACTTACAAAAGAAAAACAATACTGGCTAATGGAGCGTATACTTTTAATAGTAATATGATGTTGAGATAAAAATCCGATTTCGACGAGAAATGTGTGTTCTGGGAGATTTATTGAAGGGCTTTGGGAAAGGATATGATTGCTTTTTTGCAAAATGCTAAAGCAATATGCGAATATTTAACAAAATTTTACAAAAAGTACCATACAACGTTCAAATAAAATATGTATATATTAATTCCCACACACATGTACTGCATTTCTATATGGACATCAATCAAAACAGAATTGGTAAACAGAAAGGGTTCCATAAACTTAGCATAGGCATGAATTCAGAAAAAAGAAAATCTGAATCTTTATTTATCCTGGAGAAATCCGATGAGCTATGAAGCTCCTTCTCACAGATCTCCAGTAGTTTTCACAGATGTCCATTTTTGCGAGACAAGCCACTTTAGGAACCTGGGACATTGGAGACAACTGTTCAACACGAACAGTCTGAAAAATGTGAAAAACTGTTGACAATGATTCAGCAGGGAAGATGCTAAAATCCAGAAGAGGTTATAAAGGGTGGATATTATGGTTCGGCAGAAAAAAGCACGTTGCACTATAATGCACATTAACTTAACAAAGATTATGCACAGTTTCAGTGTGAAGATGTAAATTGCATACAAGTTTTGACCTGAATTCAAGAATCACCAACTTAAATTGAGCATGACCTAAAAAATAAGCAAAAATTATATAAGAAAAAAACCCCACTGCCACCATTATTATAATGCCAATTGTGAGCACAATACATACTTTGATTATGCGTTCATTAAAAAGCAGGATCCCTACTTTTTTTTCATTGTACGAACCTATGTAAAGCCTCGCATTTGATCATGCCCAATTATATGCAAGATTAAACGGTGCATTCATGAACGCTGGCCGATTAAATAACTCTCATCACGGTAAAAATATCCCACCATTTGAATACTAGACTAACAGACTACTGGGGGAGGTCGCTGCATGCTGCATTCGACTGATAATAGGGAACAGACATAGACAGAAAATCGAGATTGCGAAGTCAGGTAAAGTTTACAAAACTGCAATATTTTGGACACATGACCAGGATGAATGAATGAATGGTGACCAGCTGTAGGGGATTACGTCCCATATCAAATATTGGACTGCGTGGAAACTATTTCAGTTGGAAGATGGAGTGACGGCCAGCGAGAAGTGAGGGCACTGCAAGGCCATATAAGTGAAGTAAACAGTCATTCCGCAACAGCCCACAAGTCCAAGGGGCTAGACAACGAATGCCAGAGTACTGCGGATATGTAGACTCTGAAAAAGGCTCAAGGTGACTGATTCACCAGCCTCTCTACAAACAGCAGGCACTATTTAAACACTATTTAAAATGTTACCAAATAAGGCCGACTGAGATATAAAGCTCTTTTTCAGAAGCGGCATGGCCACAAATGATAGCCCAATGAATGGTCTCATCATGGGACCACGTGCAGAACATGCAAAACTCCATATTCAGGCGCCAGGGTCGGGATCGAACCCACAACCTCCTGTATACCAAGCGAGGTTGTTGACATCTCGCCACCGCGGTTTCCAAAGAATGTATTAAAAAAAAACGATTGGAAAAAGTAAACATTCATTATTAAAACTTCTAAATCGTTTAGGCTGAGTAAACAAATGTTTGCTAAGAGACTGTGGTGTGATATAAATCACATCTCATGAACAGCCACCACGGGCTATTCAACATCCTCAGTTACTGTGAGTTGACCCGGAGCTCTGTAGAGTTGACCTCTGTAAGCAGGGCCACAGTGATTGCGAGCTGGTGTCAAGGTGACTTTGGCAGTTGATCCGCCCCAGTCGGGAAAGGATTCTGGCCCTGCGTTTCTCTGATTGTCTGCTGCTTGGGGTTGTTAATGGCAGAGAATACACTGAGGTTACAGCATTAAAACATAATAAATTGGCTACACCATCACCTGTAACACAAACAACTGTCTCTGAGCCGAGTTACACGCTTTGTACAATCTATGACAACAGCCTCTTCATACAGTAATACTTAAGTGTGTAAATGTACGTTACATGTTAACAATACGCTCGGATGTTTTTACTCACCTTTCTTCTACACCAATAAGGCAAAAGGGTTTAATATATCAGTCGTGATAAAAAAAAAGGAACAGAATGTTTCGTATATATTTCTGATCAAGTATTCATAATCCCTTTAGTAATTATTTGCAGCAAATCTTACATTGCCCATTGTATACATATATCATATCTGTATGTGGCATCTCTATTTATGTTTACACTCGTTTGTATAATTATTTGGCAAAACCCCAGGCACGGCAGATGGTGAAAGCGGACATGAAACTGAAATTCCACACAGAATGGTGCTGTCAATAATTTATGTTCGCTTTATGTCCGTTTCTCATATACTTATGTTGTTTTACAGCAGAATTCCATATTGACAAATTCTCTAAATGCAGCTACAGAAGGCAGGCACTAAGTGGTTCAACTATTTATACATACTCGGTCCAGACATCTCTCAAGAGACGCATTCCCATATCAATGACCCCTTTCACCAATATTAAATTTCCCACCATCAAATGGAGATTTTTCCATCTTGGATCAAGTCGAACATATATTCTATCTTGTCAGAAGAATGAAAATCATAGAAGAAGAAAAAACACAACACTTCATTAACGAGCATCCGAACCACAACATTGTGCAATTTAATCGACAGCCATATGGCACGCTTCCCCATATAGCTCGGATTAGGCACACGCCATTCTGTTCAACCACCACACTGGAGGTCAAAACACTTAGACCTCTTTCTGCTTCTTCCCTTGGGCTGCTCGACTTTGGAATTCTCTCCCATCCATCGACTCTTTCCCCGAGCTCTCATAAGATCGCTCAAATCAACACACGCGTTTCAGTCTTATCTATTCCAACTTTGAAAGTGATGTTTGTTGCTGGTCGTTCAGCGTGTTGGGCATCTGAACCTGTGCTTGGCAATTGTTAAAAAATATATATCCATTATGTGGATACTGTACATATGATTACGTGTTCATATTGTTTGTGACAGATAATGACAGATAGAAGATGCATTTATCCAGCAGTGGATTGATCATGACTTATTGTTCTCATGCATTTCCAATGTGAATCTCAAAGTCGCGTTCATTTACAAGAGCTAAAGTGCTTCGTTATATTTTGAAGATTTTTCACTTGCTTTTCGCTAAAGCGGTCGCAGCAAGGCTTATCACACGGGTCATCGCCACACACCCACTCTGGGGGTAGTGTGACGTACACCTCCACCTTGCTGACACATCCCTCACGGCCATCCAGCATCGGGATGTGTCAGCCGCCTGTTTAAAGTGAGCACACCTACATCCAACACCGCTAGCGTCCACCCCCCCCCCCCCAGTCATCCAAGAGACCTGCTTCATCCATCAACTCAGGTTCCCTCAGAAAGAGGCAATGTTCCAGGCGTCTACGTCGGGGTTAATTCGTCTCCTGGTTAAATAAAGGACACAAACCAAACAAACAGGAAATCAATGTAAACATTTCATTGTTCCAACCTATGTAGGTTCTGTGGCATATTTGTGTTAAATGGCAAGCATGGTCACACTCTGAAAATAATTTCCGGAGTTGTACAGCACTCTTAAACGATTTGCTACATTGTTTTAGAGTCCAATTGGTGTCTGTGTGTTGAATAATTCGTGTACAATAAAATATATATTTGAGCAAATAACACTGCATATAATAAAACATTCAGTTGCTCGGAGAGACATTTTAAAACTAAAGTAATGAAGTGCAAACATGTGTGTGCCATGAATTTCTCCTTTAATAATATTCCGCAATTTTGTAAAACGCAACACTTAAAAATCTGCTCTTCATTGCGCTGTCCTCAACAGTATGAGATATTTAGGAATTGCATGTACAGTCCTGCACTCAACATCATCATCAGCCATCGTCAATACACTGTTGGGTGACAGCCCCCAATGGTGCCACTATCTCTCATTATCCTGCAATGCAATAACAAACATCATGTTATACAATTATTATTTACGAAAACAATACGTAAACATGTGACATATTTATAGTTTTTTACAGTTTCAAAGGGTTGGGAGAAAAAAAAACAGAGGGGGTTTGGGGGGTGTGGTGATCAATAAACATCGGACACTAATCAATATACAATGTCAGTATACGCTAATTGCAATGCATTTGCACATACTTTACTTGTTAAAACGTCCGAATATCGTAACGAGGAGATGCCTGTGGAAAGTTCATCCCTGTCTGCAGGGCACTCACAGAGCCCCCTTGTGGCCTTACGTCAATCTGCAATCAACGGCAACGAGAGCGCGCGAGTGGGGGGGAAGTCACCCTTTGGAGTTTCGAGTTTCATTTGTTTGAACCAGGTGCGAACTCATCAAGAAGACACCCAGGATGAGTCTTGTTTGCAAGACTGACCTGGGCCTTTATTAGTGTAGCGGTAGGGGGGAAGGGGCGATTATTGCTGTGCATAATCCAAAGTGAGCAATACGTGGGGAGTTTTCAAACGTTGCTAATGTTTACCCTTCCGCCGACAACATAATCGCATCGATTGTTAACCTTCACTGCAGTTATTTTGGTTCTCGCACACCCAGGGAGGTGCGTGGACCCCAGGTTAAGATCCACTGGCCTACACCCTTGCGATTGACTTCAGGGGTCTCTAATGTGCACCGTGAAGCAGACGGCGCCAGCTGTTATTGCGAATTATCAAACCCGCAGTGATAACCAGGGCGGCCGCTAGAATACGAACCACGAACCTCTGCAACAGGGAGCTTCCGCGCTACATGCTGGGCCTTGTTACCGCACCAGAGAGAAGCTCTGCACCTGGTCCCTATTGGCAGACAGGAATATATTATAATTATACAGAGTACTCGGTGCTTATTTCAGCCGGGAATTCTATAACATTGACCTCGTGTTATTGTTACTCGGGGGGTGGTTGTGTGTGTGCGCTACGAACCCGCGCCCTGAGTTCGATTCCCGCTCACGGCCAACGCCAGTGATGATTGTCTGAACCGGTCATGGGCTTCCCCTAGATCGACTCAGCCTCAAATGAGTACCTCGGTGCGATGTGTAAACATTGCCACTAGGGAGACCAAGGCGGCCGGGCGTGGTGCTGGCCACCCACCTCCTCGTGTGCTGCTAACAGCACATGCCCCAAACAAGTTTAGAGGAGGAACTTTTATCTTTGTGTATGTAACCTGCTTGAATTGTTCTAAGGGTTACCCGATGTATCGGGTACAATAATAATGATTATTATGGATAGCTTGTACTCTAGGGGTAGTGGTTACCGAGATAATTCCTACTCAACGTCAATCTAACAGCGTTACAGAATATATCGAGTAATAAATTGTAAGCCCTACAGAAAACGTGGTGTATGGTTTTAAAATGTGCAGTTCACTTCATAAACAATTTCTCATCATAAACGTTGTGTTGTTTGTAGTTATTTCATGAGATTCGGTGTTTGACTGCTTTATCTGAAAAAAACAATACTTATTTTCTGCTTTGCACTGACTACCTTAAAAGTTCATTAAACGGGGTATTTATATGGAAAAGGAAAGATTGGCATTGCTACCTTGCCCAGCAGAGGACACTCTAAAAGCAACAATACCATACTTTTAAAAACAATCTTAGCAATGCATGGACAATTGTCAGGGTTCACTATACTTTTAGCTATACACTACAAAGAGAGAGAGATTTGGTGAATATCACATCAAATAAAATAACTTGATGAGACACAACTGGAAAATGCAGCGTAATGTATGGACCTCCGTCAGTTATTATTTGCTAGCTTTACTAGCCGGCTTCGCCCGGGACTTGGATTCTCATCTTGGATTAATACACGGCCAACGTGGATGGTGGGGGGGGGTGCGTGACTTCAGCAGGCACACTGCGTGACGCTACCGCATGCGGGTGACATCACAGATGTGACGTCACCCGCTCACTTGCCGTGCAAAATGTCCATTATTGCGCCCCCCGCCCCCCCCAATACAAAAATCTATTTTTATACTCTTCGCATTGTGTACAATCTGGAAACTACCCACATGCCAAATTTCAAGTTTGTTGCATGTTAGGAAGTATGCTAAACATTTAGAACAGACACACATATTCACAAATTTCCCTTTCATCAAAAATAGATGATTTACGACGCTTGTTTACCCAGGAAAGCATCACCGTCTCAGCAGGGTCCTGCCAAGTTTTCACAGTAGGGGGCGATGTTGCTGCTGTGTGTGATCCCAATTGAGTAATTTGCAGGGAACTTTCAGAGCATTGGGATCTTTGGCCAATGCCAACGACATAGTATGTGGGAGAGAAGAACCAAAAAACCCAGCAGGAACCCCCATGCGGAACAGGGGTAGAACAAATAGACTCCAGACAGAAAATGACCCTAGCCGGTAATCGAACCCAGGCCCTTCTGACCTAGAGACGCGCGTGCTGCCAATACGCCACCCGTTGCTTTATCACATCTTCAATCTACTGTACTTTATAAATGTACAGATATAAAATGCACGTGGCATGAATGCTATAAACCTCCGACCCAAAAGGAAATGTTTGGCCGCATGCACACATGGGACTTGCATTATTAGTCATGTGACATCGACACTATCAAGGAGCCCCTCAACCCATGGTGATCACAGAGGGCTCAGATATTGCTCCATCCGGTTCTGCTCTGGACCCCTTAATGATCTTCGAGCCTGCGATCCTTTTTTTATTGTGTAAATGACAACGTGTGTTTTATTAAAGTATTACGCCATTAACAAACGTAAAAAAACAGTTGAGCTTAAAATCTTCCCAAGGTTTCGGGACGCTGGTGGGAGCAACTGCAATGACATCATCATGGAGTGATTCTGCTCTTTGGCAGCAATTAGAGTACGGCAATGGTAAGTTTATTTAATAAAGGCTGATGTGTAACTCAAACATCTGCCAATGAAGAATAAAATGCCGACTGAAAGAAGGCACTGTTAAAACAAGCCTGTATACAACATTACCTTAAATCAGTTTTACTTTAATATAAACTGCCGCTTTCCTGCCATCCCCGCCCCCCCCCCAAAACAACAACTTTCAAACGCTCTAAAAATCCTAAATTTATTTGCAAAAATCGCCACTTTATATTTGTCCAAGCAAAGTACAGATATTGTAAAACTGGGCAATAGAAACAAGGTTAAATAAGCGTCAAACTTAAATTATATCAACGGCAGTGTAAAATGCTCTAGAAAATGCCGATATTGTACACCATTATTGTCTAGCACCATTATTCCAATGGCACGTTTCCCTTAGCCATGGTTATTCATGTCTGAATTGTTGTTTGGCATTTTCTCTGACATTCAAATCGCTTGCAGCATGTCGAGCAAACACACTCAATATGCAGTTCCCGCAGCTCCCGGTACGTGGAGTGAAACGTCAGGCATCATACCGAACAACACGTGGTGTAATCCGAAATTACTTCAGGGAGCTATGTAGCACATCTGCAACAACAAAAACACCTCCGCAAGTAGCATAATTTAATCTTCTTCAAAGAGTGCTTCGAAAGTCCAATCCCTCTCAAATTAACTTGGGCTCTGTAGAGCTGAGATTAGTGTTAACCTGAGTTAAGGGGGGTTAATGAGGCATCTCGTTGCGTCTGCCTTTTTTTTGCCTCCAACAGAAAACAAACACAGGTGCTCACAATGTTCTTCCACCCCACACTAACAGTCTCTCCCGAAAATGTATGTTTCTATCTTCTATCGATGCTTTTCAATCTAGTCTTCAGATGAATCAATCGCCCACAAGCATGGCACTAGGACAAATACCGGTGGATAGTAATGGTAAATTTATGTTTATTCAACAAGTCAAATTGGGCAGTAAGCTGTACAAGTGGAATGTCTTTCCACGGAGCTTGCAAGCCATTCCATTCACTGAGGACACTGTGAAAGAATTCAGAAACACCACACTGCTTTCAAACAGTTACGTCCATTCACTATACTATTGCCTTCGTGTCTGTTTAAAGGATGACATAATCCGAGTGTGAATCATAACGGATGAACCCTGAAAAACGCTACCCAGTGGTTTTTATCAAGTGGCTTACTGGTCGACGAGAGCAGAGGGAGATAGTGTCTCAGGTAGATGTCATCATCAATCATTTCCATTAGCTTCATCAGGCTAGCTTCGAGAGAGAGAGAAGGTGTTTTACTCGAAAGCCCTGTGTAATTATTACCTTTAGGTTCCATGTCTCTGGTGGTTAGCGGTGGCCCAGTGGTTCTCACACCGCGCTATGAACCCAGTCACTTGCGTTTGTTTCTCAGCGATCGCTTTAAGATGTTCTGTGTTAATATTGTTTGTTGCGGTTGCACCCGACTTAAGTGCCGCATGGCTCACTGGGCTATACCAAATAAATGAAACTTGAAACCTCATTGGCGAGTAATATCTGAACCGATTCTGGGTTTTCACCTTCGCCAATCCGCGCTGAACAGCATGGTGAAGTATTGTCAAGCGCACAACTCGCATTACCGACATGGCGTCGAGATGCCTTCTTGCAGGAGTGGATTGACGCAGGGCTGTCACGACTAAATCCCTTATCTTTGGCAGTGAGATCCACACCACAGCCACGAGTGGGATCTATTAAACCCACACTTATTTAAATACAGCCCTGATGTGGCAACTGAAACCAATTTATCGACTGCAGCACTGTACCCGCATTGTTTTTGCTTGAATATTTTTCAGGATGAATACTTAAGATTCTGCACTCATACGGTGTTCTGAGGGAATGTGCAACTTTAGTTTTCCACACTGGATGTGCATTGCCTGTGCACAAATACATTCATACATTTGTAATGAGACGACTTCAGAGACACGACTGTAGAAGGCTTCCTTATTTATTGCTTAATACTTGACAACAGGGTCACAGAGTAACACCAGCGCTGACTGACTATTGGCTTTAGCCCACCATATAGTGACGGCGGCGACGTACAATTATATAGCTGGCTGACTATATAGTAACGACGGCGATGAAGACTACATCGCTGGCTGGCTATGCAGTGACGAAGAGATGACAGCGAGGACAGCGACGACAGCCAGGACCCGAACCCCTACGACAGCCCCGAACCCCTATTCACCTCTCCCTTATATTAACCCAGCGTGGCCAAGCCCTGCCCTTGGCCACGCCCCTCTTCTCGAACTCTCCTGCGGGTTCCAGGATCTTCTAGTTCGATCCCCTCTTTGACCCTTGGCCCAGTTATGCCCCCCTTTGGTCACTCGCATTTATATCGATCTATGCTGAACCCACACCCGTATTTAGCACTTATGGCCGCTAGATGGCACACTGTCATTACACATTTTCGGTGTCAATTTGAACATTTTGCTGACACTACCATGCTCGATACTGCAAGTGGCTGCCTCAAGCCTTTATTGTATGAGATGTGTGTACAACTTTTTGAATTGGGGTCCATCTGTGATTTTGAGTGTCCAAAAAACTGATCGGATAGATCTGCTGAGCAGATGCAAAACACCCATCCACCGATATTTGCCAGCAGCCTGCAGGGCTGAGAAAAACTTGTCGAGTCCGGTCAGGGAGCACTCGTCAACAATGTGCGACAGAGTCTGTCACTGGCCACATCCACACAGTGGGCTGTTGGTACGTTAGCTACAGGCGTGTGGAGAGATAGGCTGCGCACATAGTCCCTGGCCAGAACAGAACCTGTGAAGCAGGGCACATACCCACCGCGGCAGGTCAAAGCCAGGATAGCTAACGGTGGGATTAGTGACGAGGAAGTGGTTCTTGAACTGATATACCGTACTGTGAAAGGTAATTGCTTGCTTACACCACTGCAGAGAAAGGGACCCACCACTACAAGGAGCTCAAGAGAGCCCTGTAGAGGGGGTTATTTTGGCCACACTCTTCAATGTTGTCAAGGAATCTTGGAAGAAGTGAGAGTACCCACACTTTGCCACACCACATGCAGCCTGCCGATCAATGCTGCTGGATGCACAGAGGAGGGGGTTTAAGAAACGTGCCCATTCTCTTTGGTTCTTTCGGTAAAGCCACGTAGGTATAAAATAAAATAAGTTAAATCACGACGTTTCGGGCGCAACACATGACGGACGCTTGTGTTGTGCCTGAAACGTCGTGATTTAATTTATATTATTTTATACCTACGTGACTTTACCGAAAGAACCAAAGAGTATGGATCCCTGCAGTCACGAAAACTTCAAATATAAATTGAACGTGCCCATTGTTTTAACTGCTGGTGCACTCGAATAAAATTTGTAACCTCCGGATAGCAAGTCGGGTTTGCTAACCATTACACCATGGCCGCATCCGGCTACACTGTATTAATATGTAAATGTCCTGCCTGGATGCTACAGTGAATTTAACGGAAACAATTTGTGCCTGCTATGCAAGAGAATTGTGTGACTTGACTTCATTATTGGTTTCATGGTATCCATTATATTATATTTACTTAATGGTTATTTGCGGAAATTACACCATGGAATGTGCTTGGGAAAAAAGAATACCGTTCTTGGAATATATAATATGCACGCAATGAAGAGTGCCCATATTAAATGTACGTGGACTGATACCATTTACAAAGATCACTGGAGTACTGTAATACTAGTTGGGTTCAATTACATTTTTTTTGCCATTAGGCCTTTAATGTTATGGAATTACCAACGTTAATTGCGGACAATGTTCTTTATTGTGCAGCTGAATAGGCCAGCCATGAATGTGCCCTTTGCTTTTATCAGAATATGCGGAGGCTACACTTCAACCCCTGTAGCCACCTGGTAAGGTTTTCGCAGGTTATTTCCTCCAAAGTGAATGTTGAAAGCCTGTTATATTATCATCATGAAGAGTATGTGTGGTGGGATAGTGTTAGGGCATGTCTTGGAGGTTACGTATCAACTGTCAGAAGCTGCGGATTCTGGGAGAAGGTGTGGTGGGATCACCGTCTTTGGCCATGATGCCACCGTGATCTTAATTATAGAAATCAAATGCGAAAACAATCCCAATATATTTCGATTTAAAGCTTTCGTGACTGCAGGGATTCATCTTCTTGGTTCTTTCGGTAAAGTCACGTATAAGGGAAATAATAAAATAATAAAAATAAAACATAATAAAATAATTCTCACGACGTTTCGGCCACAACGCAAGCAGCCGTCCTCAGGTGAAGAACAGGTCTGTCGACGCTGCCTCCCCGACAGACCTGGTCTTCACCTGAGGACGGCTGCTTGCGTTGTGGCCGAAACGTCGTGAGAAAAATTTTATAATGTTTTATTTTTATTATTTTATTATTTCCCTTCTACGTGACTTTACCGAAAGAACCAAGAAGATGAATCCCAATATAATAACGTTGTCCAATGTAACAGCAGTGGCGGGCCGTGTATTTTACACTGAGGCCTTCAGTGTTATCCTCCCGCAAATTAAACCACCTTCGAATAACCTCACCATGACACAAGGGCTACAGGCTATTGTCATTCGACGTAACCACCCCATATTCACAGTGACAGTAACCTTTATCGAGTGGAAAAAAAGTGATTTAACACGAGGCTCAACACCTATGAGAGTTACAATACACTAACTGCAGAGACATTAATACATGGTGACTGAAACCATCAAGGATGTACCACTATTACGCAGTGTGGCAGGATGCTGCATCACGAATAGACATCACACAACCCAAATCAATGTCATTACCAAAAAAACAATAACAAACTCACAACAACCAGTCACATTTACTCATACGACCACCAAGCAAGCAAAAATGCCGTAAAACACAAATAACACAATCAGGATTCAACAGGCTTCCCCATCTAAAGCACTTAATAAAAAAATCTAAACATCACGAAAGAAAGTTTAAATAAATATTAGATGATGCTACATTACGTGCAAGCTAGTTTTACTTGAGTTAGCTAACTGGCCCTCCGATCACGTCACACGAAAAATGCTAACGTAGGCGGCTAGGCCAGCTAGAAGGCTTCGGCGTGTCAAAGAATACGCCTAACACGGCAAACTCGAAATCTGATTGGTTAAATAATATGACAATAAACAACATCGTCCCCATTTGCTTCAACAGCAGAGGGGATTCACTCGAAATTCTGAAGGCCTCAGGGTAGATTTGTCACCCGGAGAGGTGGATACAGCAGCACAGGTGGAAAATCTGATTGGATAAAAGCTCTCATTTATGAGCTGCACTGGAAGCAGTGCAACTGATGGATAGAGTAGCAATGAAATGACGTTAATAGACTGATGGGAACGAACTTTGTAAAATACATTTAGCATTAATGAAAATATATATTAAACTATAAAAAGTAGAATTATCTGATTCTGACAATCTATAGGCCAGCAGAGAAGGCCTTGCTGGCCCTGATGGACCGCCTCTGGTAACAAGTACCCCAACATAAACCATTGTTAACCATTTGTATATTTCATCGTGCTAAAGGGAAAGCAATATTTATGGTACATTTAAATTATCAATGGACAGTTTATAGCCCTTTGTCAATCCACCGCTGGATGAAAGCCTCCCAATTTTGTGTCGGTCGTGGGAGTTGTTTAATGTTGACCAGTGCGGGTTGGTACACGTGGTAGACTCAGGACCGGTTCAAATCACTGTTAGTTCTGGTCGTGAATCGAACTCAGATCACCAGGTTCATAGCCCAGTGTGCTGAACATCGTCACACCACTCCTCCCAACACGGTGTGTGTATGCAATGCTGTAATTAAAAACATTTAATTTATCAATTACTGCAATGCTTTATACGTACAGGAGAATATTACATAGAACAGAATATTATTTTTGTTTAATAACGAAAAAGAAAATGTCTTGCTTATGTTGTACAGCTGCAGGTAAAAAAAATGACTTTGATCACTTGCATAAAATATTTTCTGCCTTCCTTTGTTAGTGTTAGGGGTACTGGGCTGTGTCCTCTGCTCACATTAATACGTGAAGCCTAGGTTTTTTTTTTTATGAGCACAGTGGTAGACAGAAAACTAATAAACAGTCCCCTAGCTAAAATATACGAATTCAGGCCCAGGAAGCTGTGCGAGAGACATGTTTGGGTTTTCTGGAATGACAAACTTTGTTTTTGAGCTGAGAGGCGACCGTCTCGCCTCGCCGTGTCCAAAGCCTCGTGGATTTTTTGGCGTAACGTCTGCGATATGGGCAGTTAGCAACGAAATAAACACCCCCAGATTTATAGCGCCGCAACGTACGTGGATTGCCCAAGCATCACTCTTGTGGAATTTTGCGTGTTTGCCATTAATCTGCCAAAGGAAATATAGTGGTATTTTCAGGTGAGCTCGTTGTTGGCACAGTGGTCAGTGTCAGATCTCACTCAAGAGCTATGTGTGGCTGCTGATACATCTTCAGCATGGAGCGCTGCTGCCGCGAGAGTAAAAGAAAGCTACAGTAACCATTCCTTACACACAACCGTGGGGAAATGCAGTGTAATAATACACTTGGTATTGGCGCCAATCTAATAACATGAGGCTTTTACAAAGGTGCTGTTTCACAGCTCGGTATAGCCTGTTACTAGATGACGATTTTGTGATGAGGTTTTACCCAATGAAGTAATTTGCGAATAATTTTTCATGTTTTTGACATATTTGGACTGTGATGCCGGCACATAGAGCCAGCCCTTTATCGCATAACGTCATGGGATCTTGAACTTCTAGATTTGAAGCTTTCGTGACTGCAAGGATTCATATTCTTAGGGTTTTTTTCGGTAAAGTCACGTAGGTAAAAAAAAGAAAATTAATAAAAGTAAAATTAAAATAAAATTAAAAATCACGACGTTTCGGAGGCAATGTATTTTTGCCTTGTCAAGTTCGACAGTCATCCTCTTAACATAGGCACAATACTGGATTATAGTTATGTATCTTGGAATAAAGTTGCATAGGACTCGTCAATTATTTGCGGTTAGAGTCCATATTGAAATAATTTTATTTTTGTCGGCTTCACGCTGAATAAATCTGACAATGATTCACTCATTTTGTCCAAATTGTAACGCATTATTTTGGTTTATTGTCTTTGTGATACTGAAAACCACGTGGAAATAAGTAATTTCACGTAATGTAATGAAATGTTAAGCGTACAACATTTCAGTGCCCCTCCTCTGGAGGTTTGCTGGCTTGGTTGGGAAGTTGAGATTGTGGTCTGGGATGTGACCTCTGGACTAAAGTTTTTGTTGTGATAACTTTTTGTGCTTTTTTTGTGACATTTCTTGATATTTTAAAAAATATTGTTTTGATTTTGCTTGGTAGGTTTTCATTTGCTTGGTAGGAGTGGCTGTATATGGCATTTGGTCCTTACATATACTTAATGTACAGCGTTATGGGATTCTAGTAGCATGAATGATGCTATATAAAATTAAAGTGTTATTATTATTAGGACAGTCAGTGTTTAATAAGGGTGCACTTTTGGTTCGGATCAGATGATAAGACTGGCCATGTGTGTGTACTAAAATGTTACCTGATCAGGATCAGGGCTTTTCGTGATCAGCGGATGAATTGGTGTCTGATCAACCTCGTAGAGGAAGCATTGTAATGTCCATCGTAGAGGAAATGTCGTATTTATTTGATCAATCCACTACTGGATGAGGGTCTTCCCACAATGTAGGAGTTATTTGAGCATATTTCACCACACTAGCCATTGCGGGTTAGACCAGTCTACCAGTGAGACACACGGGCAGAGCTTGGAACCTCCTGGTGGGATCCAGAGGGGGGCGTGGCCGAGGGCGGAGCCAGGCCACGCCGGGGAGGATAAAAGGGTGGCTCCGACACTCAGTCTGAGCTGCTGTTGTCTGGGAAAGGAACTCGTCGTGCTGCTGTCGTCCTCGTCTTCACATCCTCGGCGTCGCTGGTCGGGTAGCGTACGGACCGTGGATAGATAGCCCCTGTGACTATATGGAATGGAATAAAGGATGTGCCTCCAACTCTTAGTGTGTCCAGATTGATACACTACAGATGTACAATCATGGATTTTGCTGCACTGCCGCCTGTTGACCATAATTCTGTATAGTGTCGCAGCTGCCTATGACAACCTGGCATGCATGTTGATTACTTACCAGAGATGGAATATGCTGATTTATGTGACAAATGTAACGTATTTTTGTGTGTGTAGTCATTCTACCAATGCGAAACGATCAATGCATTCCACTAAAGAATGCAGATTAATCCTGAGTAGCCGCGTGTATTTAACCCAGTAGCTCCGTAGTGCCCTGCTCAGCGCTCTGACACATGAATAAAAATTAGAAAAATTACTTATTGATATTGCATTGGCAGTGGTGCACAAGCACAACGAACATACACGTCCTAAATTAGAGGGAGTGTGTAAAAATATAACATTCAAAATATTCAATCATATTAAAACATAATTTACGTGATTTATATAACGTATAAGTTTATAAAAAATAAAATGCATAAAACATGCTGTTTAGACAAACCTTGAAATGTGTAACTGGTAAATGTATTAACGACAAGCTCTTCGTACAAGATCACATCCACCCACCTTTAACATCTGCATCTACTACTCAACTCTGCTTTGAAGAATAAAAGGTCTTGTATTGCTTTGACTTGAGCTAAATACTGTAGCTCTTTAATACACGGCACAATCGTTATACTTTTAAAAGGTATGACAACTGCTTATTTAGAAATGTACACCAAAGGGCATGCAGACCCGGGTTGTAATGTTGTACATATAAAATCAATTTATATATGGTGTAATGCATTATGTGTAAATAAAGTGAGTTGTGTGAAAATGGTTTGTCCTGTAAGGTCAGCAGACATATGGGTTTCCAAGCACTATCACGCCAGACTGTTTTGTTATAACTATTATGACTGTAACATGTTGAGTTTGAATATAAGCATTTTATTAAAACGTTTCATGAAATGTCTTTCTCTGATTATGCTGACTGCAGATAATGATGAACATGCTGTATTCAGCAATGGGCAATGAAGCGAGATCGGGACAGATTGTGCAGAGCGCATGAACTGAAAGTTTCAAAGTTCGAATCCCATTCAGAGGTTCCTTCCTTCGTTCCTCAGTGGTTAATAAAATAAGTACCACTTTATGTAAATCCATCAGTGGCTGTCCTATGCATAAACTAGCCATCGTCATGGGAATGTGGAGCTTAAACGACTGTTTGGGGGAATCATCTTCTTGGTTCTTTCGGTAAAGTCACGTAGAAGGGAAATAATAAAATAATAAAAATAAAACATAATAAAATAATTCTCACAAAGTGAGAATAATTTTATTATGTTTTATTATTATTAAATATAATTATTATTATTAAATATAATAAAAAGAAAACATAAAAAAATAATTCTCACAAAGTGAGAATTATTTTATAATGTTTTATTATTATTGTATTATTTCCCTTCTACGTGACTTTACCGAAAGAACCAAGAAGATGAATCCCTGCATTCACGAAAGCTTTAAATCGAAATTTGTTTGGGGGATGTATACAGGAATTTGAGTGCCACGCTGCACTCCATGGAGGGGAAAAAACATCTTACAAATTTTAACCCCATAAAACCATGTGACCCTCACAACGAATTGCTTCATGTCTGTAAAAGCACCAGCTATTAATTAGCCAGCACATATCTATCTGGAAAACAACAAATGTATCAGAGTACATGGGGAATTAGAACAATTTGTGATCCAAATATGACCCTTCTGATGACACCATATATTATCTTCGATTGCCCGTGTACCGTACTCTTCTCTCAATGTGAGACTTTCACGGAAACTTGATGCAAACCCATCAAAATAAACACTATTTAGAGGGGAGCGTTTGGCCCCATTAAAGCGCATGCAGGCACAAAGTGTGCTTTGTGGGGAAGGAACAGACAGGTGTCTTTAATATCTTTCCACTGCCCTCCTGTCTCGTTTGAAATGCGCGTTTTCCGTGTCAGTGAGCTTACAGCAGGGGGGGGCGGTGTGTATTCTGCGGATTCAATCCTTCAGATCCGATGTCAGAAAACAGTAAACACTGAATTAACAGCACTTGCTTATTAGATACGTTGGCTCATCAGTCACAAGGCTGGTTTAATTTTAAATGTGTAATTCTATAACAAGGATACATTTTCCTTACCCTTAAGAGCCTTTGTAGCATAGCCATATTTTTTTTTAGCAATGCGAAGGAAATGTTTAATCTTGTACGTTTTCTTACTATATGTACGTCTTACCATCCGGTAGGTGTATGTTTGTGTGTGGCCGGATTTGTATCTTTATTGCCTCTGGGCACAATTTTGGAAATAGGCACCCACGGAGGCCTACATTTTTTTTTAATAAAATACAGAGGTGGGTCATGTACAACTGATTCGCAATCCCACAGGGCTAGTGTCAACAACATATGCAGTCGTAATAATAATCAGGCATTGTCTATCCACTGCTGGATGGAAGCCTTTGCTCGCAGTGGCCATCCCTCAAGGGCCCTGTGGGTGCCAGCTAGGCCTTGGCAAGGTAAAAGGTAAAAACAACGAGCCTATCTTTACCCTACCTTTTACCTTACCACAATAAATCACTTTACCCTTACCTTTAGCAAGGTAAGGTAAAAGGTAAAAACAACAAGCCTAACTTTACCCTACCTTTTACCCTTACCCCATACAAATTACCCGATTACAGGGTAATTACTGGGGTACTACACATGAAAAAGGTTTATAACAGGTAAATGCTAGGAAGGGCGCTTTATTCATATAGAATACTCTCGATGATTCCAATTTTAAATGGAGGCCACGGACTGCACCACGGAGCTTTGAGCGAGCGGTAAAGAAGGTATTTACCCGGTAATTCTTCCGCGCTACCTTTACCCTACCGGGTAATTCTTCCACGCTACTTTTACCCTACCCTTTACCTTACCCCTTGGCATGTCGACACCTTTACCCTTTTACCCGGTAAAAAGGGTAAATTACCTTACCTTGCCGAGGCCTAGTGCCAGCGTCTATCTAACTCCATCCTTACGGTGGTTGTCCTCTCCGGCATGGGGATTAGGTGTGCAGCATTATGTTCAGTGAAGGGTTGTTAGCTCCCTCGTGCAGTGCTCGGTGATCTATGGGCGTTCTGCGTGACCTTCAGGGGTCGGCAACCAGCGGGTTCCAGAGCCAGCATTGCGGTGTGGCTCTTTACAAGGACTGCTGCCTCGTGACCTCATGCGTTAAGGAACCACCGTCTCGTAATTCGCATTGCATTGCGGCTCTTGGAATATTGAGGTTTTTTTAACCGAATTATTTTGGTTGTCGACCCCTGGGTGTAACACAATCACTTTGTGGTTTAATCATGAACTCAACCTGGGAAGTGGAAGAGCGATTTTTGCCTGGCTCTAATTTAAGTGTTTTTTTTCCCAGCACTGTAAACAAAATAATGCTGTAATTAAAAACAAGAACGCACGTTAATATACGTACATGTATAGGTAAGCATTACATAATTATACATTTCTCCATACATACACGGTACACTGTACAGTACTGTCGCTAATGGTTTATTTGAAACTGTTCGTAGCTAACAAGTGATATATTGTATCTGAACCGGTTCTATAGGTCCCTTCACCAACAAACCCCAGCCAGCTTGGTGAAGTATGGTCAAACAACCTTCATGAACTGACACAATGGTAAGGGAGACCCTTCGTCCAGCAGTGCATTGACAGCACGGTTGGCTATGTGCGGTGCGAAAGAAGTTCAACACGCCATATCAACACACAAAGGGCATGTGTGGTTTATTCAACTGTTACACCACCTTAGAAGACACTGTCTCTGGCCATGCCAACACCTGCAGAAGGAAGAGCAGTGTGCAGGAACTAAACAACGCGCGTAGTAGACCATACGACTACAGTGCTGAACACAATTAAAACAGCAACAGAAACACACACACACACAGACCACAAGCACACTACCTTATTAAACAACACATGCACTCACGTAAACGTGGAATACTCATGCATACGCATCTCCCTAAAGATGTGTACGTATGAGTTCGGGCAAGTGCTGTTGAAGAGCACATTCTGGCACGTCACACACTGCACCCAGGTACGCATTTGAGGCTATCGACCCAGGCGAGGCTTAGGACTGGTTCACATCTGACCCACATACACACTAATGTTTATCACTCCAAACATACAAAGATAACATTATTACACGCACATTTGGGAATTGCTTTGTGTCGCTTTCGTTCTTTGGGCTGGCTTAGCCATCCACCACGGAACTGTGACCTAGTCTGGAATTATCATCACCTCTAGGTGACTAGTTTGGCATGATCATCACGTCAAGGTGACTAGTCTGGCATCATCATCACCTCCAGGTGACTAGTCTGGCATCATCATCACCTCCAGGTGACTAGTCTGGCATTATCATCACATCCAGGTGACTAGTCTGGCATCATCATCACCTCCAGGTGACTAGTCTGGCATTATCATCACATCCAGGTGACTAGTCTGGCATCATCATCACATCCGGGTGACTAGTCTGGCATTATCATCACATCCAGGTGACTAGTCTGGCATCATCATCACATCCACGTGACTAGTCTGGCATCATCATCACATCCAGGTGACTAGTCTGGCATCATCATCACGTCCACGTGACTAGTCTGACATCATCATCACACCCAGGTAACTAGTCTGGCATCATCATCACATCCGGGTGACTAGTCTGGCATTGTCATCACATCTGGGTGACTAGTCTGGCATCATCATCACATCTGGGTGACTTGTCTGGCATCATCATCACATCCAGATGACTAGTCTGGCATCAGCATCACCTCCAGGTGACTAGTCTGGCATCATCATCATCACCTCCAGGTGACTAGTCTGGCATCATCATCATCATCACCTCCAGGTGACTAGTCTGGCATCATCATCACATCCAGGTGACTTGTCTGGCATCATCATCACATCCAGGTGACTAGTCTGGCATCATCATCACCTCCAGGTGACTAGTTTGGCATCATCATCACATCCAGGTGACTAGTCTGGCATCATCATCATCACATCCAGGTGACTAGTCTGTCATCATCATCATCACCTCCAGGTGACTAGTCTGGCATCATCATCACCTCCAGGTGACTAGTCTGGCATCATTATCACCTCCAGGTGACTAGTCTGACATCATCATCACCACATCTAGGTGACTAGTCTGGCATCATCATCACATCTGGGTGACTAGTCTGGTATCATCATCACATCTAGGTGACTAGTCTGACATTCTCAAATGTTAGGCGACTCGAGGGGGTCTATGAGGGGCGGCTGTATTAAGCCGACATCAGCAGTACGACTGCTCAACGTTGCTTCACGTTCATGGTTGGGCCGCTAACTCATTTCTGCATGTGTTAGTTTGTTGTCCTTCCCCCGCACCTCCGATCAGCACGGTTGGCTACGTACAGTGCGAAAGAAGTTGAACAGACACGTCGATATAAACCCCGTGTTGCGTGCGATTGGCCTTGGCTTGCTGGCACGCGGAGGCACCTCACCCCTGGCTATCCCCAAACCAACCTCGAGACCCACAGTTGTATCATCATCGCACACTCTGACAGCCAATGCCGACTCTAACTCCACGTTCATCATGAAGGCTTTTGGGATGGATCGCGGAAATAAAAATGTTGTGTCGTAACCGTCCACCACCCGACACAGCCAGTAAGGTTTGTCACGTAAAATGAAAACGCGCCAATTAGTTACTGCTTCAGCCCACCGGTGTGTTAGAGAGTAAATCGTCAACATTTACAATGTACGACGTTTCTCTGGTAATTACATCCAGCATCGGGCGTGTGGGGTGGTGGAGGGTTACGACACATATTGCCTCACTTGATACAGCTAATCTGGCTGTGACGGTCCCACCTGATGACGGAGACTTGTGTTGCCTCCGAAACGTCGTGATTTTTGTTTTTATTTTATTTTACTTTCTACGTGACTTTACCGAAAAAACCTAAGAAGATGATTCCTTGCAGTCACGAAAGCCTCAAATCTAGAAAGAAATTACGACACATACTTACGCGATCTAACCCAACAACCATTATGGTCGCGAAAGCCTGCGACGTGTCATCACTCCTCGTGCCTTTCTCTGATCCATCATCAGCACCAGCCATTGTCAATCCACCGCCGAAGCCATTACTTACCTCCCCTCCTTCCTTTCCTTCCATCCCCTCCTTCCTTCCTTTCCTCCCTTTTTTTACGATCAGAGGAAACAAGATGCTCGGTGTAGTCGGCACTTTGCTTCGTTCATCATTTCGTTTTTTTCTTCAATGCTTTGCTTTATGTGCCCCCCCCCTCCCCTGTTTAAATGAAAGATTTCACGAAACATTTCACGCTCTGCTCTCCTCCCTTCCCTCCAGCCCCTCCCCTCCCTTCTTCCCCACCCCTCCCTCCAGCCCCTCCCCTCCCTCCAGCCCCTCCGTCCTTCCCCACCACTCCCTCCAGCCCCTCCCCTCCTTCCCCATCCCTCCCTCCAGCCCCTCCCCTCCTTCCCCACCCCTCCCTCCAGCCCCTCCCCTCCCTCCAGCCCCTCCGTCCTTCCCCACCACTCCCTCCAGCCCCTCCCCTCCTTCCCCACCCCTCCCTCCAGCCCCTCCCCTCCCTCCAGCCCCTCCGTCCTTCCCCACCACTCCCTCCAGCCCCTCCCTCCTTCCCCACCTCTCCCTCCAGCCCCTCCCCTCCTTCCCCATCCCTCCCTCCAGCCCCTCCCCTCCCTCCAGCCCCTCCCTCCTTCCCCACCTCTCCCTCCAGCCCCTCCCCTCGCTCCTTCCCCACCCCTCCCTCCAGCCCCTCCCCTCCCTTCTTCCCCACCCCTCCCTCCCGTCCCTCCCCTCCTGTCAACGACCTCACGACGCCGCAATCTCAGCTTGCGTGCGGCTCGCGTCTCGCAGTCGGCACGAAGGTAAACATCGCTTTGCGCCGACCAAATCCCACCCATTGCCAATGATGAAGTTACCGTTCGGTAGTGGTCGATCACATTTAACTTGCACCCTGGTGGGTTGTTTGAGAGTTTGATTGCGTTCCCTTGCCGTGTTGCAACCTCTCCCCCGGTCACTCTTCCACTTTAGAAAAGACAAAGACCCCCACACCTTCATAATATCCCATAGCTTTCAAGCCCACAGGGTTTGCCCCGTATTCTTGTACAGGGAAATTGCGTTTTCAGGTACAGCCGTGTCAATACGGGCAAAAACGAGTTGTCTATTTGTGTTGTGTTTCTCGCTTGTGATGGGATTTTGTGGGATGAACGTTGAGATGTAGAAGGGCACGGGGTGACCAATAAGGTCTGAATTGGTCTGTAATATGGTAGGGCACCGATAAGGGGTTGACAGGTATGCGAGGGGGGTGGGTGGCTAGCACCACGCCCGGCCGCCTTTGTCTCCCCAGTGGCGGTGTTTACACAGTAGCACCAGGTACTCGTTTTGAGGCTGAGTCGACCTAGGGAAGGACCAGGTGACCACACACATACACACTTACGAGCTCCACGACTCCAGGAAGTGGCCCCGAAGCTTGCCATAACGTTAGGGGCCGTGGTCAATTACAGCCAACGTCAGTTGAGCTTGGACAATTAGTCCCAAGCCGAAGCATAACATATACAAAAAAATGTTGACAAAATTTGTATTTATTTATTTTCAATGATAGAATATAGTATTGGCATCAGTATGACATAAGTATACCAAGTTTGCAGTCGATACCACATTGGGAAGTGGGTAAAAATTGAGTTGCAAGATTTGAGGATACAATAACAGTGAGTTAATAAAAAAGCGTGTAATAAAAAAAACGCATAGATATGTAGTTGGGCAGTGTGCTTCTGAACTGTTCGATGTGAGTTCAGCACTTCATTGGTGAGTGAAAAAGGGCACCAATGTGCACGAATATACTGCGACCCCGTTACATTTAAACGGACACTGCAGTGACATCAATAGGGCGCATTTGCATGGCATGGTTGGTGGCTAGCGTGGAGAGATTTGCGACAATTCATAACTCGCTGGCTGTGCTGTGAGATGGCCCGAATGATGGCGATACCGACAACGGGGTTAGTGTATCCAACAGTGCGGCGAACATTTAAGGCCTATCGATGCCACATTGTGGACGGTGGGTTTTTTCTGCAGACTTTGCTTTTCACCACCACGCATATAATATTCTTAGGGTTTTTTCTCGGTAAAGTCACGTAGGTAAAAAATAAAAATTAATAAAAGTAAAATAAAATAAAAATCACGACGTTTCGGAGGCAACACAAGCCTCCGTCTTCAGGTGGAACCGTTTATTAATTTTATTTTTTTACCTACGTGACTTTACCGAAAAAACCTAAGAATATGAATCCTTACAGTCACGAAAGCTTCAATCTAGAATTAACACACATAAAATCCCATGTGGGCTGGTGTAACCAGAGGTTCCTACCAGCATAACCGAATTCTACACTTTCACATTTCCCTTTCAAAGCTACATTTCTAAGAACATCTCAAACCGCAGTTCGTGATTTGTACTTTTGTCTGTCAAACGATGCATCACACATTTTGAAAATGACATCATAATAATGTTTGCATAACTCTTAACTTTTTATTTTACCCGGTAAAGCCCGCTTAGCTTATATATCTCTTTTTAAGAAGCGACCTGGCCACAAAAGATAGCCAAACGAAGCGGCTTATATAATGTGGACATGTTTCTAGCAGCCAAATACTCTGAACGTATGTTGCTTTTGAATGTGGAGGGAAAACCAGAGGACCCAGAACAAAATCCACGCGACCACGGGGAGAACACGCGAACTCCAAATATACAGCAGCAGCAGGCGTCAGGGTCGGGATCGGACGGACCCACAACCTCCTCCATACCAGGCGAGGGAGTTAACATCTCCTAGCCACCGTGGCGTACCCCCTAAGGGGCCGTCCATAAATCCATAAATGACGTCACGCACCGGGGGGGGGGGGGGGGTCAGACATTTGTGACGATATGTGACAGGGGGGGGGGGGTTGAGAAATTTTAATTAATATAGACAACACGTTCTACTTAATTAAATATACTTTTTTATGTTTTCTCCTACAACATCAGAGTGCAGCGCCCCACATTAAATACGCACTACAATGACAATAGTTTAAAGCGATTTGAAGCATGTTTTATTTTTTGGGGGGGGGCAGAGCTTTGTGACGTCATATTTGAGGGGGGGTCTGACTTTTTCTAGCGCCGTGTGACGAAGGGGGGGGGGGGGTAAAAAAACGTCCAAAATCGCGTGACGTCATTTATGAACGGCCCCAAACATCGTTTAAGGAGACAACCGAATATGATCTGAAACGTTGCTTAAAAAACCCACACGTATCCCCCCCATTCACGCTAAAACATTGACATGTCCATCAGCGCTTATCGCCTGAAACGGAGTGCTGGAATCGAAAGCGAGAGTGAAACGGGGGTGGGGGGGAGGGGTGGTGCAAGTCCCGAGGGAAGACACCGCATGTCCCTTGGCGTTGGGCAGAAGTAAAAACAAACGCTCACACGCTGGGTCCACACGTAGGCACACCGCTACGCACGTACGCCTCCCTACAGGCCCGTTGGGCCCCCTTTTTTCCCTTTACCGAGACAGCACAGAGGTTCCCCCGCTGCTATTGGACGCGAGGTGGTAACTGTCTTTGTTGTGATTGGCCGTCGTGAGCACAGCTGTGCAAATACGGTCTCTCCGCTTTGTCAAACTAATGGGTTGATTTAAGAGACTCACAATACCAACAGATGCTTTGACAGGTACTTTTTTGTTTAATGTCATTTATTTCAGAAAGCTTGATCTGCAATGTCTTATTTTTGGCTAACTAGTTTAGTAATTGTATTTTTACGTTTCATACTTTCGAACACATTTTTTCATATATCTGTTATGACTGTTTTCTTGTTATTGCAATGCGTTTCATAAATAGGGGTATTATTTAGAAAGGAACATTTATAATACAATCTAATACTGACATATTATAATTTTGCTTAAAGCCACATGTGTCTATTTCTATTCAGAGTTCGTAATTATTATTACTCTCCAGAATTGTAATTTATTCCCGCATAATAACAATTTATAGATCTTTGTCAATCTTGTGCTGGTGGAAAGCCGCGTCTGCCTTTCAGTTATGGGGATTGTTTGACCATACTTCACCACGCTGGTCAGTGCAGATTTGTGGATTTGGAGGCCCAGAATTGGTTCAGATATTGTTCGCCACCGATGTCTAACTCAGTTCGTTGGTCTCAGTGCCTGTGCTAACGCTAGTGCCACCACTCTACCCCAATTTGTTCATTATGTATCTGGTAATATACAAGCTAACTCAACGAATTGTGTGAGTGTAGACTGTATTCTATTTGAGTTTTGATCATTATTGTGATATACAGCATACATTCACTATTAAAATCAACATCGTAAATGCAATATACATACTGTAATATAAATTTCGATTTTTTTTTTCTTTCTCAAACACAAAGCAACTGGCTCAAGCCCTAGGCAGTCTTAAATATGGAAAAATGCACATACAACACAATGATATTAAACATTGGGAACTTAATTCAACCATGAAATAGTAAACATCACAATGAGGTACATGTTATGTTTTAAATTTTTGCTTGATATTTGAGAAATGCAAGGGATTTTGCAATTTTCATTAAAACTTTTGTTGCATATTAGAGTGGCTACCTGGGACGAATATTTGTTGCGCTTGAATGGTTTTTGATTGAGTGTAATATGTATGGAAACTATTGAACCAATAAGGTTCAATGATGTCTGCCACAAACATCTGACATCCCAGCCCGCATGAGCAGTTTTATTCAAATATGCGCCCTTACCACACATCGGCTGTCACTTTCACCTGACGGAGAATAACCCAAAAAAACACATCACGTGTTGTGCTACCACATGTCACGCGTGGATTAAAGTAGTGAGTCTCATCTCGGCTCGCAGTTTGCAGCTGTCTCATCCAGAGGTGTGGACTCGAGTCATGCGACTTGGACTCGAGTCAGACTCGAGTCATGATTTTGATGACTTCAGACTCGACTTGGACTTGCCTCATCTTTGACTCGACTTGACTCGGGACTCGAGAGCAAAGACTTGAGACTTACTTGTGACTTGCACAACAATGACTTTGTCCCACCTCAGAGGTGTGGACTCGAGTCATGCGACTTGGACTCGAGTCAGACTCGAGTCATGATTTTGATGACTTCAGACTCGACTTGGACTTGCCTCATCTTTGACTCGACTTGACTCGGGACTCGAGAGCAAAGACTTGAGACTTACTTGTGACTTGCACAACAATGACTTTGTCCCACCTCTGGTCTCATCCATCAGGACAAAATGTAGAACGCCAAATGAGTATCTGTAACTTTGGAGATCTCTGCATCACATATGACCATCATGCCAATTAACAAAAATATTTTTAAACATGGGCATGGTGACTGACTAAATAACAATTATTCTACAGTGCATACAGGAAAGCACAAATTAGTGTTTAAGATGCAATGACTGTTAATTATTGGCAGAAGGGTAGTTTCCACTGGCTTTTTAAAAGAAAAAAAACGGAGAAATTGGCAAAAAAAATAGCAGTGTGCTGCACAAGTTTCTGCCAAATACTGGTGGAACCAACCGTTCTGCCAACATTTGATTCAGACCTCTATGAAAATGTGTGAGATATTATTCTTAAAATGTTCATGCCACCATATACAGAGCATAAGAGCTCTCTGTGAATATTTAAATATTGTTTAAAGCCTCATTGGATTGATTTAGTTGGGAGCAAAAAAATGCTTCCCTTGGCTGCAATATAAACAAAGTTGTGTTAGAGGGACAGGTTTGGCCGTAAATATTATTGGGACAATTGTTTGAACATAATCAGTCACGGTAAATCCACTGCTGGATAAAGGTCATCGCAACCTACTGATATCTCTCATGATTATCTCCAGGACCTAGCACCTGCAAATGAGCTCATTTCATCACTCTGTCTCCTCGGTGGACGTATTGCTGGATGTGTTCCATTAAATATTACTAATATATCATAGCGTGCATATGAAGTTTCATTTAGCTCAGAGCAATTTTTTATGTAATTTTCCGTGATGAAGTTTGTAGTATACAGCAACAAACTTTATCTATGCTCAATGGGAGCAGGCTCTTTATTAAAGAGCAGCGTTAAAACTAATAAGCATGTATTGTTACAAAATATATGGTCTATGTTCATTTTTCTATTTTACTTGCACATCATTTAGTGGCTTCTATTGTGTAAATGATGCGTGAGCATTCAAAACAAAATCACATGCTTTCAGCCATATATTATACCATGGATGCATACAAATAATGGATATCACGTTGTAGACATATGAAATTGAGTATTAACAGGCTCATACTTTATATTCTTGGTTCTTTCGGTAAAGTCACGTAGAAGGGAATCAATAAAATAATAAAAATATAAAACAATAAAATTCTCACGACATTTCGACTTGCTGTGTTTTTCACACCTGATGATGATGATTGCTTGTGCTGCAGTCGAAACGTCGTGAGAATTTTATTGTTTTATATTTTTATTATGTTATTGTTTCCCTTCTACGTGACTTTACCGAAAGAACCAAGAATATGAATCCCTGCAGTCACGAAAGCTTTAAATCCAAAGGCTCATACTTTGTTCACACGTTGGCAACTTTGCCTGTCACGGAAGTATGAACTCACCATTAAATGTTCATGCTCATTATTAATTCGCTTTCTCTCATTGCAACGGCTTCGGTCGTGTTACCTTGACTCTCGCTCACATCCCTACCGACGGGCATGTTTTGGTTGTGAAAATAAACGACAAAAACACACTCGTGAGATACGTGCTCTAATCTTCTGATAATTAAATTTCGGGAGTAGAAAGAAAAAAAGAGATGAGCCCTTTCAACTAAAGTCGGAACAGATGGCTGACACCTGTTGAATTCACTTTGTATATTTAGGGTTGAGCTTTAAAGCCATCTACATTAGTCATATGCCCAACATGCCAGAGGAAACTCTGAGGCAATAAAATGTTCAGAACCTTGTAAACAATATAAAATTGCACGTGAGATGCCCAATGAAAGTAATAACATATCTTTACTCCCGTCAGCTAGAGTTTTAGAATATGATATTAAATGCGCCACAGAAATTTAAGAACGAAATTATTACTGTGCTTTGTTTGGCAGTTATTAAAATAAGAGCAGATGAGAATACTGTGACCAAGCACGGACATTATAATTCAAAAATGGAATTTAAACATAAATCTTTGTAAGGTTATATTTCACGAGTTTAAATCACGGGCATTGACTCCCCAGTATACTCTGTATCTATATGACATGGATATGTGAATGAGGCAAACTAACCTTGATTAGTTTACGAAGACAAATAGCTCAATATAGACAGCATCTCTAAATATAGTGAGTGGTACGATATCTGCACATTCATAAAAAAATACAGTTTATAAAATAATTATGAAACATCCCTTTGTCAATCCACTACTGGATGAAAGGCCTCCTCATGCCAAGTCTTTCTTGGGGGTTGTTTGACCATACTTCTCCAATATGGTTAGTGCAAGTGTGTGCAGAAGGTGCCAGGACCAGTTCACATGTCACTCGCCACTGATACGAGGAATTGAACTTCAATAACTGGGTTTATAATGCAGTGCGCTAATTGCTGTCCCACCGCTCCCCCTAATGAAATATATATATATACACACTACCTTAATGTGAGAGATTGTAATTAAGGCTTGTTGTGTAATGGTAAGGTTCATCCTTTTGAACTATATGCTTAGACTGTAGCATGATTTCATTATACGTATCATTTCTGATGTGTTTCATGGGAAAATGTATCCGTGTTTGATATGAGAAAGTATCCAAAACTTACGAAGCATTTGTTCAAGTGTGCAAACTGAGGATCAGTGAGACAACACCATTTTAAAACACTCCCAATAATACACTGAACACAACTCAAGATATAACACTGAACTTTATTAAGTGCAAACCAGTTTTTCTAAAGTGTGCAATACTTATGACAGCATTTTTCAAATACATGAAATGCTACGCACCTCGCAATACATTGACATCACGATGAGTGATACAGTGGCACACTTTACCTTGACTTTAAAGTCTTCTTTCTCATTAGAACACGTACAACTTGTCAGATGGCCTCGGTATGTTTCCAGAAGTGTTCATACCATTTCATTTAAAGTGCTATGGTTAAAAAAGTCCATTTAACCTTTAGGAATTGTGTTTATGGTTGTGGCATAGCAAGTTATGGGGTTTTTCTATTTATTTCAAATACAAAATACTCATGTGCATCTAACTACCTAAAGCCACTTACGTTGTGGTCACATTCAATACACATATTTACTGGTAAGCTAACACGGTCTTCATTTGAAGAACAAGTGATACAAAGGCACAGATCACATCCTATACAATGCAACAACATGACACACAACTTCCACACAATATATTAAAAACAACACAGTACCTACATTTAGGAAAAGAGGCGAGTGAAAACCCATATTTAATACTTAAATATCCTGCGTGTATTCTATTCAAAATGTAAAAATGGAACCTTATGGTACCGTAACGATAACATGTTAAGATACGAATTGATAATATTCATACTCCGCTACCAGATAATGGTACCTTGTGACAGGCTAACATCTACAAGATATGACAACAAAGACATCACTTGTGTAATAGCTAAGCAGCGTGATTCATATTTGTTTTATTTTGAGTTCAAACGTGAAGGTATCATTTTTATTTAGGGTTATAACCCTCCACCACCCAACAAAGCCAAACAAATCTAGTTGTTACGTGGGTTAATGTGCCACTTGATTTAGTTTTTCAGCAAACTGGTATGTTGAAAAGCAAGCAGAATGTTGACAAGAGCGTTTCCTGATCTGAGTCCTTGTGACAACTTAAGTTGTTTGGTCTTGTCGGGTAGTGGAGGTTAATAACTCAGATTGACATTTCATCAACAGGATGATCTAACCTCTGATTATCACGGTGGGATATGTACGGTGCGAAAGAAAGTCAACATACTGACATACATAACCCAAAAGAAACCGATTATGAATCAGAATATTGGCTGTGAAAGTATCCGTGTGGCATTAGTCAAACGCATGTTCATACAGATACAAGTTGAGCAACAGGAGGAATGTTCTTGGTGTGCACGGTGAATCTGTGCTCGTAGGTGACATCCCGTGTAAAGCCGTGAAGCATTGACGTTGTTTGCCACACCATCTCGAGACTGTGCCAGCATTTTTGCCCGTGGATGTGTGGCGTGTGGAGTGAGTGAGCAGGAGCAGGGTGGGCCGTGGGAACGCACAGCTGGGAAAACGGGGGGGGGGGGGGTGGAGGTCAAATCGACCACGGACGCGGTGCCCCTAATTCCACTTTATCCAGGACAGCCGTGCCGTCAGATCTGAGAAAACAAGTGCGTCGTCGGTGTGTCACTGCAGTGAGCATTCCAAGCAATGCGTACGGGAACTAACATTTTGAACGTGCATTTATGGGAAATAGGTTTAAGTGGTACTGAGAATAGTGCAGTATAATGTGAACACTTCTGAAAGCACAGGAATTCTTGGTTAATGACCTTTTTTGAGTGACCATCTCCACATTTATTTTTATTTGAAATATATAATTGAGCCAATAGAATGACTCGTATCCACGTAAACCTTGAAAGAGCCTTCTTACCATATTCATGTGTTTATATCATATACGTCCAGCAGTAACAAGAGAAGCTTTAGAAGATTAATGCACTTACAATAACACTACAGCATTAAATATGAATGCCACATAGCCATTGGGTAAATGAGAAGAGGCACACACAGATCTTTCAACCTAATCCTTCAATCATTGAGATTATGCAGGGAGTAAAATATAACGTATTTTACACATACTATTGTAACAAAAAAACATTCTGACAATTGTCATATGTTATACACAGTGAACTAATCTTCAGAGTACTATACGTGTACTTTCCGCAGATAAAAATGTGTGAACTGTTAAAAGAAAAAGAGAAGCATACCGCTGGTATTCCAAAGCGCATTGCTGCTGTTGGGATGGCCTTTTTTGATGCACTCGTCGACGTAGGCTTTGGGGTCGGTGTCCGAAAGGAGGATATCTCGGAGGAGGGCGATGTAGGCGATGGCCAGGCGCAGCGTGTCGATCTTGGACAGCCTCTTCTCGTAGGGAAAGGTCGGCACGTGGCAGCGCAGCTCCTCGAACGCCGAGTTGATGCTCAGCATCCGCCTGCGTTCGCGGACGTTGGCAGCCGTGCGCTGCACCTGGTAGGGCTGGTGCGTGAGCACGGGCGGGTAGAGGCTGCTTGCGGGGCAGCGGGCACCGCCGTCACCTCCGTCCTCCCCGGACAACGACGCAAGATCCTCGCGAAAGGCCGGGGAGGCCACGCCAGAGACGGAGCCACCGCCGCAGTCGAAAGAATGCCACGGCTGCAAGAAGCAGCTGGCGGAGGTTTCGGTGTTAGAACCGTCGGGCTCGCACTGGGCATGATGGCTCTCGTTCTGGAGAAAGGAGAAATGTCCAATTGAGTCGGGATCAAATTCGAATGTCATTTGTTCCATTAAAGAAAATATTTTCGGCAATAGAGAGGTAGGGCCACAGATGAAACAATCGAGCGTGTGGCCGACGCCGCATGTGCGCTGTCATTAAATGTTGGTGACGAACGTGCATGACAGTTTAAATACTTTCTAAAGACTTGTGGAGCACACGGCGGGGTGCCTGACCCGTTCTTACTGTCTATACAGAGGGGTTAATTAAGATGCGCGGCTGTTGGCTTCAATTGCTTGAAACCTGTCTTAAAAAGGTGCTCTTTGAGACTGCTCTACCCATTCTCAAGTTACCTTTTTAATTTGATTTATTTATCAAACAAAGCTTAGAACTACGCGTTGGCAAGACGTCGCTTTTGAGCAATGTTCACTAGCGTTATTGCTCTATTTAATTGAAATCCATTCTTTTTTACAGAAAGCTATATCATTGGAGCAGAATGTGTGTGTGTGTAAAATGTCATACAAAATAAAACTCCACGTGATGATCATTTGCATCGTACAGTTCATGCATTTATGCAGTTGAATGCATGTGCAGATTAAAATTCACGTGCGTAGCTGAAACTCCTGATGAAGGCAATGTCATATCACTCCAAACTTTAACCTAGTTTCAAATCCAGCAGTTTGTACCTTTTATCGACAATATCTGGAACAAAAACACCAACCGTGCAATTTTTAGTGGCAATACACGGTTGCAAATATTATATTTAATTGTGCTTTTAAAAAGCACGTATAAAGTAATTCAAGATACAGCCTCCCCAATTACGTGGACCTTTTTTTTAGGTGCAAAGGCTCTACTGGGAAAGTCTGAAGTGTGAGATATGGCAAGCTGTTTCTATGAAAGCATTCCAAACAGAGTGCACACCTGATTGTCTGGCTATTACAAGGTTAGCACAAGTATCCTTGTAAAGATCCTTTCATTCTTTTTTCCCCAGCAACCGGGTCATAAGCGCACATGTTCTGTCAATGCCTCGATGGCATAAAGTTGTCACGCTGCTTGCATTTTGTATTTTGATCATTTCGGCTTCGCATGGGAAATGTAAAAGTTAATCTCATAATGTGTGAGGATAAACAATTAACTTTTAGGGTAAAAAAAGAACCTTTCTACTCAGTTTTTTACATGAATTTATAATGTTAATTATTTTCATAGGTAATTGTTGGTCTTCAAAGTACAGTCACAGGCCTGGATGTAAGAACATGAATGTATTGATATGGCAGTACCTGATGCTAGACCTATATACAAACTAACAAACATAGTAACACGAGCATGGTTTGCAGTCACAGCATAGACACTCGTACACCAAGCGGGGTTATTCATACAAACATTACGTGCACCTCATGAGCGTGCTGCATTTCATAGGTATCAGAAACCGGAGCTAGGCTCGTATCAGATTGCTGAGGACATCACCTCTGTATTCACACCTTATGTAGGCAAGATACCTCCACTAGAAACCAATGGCATAGATGAGTCATGTATTTAGGCATCTGCCATTATAGCAACTTTTTCAGGTATAGATAAAACGTTGTTCCTAATCCAATTTAGACGTATTTTTGTTTCTCTATTATACCATAGTCAGTCCACGGCTGGATGAAGGCTGCTGCCATCTCGGTGGTTTGCGGAATCGAAGGATCTGTAACACGGTAGGACCAATACCTCAGCCATGGCTGATCATTGTTTTAACGCTGTGGGCACACACAAAGTTGATTTTGCCAAGACGAGGGTACTCTGCAAGCCCACTGGCTACCTTCAGAGATTTGTTCATGAAGCCATCCAGATATATAAACACAGACACAATTTCAACCGAGAAGATGGGTACAAACTGAGCAATCATTGGAAGGACGTTATTAACCAGTTTAGGTCATATCTGGCTGTGATGTTCCCTCCCTACCTACCTATGTTAGCAGTTATTTTCGATTTTCTGAGTTACACTCTCTAACACAGCCACCGTTAGCTGTGTTAGTAAATGGCGGCTTGCCATCCTTTTACACCTCCATATGGCGATGGCTTTTTCCGAGTTCGCTCCAAGCTTACATTTGCAAGCAAATTTCTTACATTGACATGCTAATCTCTCGCAATGCAATGGCCACCCCCACAGCTTCGTTTGTCAAGATTTATCCGATCTTACATTGACATGCAAATTTCATCTCTAGCCCTGCCCACTGACCCTTGGGCTACACTCATTTCAAACCTTTATAACTCCCTGCCTGAGGAACGCTCCCACCATATATTATCAGCAGCTCCCCCGCTATATATTTTCACCTGATGACGATTGCTTGTGTTGCGATCGAAACGTCGTGATATTGTTATATTTTTTTTTGTTCTATCTACGTGGCTTTACCGAAAGACCTAAAGAATATTATACTGGTAGGAACCACCTGGTTCCACCAGCCCAGAGGGGATTATTGTGTCCGTCTGTCCATCGTGCATCCAAAAATGGGAGGGGTGGGGCTGGCTGGAGAGGGGAAGGTGGGGAGGGGCTGGGTGGGGAGGGTGGGGAGGGGCTGAGTGGGGAGGGGAGGGTGAGGAGGGGCTGGGTGGGGAGGGAGGGGCTGGGTGGGGGGTGGGAGGGGTGGGGCTGGGTGGGGAGGGGCTGGTCACCCCGTGGTGCCCTTATAAAACTCAACGTTTAACCTACTCACGCCGGCTTGTGCCCGCCCTCACAGTCGGGCATATTTGCGGAATACACCACGCCGCCGTTGACCCTGGCCATTGACCGAGCAACCCAACGTTCCTACCAGCTCCCTCCGCAGGAATGTGTTTTGGTGATACTGTTTCGGTAGTGATGCACAACCACTGTTTTGGTAAGCGCAAGCACTAATAAGAGTCAAAAAAGAACTCGACATGAAGGATAATGAATGGGCTTTCAAGAATGAAGGGCCATTGCCAAAAAAAATCAGTTTCCCTACAATATTTGTGCAAAACCATTTTCCAAATAAAATGTTATTGCTCGAGTCGGTAAAACTGAACAACACATCCACAAGTCGGCTATGACATCTCAAATAAACTCTAATTGTTATTACAAAGGTAAGACTATACTTCATGATGATCTGTGTTTGGCTTTTGCAAACCAAGCAAAACAAAATTTTCGAAATAGCATATGTTGTTTTCATCTAAACATAATAAGCTGCTCACTTAATGATTATGCTGCAATTAGTGCTTTGGAAATGAAACATTAAGCGTAATTACATTTATATGCAAACAATTACATAAGTGTCAGCATAAATTCTGAAAACGCGTAAACTGCAACCACATGTTTCTTTATTAACTGGCTTCAATTAAAGTTGTATCTTGAGAACTAGTGGACGCAAATATGTCCATATAGTGTGAATTAAAGGATTGCAAAAAATTGCTTAAAACATTGACGTTGAACTGTTGTACACCAACATTTTTTATATATCCAGACTTAATCGAGTGAGAAACTGATGTAAATTATAATATAGGTTCTACAAGGGCGATGTAGCTGATCTTTTTGGTGCACCCAAAATTTGGTTAATTCTTTTTTTTTTAGCATTAGCTCACAGACGTTAGCATCTGGAAGTTTTATAGGGCTTTAAGTCAAAGTATTTAAAAATCCTAAGACCAAAACTGTGGAGTTTGGTTCCTCTCAAAATTGCTGGATAAAATATTTTAAACGTTTTCATTTTTTGACCTTTGAGAGTTTCACCTTTAGATTTTGAATGGTGCGAAATCCAAACATAAAATTTTCAATAACTCTTAATAGTGTGCTGCTAAAGTTGTTAATAAACGAAAAGTAATCAAAGCCCACTACTGGTCGTTAGTAAACAATACAAATAAGTTTCGATTTAAAGCTTTCCTGACTGCAGGGATTCATCTTCTTGGTTCTTTCGGTAAAGTCACGTAGAAGGGAAATAATTAAATAAAAAAAATAAAACATAATGAAATAAAAATTCTCACGACGTTTCGGCCACAACACAAGCAGCCTTCCTCGAAGAAACAGAGCTGTCGGACGCTGTCTTTCCGATAGCTCTGTTTCTTCACCTGAGGACGGCTGCTTGTGTTGTGGCCGAAACGTCGTGAGAATTTTTATTTTATTATGTTTTATTTTCATTATTTCCCTTCTACGTGACTTTACCGAAAGAACCAAGAAGATGAATACAAATAAGGTTGGTGTGATACTATTCTTGAGCATTTACAAATGTTTACTCTATGCAATAAAACACATTTTAAGCAACATCTTTTTTATATTACCGTCAATATTTGCTTCTTCTTTTCTTGAATATGGCAATATTTTCCGAAGCTAAACGCCAACATGGAAGTCTGCTAGTCACGAGAGAGCTTCAGGAGAGAATTCATGTCGTTTTGACGTTTCTCCATTGAAGGAACACAGACCGCAGTGATTTACTCAATGGTCCATCGTTTGGAATGCATGGCAACAATCAGACTGATAATTGTTTTTTTATCCTTTTATCTGGCAACAAAACTGACACCTTTTTTACAAGGAGTCATGTTTGCATAGACCACAATACCTGCAGTCATAATGCAAACAAATAACATAACTCTGATAATGTATGCACTGTCCTTGAAGTTGATTGGTCCACACCCGAGACAGCTTTCCTTAGAGCCTAGTCTCACATGGTGTTGGACCAGATGATGCCAAAAGGCGCACAACTCAATGACAATGCACCATTAGAGTATGAGAGCTCGGGGTAAGCATTTACACTATTGGAATCTTATTTGCCAGAAGAAATAATATGCTAATTGGTTTTTTTACCCTTTTATCTGGCAACAAAACTGACATTTTTTTTTTAATAAAAACACATTTTTTGGTCCAAAAAAAGGTGTCAGTTTTGTTGCCAGATAAAAGGGTAAAAAAACAATTATCATAATTTTTCTTCTGGCAAATGAGATTCCAATGGTGTAAACAATCAGACTGTGGCTTGTCTTTACTTTCGAATTCATGAAGATGTGTACATCGGACTGTTGATGTTCTGACGCGGTTGATGGTGAAACCAGTGTCTTTGTGGAAGCCAGGAGGTGTGGTGATGTTTCGGTGCTCATCATCAGACAGAATGCAAGTGCCGTATGCATTCTGGTTCTAATGAGGCATAACCGAACACCATTACTATTTTTAGATTCAATGCAATTATTAAACGTTTGTGCAAATTGTATGTGGCATGTCATTTTCCGAGTTGAAATATTGCATTTGACCTCACACTCAATATTCGAATTAAACGACATATCAGTCAAATAATTAATACAAGGGTATCTGATGGGCGTTAAGACCCAGGTGATATGCAGATTTTTAGCAAAGTTGTTGCAGATTCCAATTGAACTAGTCATGTGGTTTGCATCATGCAAATATATGCTGATTTTTAAAGGCAGCAAAATCTGGTAGTTGTATCCAAATTTCAATTTTAATTCTGATTAAGAAAAAATTAATACAAAATGAATATAACTGCAGTGTCATTTTAAATATAATGTTTTTTTGTAATAATATATTTTCATGATTGAATGATCTTCATTAAAACAATTCCACTGCCAGTAGTTTTAAACTACCGAGATAACTATAGTGTAAAAGAAAACAGCAATGCATGTCGACGATTTGTCGGCACATTTATATACCATTTACAAGACAGCGTATGGTCGAGACATGGAGCAAATTAATGCTAATTTAATGTTAAAGATCACGTAAAGAAAGATTGTCACACAATGTCTTTATTGACGTGAAGTGTAAGCAAATTAAGTGTTGTGCGTGAATGCCACGCGAAGCCCACAGGCGGATGCTTTGTGGGTCGTTCTCACACTCTCTAATGCCGACATTTAAACGCTCATTAACGATTTGTGGATTTCCTTTTGAAATGGGCGCACTTTGCCGCCGACAGCTAAACAATGCACCGAATTAATTAGATACCAAGGATCTCTATGTAAATGAGTTTGTATCATTTATTCAGCAAGTCTTCTGGGAATCGATTTGAAGGGTTGCGGTGACTGCCTTTCACCGCGGTTAATGCCTTGCTATTTTACTTTAAGCGTTTATAAAATGCGTGTTTCTCTGATGTTTTGCAGAGGTACCACTGGGTGGATGAATCACAGAACACGTGTCTCAGGTATACAGCATTTACTAATTTCTGGTGTAATATACACAACAGTCACACAGCAGCCTCGAACATTAAAACAGCATTACATTGTATATGCCAGGAATTGTACATATCTTGTAAATTACACACGTGAAAACTTTGTAAATTGTCAGTGCACAGAATTCATGTTACAAACATGCACCGCATTAGCATGCGTTTGCCACTTGCATAGACACATTCCGCAAAATAAAGCGTAATTAGATTCATTCTAATAATTAAATTCTAAAATTGCATTTGAAAATATTATGGTTCACCTAAACCTTAGAGTGTTATGAGTGTAAGAGGACACATTCTTGAGTAAGCAATACACGCTTGTGTATTGTACACTGGATTGCGGGTCATATTTTAACAAGATTGTTATCATCGTCATATTTTGTAATGTGTATCTAAGTACGTCTACATGACAATTCATAAATAATTAAGATGACGACTAGAAACCTCAGCTTGCGATATGTTTATCAGCTCAAAGTCAGTGTTTGTTCAAGAGAATGCCACCTTTTTTTTAGTTATAAGTTATAGTGCCCAATGCACAATGCGCAAATTGTTTTAGCACCCTCGTATTTGTTGAATGCGATGTAATGATAAAACCACATTTTTACATGGACATGAGGAAATCTTCGCCTTGTCATTCTCAAACGACTCTTGTTATTTCCGCAAGCACCGAGTCAGAAACAGCATGTGAGGAGGGTGGTGTGGGCAGCGCCATACCTGGCTGCCTTGGTCTCAGCAGTGATGCTCATCGACCCCATCAAGTACTTATTTAAGGGAGGTACAAATTTAGGTACAAATTTAGGTACAAATTTAGGTACAAATTTAGGTACAAATTCCCATTGGTGCTATACGTGACCGGGAATCGGGTTAACGGTTCAGTATGTCAACTACTTAGCTACCACCCCCCTACGTCACACAAGTTAGAATTGACACAAGTCTTGTATATGGTTGTTGTGTTTTAGTAAAGTGATGTATCACACTATAAAAGGGCAAGAGATGTGGACATATTTCAGTCTAGGCATATAAAAACACCTATTTTGGGCCGTTGCAAATTGTACGTGCGTATGTTGAACATATTTCGCACCGTACATACCCAACCGTGCTAAACATGAAGGGCAATGAAATGGGCTTTCATGAATGAAGGGTTATGGCCCAAAATGTTGCCTTTTCTAAGCTTTTTTTCTTTTTAAGCTAGTGCTTTTGAAGATTTGTCGAGTTTTTATTTAATTCTCCATCCTCCTCCTCAGACGATATAACCTCGGACGTGTTTCGTTCCTTGGCTGCCATGACTCTTGACCATCTATAAAATTGTCCTGCCCAAGCTCACTTTACTTAACGGGTTGAATTAATGTATTTAAACTGCACATGTTCCCTAATCCATGTGTTCCTCTTTCTGTCTCGATGTAATTCCAAAGCATGCATCTCTCATCGTGCCCTTTTCAGTTTTATTTTTTAACGGCCATGATTCTGAACAATACGTCACAGCAGGCAGTACGCACCGCTTATAAAACGCTTTTTCTTTAGGCACATCGGTGTTCATATCTGCACCACATGTGCACAGATATATTCTCGAGAAAACATTGTGTACTTGGTAAAGTGTTGCAAACAGAGAGAATGTAATCTCCCCACATAAGCACCGCCACCAAGCCCCTTGTCTATCTCATTCCATCCCTCCCGTGTACCCGACCTCCTCGTGTTTATGCCATTTGAACAGGTAAACGATTCAGCTGTAGCCATGCGATGCACGTGTGTGTGTGTGTGCACGTGTGTGTGTGTGTGCGCGCGTGCGCGCGCCTGTACATAATTTAGTCTGTGTGTACGTTTGTGCATAATTCAGTGGAAATGTGATAGGCTCTTGCTAGCAGCCCTGATCCTCTGCGCTGTGCTCAGACATAATTACAACCCGCACGTGCATGTGCGGTCGTGTGTTGATTATCAAATTATCGTAGCACCGGTTATTTCAACGCTTGAAAGGAGTTCAGTTATGGCATTCGTACTGCGTTTGAAAACGTTAATATTTAACGCAAGCCTCGCAGGATTTTTTTTTTGCTTTCATTTCTTTTATTAAACGGACATGGAGATGAGCTGTGCTGAGTCGCACTGATGGTGAAATTAAAGCGAACGTTTTGACTTGTAAGTTGTTTGAGTAAAAGGTGTTTTAACCGTTTAAAAGTTTTAAAGCTCATTTAACGTGTTCATAACTTTGTTTAATACAAAGCACATTGGACTCAAATTGTTATTGTGAGAAAGGTATTGCTTCATGGTAATATTTCATTACATCCTATTTAATTTTTTTGTGAAGTTCATATCTTATTACTCTTTGAGTTCAAACATTTTGTTAATTTAATATTAAAACTTGCAAGTACAATTTTCATCAATATTTAATAAGAGAGAATTATAATAAAAAACACGTTGTAGTTGCCTTTGGAGAAAAAAAAATATATACACATTTACATGTATATTGTAAAAAAAAAATACCATGCCCAATTCACCTGGAATGCGACAGATCTTATCAGATCTCGGAAGCTCAGCAGGGGTTGATTGAGCCTTGACAGAGCTTCAACCGCCATGCACATGCATATTACTACATGGTGGGCATCAGAAGGCAGTGTAAAAACATCATTGTTGGAATGTACTTCTAAGCTACCACGTCTGTACTCCACCGCCTTCACCAACGTGCACTGATTATCATGGCATAGTACGTCGTAAAATCCCCGTGGACCACGCGACATGGGAGGTCCTTATCCAGAATTGGTTTTGACAGCCGTCGGAGCATACCAGAGTGCAAATATGGATTTTGCTATACTGCCCTCTGTTAACGTGTAAGCTCATTGTTGCTGCAAAAAAGCATTATCCAACTGACTGATCAGACATGGTTCAATCAGCCCACCACGATGTGATGCACATTAGGGATCGATGTTCCCTCCTCACCACAATCATTTGATCCAATTCATTTTTAGTTTACAAAAAATCTCATCAAATTCAACTTGTATTCAAATCGACGGTGCACACCTTCGTAGTTATGCAGTGGTAGTTATCGATTTTATTTCGTAATTTGTTTTCGATGAGAAAGCACGCGTTTATTAATTGATGTGTATTGTCATGGGGTCTTAAGTCCCTGCATAAATGATCATATATGGTTGTTGTCTCAATGGAAAACTGGCTCACCAGCAATAGTGCTGACTATATGGCGGTCAGCTTATTGAAACATGTGCTTGATAGGTAAAGATATGAAGGTAAAGGTGCAGCCCTGCAACGTACTTGCTCACACTGCTGCTGCTGGAATGTGTTCCATTGTAGGGAGATCTAGAGAGCCCCTTCAGAAGGTAGTTGGCCTACTCTTCCACACTTGCCAGATGTCTTGGAAGAGGTGGGAGTACGGACACTTCACCTCACTATTACACGGCCTTCGATCAACTAACACAGAAGTTACTTGTCAAGGGTTCCTTTGCTTTTTGCGGTAGATGCGTTCCAAAAAAATGATGCACGAAGCGAAATCGCACGAGGAGACAACTGCCTGCCGAGTCGCACACACAGTACACACACACAGTACACACACAGTACACACACAGAGTACACACACACAGTACACACACAGAGTACACACACAGTACACACACACAGTACACACACAGAGTACACACACACAGCACACACACAGTACACACACACAGAGGACACACACAGTACACACACAGAGTACACACACACAGTACACACACAGAGTACACACACACAGAGTACACACAGAGTACGCACACAGTACACACACAGTACACACACAGAGTACACACGCAGTACACAGACACAGTACACACACACAGAGTACACACACAGTACATACACACAGTACACACACAGTACACACACAGAGTACACACACAGTACACACACACAGAGTACACACACACAGAGTACACACACAGTACACACAGAGTACACACACACAGAGTGCACACAGAGTGCACACAGAGTGCACACAGAGTACACACACAGTACACACACAGTACACACAGAGTACACACACAGAGTACACACACAGTACACACACAGTACACACACAGAGTACACGCACAGTACACACACACAGAGTACACACACACAGAGTACACACACAGAGTACACACACAGTACACACACAGTACACACACAGAGTACACGCACAGTACACACACACAGAGTACACACACACAGAGTACACACACAGAGTACACACACAGTACACACACACAGAGTACACACACACAGAGTACACACACAGTACACACACAGTACACACACACAGAGTGCACACAGAGTACACACACAGTACACACAGAGTACACACACAGTACACACACAGAGTACACACACAGTACACACACACAGAGTACACACACAGTACACACACAGAGTACACACACAGTACACACACAGTACACACACAGAGTACACACGCAGCACACACACACAGTACACACACAGAGTACACACACAGTACATACACACAGTACACACACAGTACACACACACAGTACACACACAGTACACACACACAGAGTACACACACACAGAGTACACACACAGTACACACACAGTACACACACAGAGTACACACACAGTACACACACAGAGTACACACACAGAGTACACACACAGAGTACACACACACAGAGTACACACACACACAGTACACACACAGTACACACACACAGAGTGCACACAGAGTACACACACAGTACACACAGAGTACACACACAGTACACACACAGAGTACACACACAGTACACACACACAGAGTACACACAGAGTACACACACAGTACACACACAGAGTACACACACAGTACACACACACAGTACACACACAGTACACACACAGTACACACAGAGTACACACACAGTACACACACACAGAGTACACACACAGTACACACACACAGAGTACACACACACAGAGTACACACACAGTACACATACACACAGTACACACACAGTACACACACAGTACACACACACAGTACACGCGCAGTACATACACATTACACACACACAGCGTCCGACCAGGTAGCCACATATGAATTCAAACCACATTACACATTTTGGGGAAAAGAATAGGTTAGCTGAAATATACGCAAAAACACACAAACCTAATCTGCTCAAAGCATGAGAATCCTGTACAGAAATTAATATAGTGGTTTAATTGAATCTTCTGGACATTCATTGAGGGAAGTTATTAAAACATTGATTTTACAACAACACAGAGTTGAAGAAATGCAGTCAGATAACCCATTTGTCATTTTCCTATTCAGTGATGTTTCTAATGTTTGCACAGGCGACTGTGACTCATGGTCATGTGGAGGCTGTAGCTGGAGACATTTGCAGGGGAACCACTTTCTATTAAAACAAAATCTCCCACAAGATTGCCTCGTAAATTACATTGGAACGAGCACACATTACTGGATCTTGTAATTTTCATCTATATTTGCCAAAACGCCTATGTATATAAATGCAGGCCACATTCATGTTTACTATGACTCAATGTCTGTGTTTCGCGCAAGACAATTTAAACTCCTTAAAAATGGAAAACAACGCATTCCATCGTAAAGTTTGCATGTTTTCACGTTCTTTTGTTTGTTGCTTCAGTAACCACAAAGAAGCGGAGTTACAACAACAATATATGCATTTTTGTTGTTATGAAAGGCATAAACAATGATACGTAAAGTATTTTATATTACCATCAGCATATACCAAGAAGGAAAATAAAGGTCCACTAAATTTTAAATGTAATAATTATTTATCTGCTGACATAGCAGGCCACGTGCTATAACCCATTGCTGAATTTTAAAAAAACTTTAAATATCACTGTTTGATAAAAAAAATGTTTTAAGTCTAATATACCATACGTAGTACTTTTCTTTGCATGTGTCTTATGGCAGAGTTTTTACTGGCAACCTTTAAAAGTCACAAAGCAGATGTACACATTGCTGACTGAAGGCCACAGTCAACATTGAAACAGATCAATTGCATTCACGTGCACGTAACTTTCAACGACGTAAGATTTGAACAAAAAAAACACTACTTGGACTTGTTATTGTTGTGTTGTAGTTGTTACTAAACAATCCCTGCAGTTCCCTTACATTTTTACGTAAACAACCGCACACCAGCACTCGCCGTTATAGGTGTGATGTTGGCGTCACAACGCATGCAGGAGTCACACTAATATAGTATTCATTTTATAACACTTTGTCAGTCCACTGCCAGTCAGTGCAGGATGATGAAGGGGCCTTCCAGCACATGTTCAGATCCGACTGGCTACTTCTGTCAGTCAGATATCAAACTCCAGTCACCAGGTTGAGAGTGAAATGCAGCTAACGCCTGCACCACTGTCCCCCCATAGGTCGGGTCTCTTGGAATTTATCTTTACTTGATACAGCAATCGTGCTGTCATGGTTCCGCCTGAAGACGGAAGCTTGTGTTGCCTCCGAAACGTCGTGATATTTTATTTTATTTTTATTAATTTTATTTTTTACCTTCGTGACTTTACCGATAAAACCTAAGAGTATGTTCCTCCATACTTATGCATACAGGATAGTACTGTACTTAAAATGGCTAAGGCTACAGGTAATATTTGTAATGTTGCCATTAATGTTAGCATGATAACTTTGCACATGTCTGGGAATCGTTTGCCTTTTGGAATTTTGTCTCAAGTCATTTAAAGAATGCGGGCACAGTCGGATCTCTCAAGTGAAATGTTAAAACGTGTCTGTTAGCATGAGCTGACCTTTCACCTGGAGCAATTGGCCAATGGGTGTATTTATCCGTCGAAAGTTTTTAATTGTAAAGCGCCCTGGGATGCTCTCCACGCAGAGCTCCATATTAAAGCAACAAAAAAAAGTATTATTCTGAATATATGTCAAATTCACGTGTGCGAATTAAACTTTCCATTCCACACTTCCTGCTGATCGTGGCCCCCTCCCCCCTTACTCCGCAGCGCAGCTTCACGGGGGTCACCAGTGGCCGCTCGCCCGACCGTCAGGCAAGGAACAAGCGGCCCTGGAGTCCAGGGAGAGCCGGGCTCGACGCATGGAAATCGCACCGTAAGTCGTGGCCACCCCCCCCACACACACACAGCACAGCGCAGCGCAGGAAAAGGGCCGTCGTCATGGACACGACAGGTTCTGTGGGCCACAAAGGGCCTGTGTTATCCTCTTCCACACACTAGGGCCCTTTTTTCACACCACCCCCAACGCACTCCCTCCTCGCCACCCCCCCCCGCCACTTTATTTGGAAACTTCCACTTTGTTTAATTATTACTCGAACATATCTGTGGACAACGATTTGGCTGTCTTGAGAATTTTTGTATCTCTCGTTTCGATTTGCAGGCCTCACATTGAGACGTCTTTGCTGCCATTTGATTGTAGACTCGGTTACCGTTTTGGGCCAGTCCACATCACGTGAGCGTTTACCATTAGCACTCCTAACCTGCTCTCATCCGCTTCTTTATTTAATAATTTTCATCCACGTAATGTTGACCGTCAATAAAAGTCCGTAGGACACGTCACTAGAAGGGGTGATCGAAAGTGGTCGTGTCTAATGACAGTGGCAGCCAAAAGGAGGGAACAAGCCCGAGCAGGCGGCCATTGCGGAGATGGAGCAATGAAATCAGCTCGTGTGCTGGAGCCAGATGGATTGTTGCATCACAGGACAGCGAGAGATGGCAACGGTTTGGCCAGAGGATTTCATACAGCAGTAGATAGACGATGGCTGATGTTGATGACAGATGCTTGCGTAAAGGAACTGACAAACAATCATCAGCAGAATGATTTGCGAATAATTGCGAAGTGAAACTAGAATCAATTAATAAGTAAAAAAAATATCTTACAGTGAAGGTCATGACAAATTCTTGATGGGCCCGGGAAATAAACATCAAAGGGGGTCTTGATTACATGTGGCTCACAACTAAAGAGATCATCTTTTGCAGCAACACATGCAACGAATTTGGATGCATTGATCTGAAAATGCTGACTGATAAAACATGAGCGAAGTTTGCACAAGAACGAACGTCTAACCGGTTTGACACAAAATATCTGTTGATTAATAAAATATTTGCAGGGCTGTAATTGTGTCAGAGATCACACTGATGCCCTCGAGGTAAGGGTGCCAAAAGCGAATCAGTGCTCAGCAAGTGGAATAACACAGTCAAACAAGGAAAATACAGAGTACTCCGTGTTTATATCGATAACATTGCTGACACCACAAACGCAGCTACGGCGTACAGGCACTAAAAATGTAAATATGTTAGTCATTACAGGTCTTAACTTGTGTTCTTTCCAGTTGGGCACTGCTCATGTAATGGGACATTGTTTGCGTTACTTCAATGCGCTGGCATTGTACAGAAGGGAAAAAAAACTAAATTGTACTGCCACTCTGTACAGGGGGGTTTGCTACAGCTCATCAGAGGGGCATCCAAGCGCAACGCAAACCCGTCAGGCTCTGTTGTTGTAGTTCAATCTCAGAAGAGTCGAAGCACATTTCGCTTGTATGGACGTGGAGCAATATCCCCACCCTTGCGATGTTCCTCAATGGTCAGTAGGGGGCGGTCGTTTACTCGGGCACAAGAGTTGAGCGGACGATGACTTCCATGGCATTCGTGAACTAAAGTTTTAAAACATTAAATGACGCACACATTTTCTGTTCTGAGTGTCAACCTTTTCGATAGGCTGACTCAAATGACATATTTGTACAAAATGTCGCGTATAAGAAACGTGTAACACTTTGTGTTTTGAACCTCGTCATCAGCAATGGTTCATCCACTTCTGGATGAATGAAGGCCTCCCCAATCTGCCACCATCAAAATATGACAGTGAATTTCGTATAATAATTTCAATAACTAAAAGTTCTGGCAATTGTTGGAGAGGGTGAGTGAAAAGCAGGCAAAGCTCAATACCGTGTATGATAAAATATTAAATTCCATCATTACGGGGACACAAAACACACACACACACACGGTGCAATTGGCTAATTACATAGCTGCCCAAGGTAACCAAAAACATGGTAATATACGAGGTGGTAATTTTGCCAGATTCATGACTTTACGTCCTAAATCATATTTTGAACCCACTGAACACATTTGACCACAGCCTTACTTTTGTCATCATTTTGTTTTAATATTGCAAGAATTCTTATCCAGTGGATAAAAGTACTTAAATTATAGCAGTCAATACTACGGCATTCCTATCCCAATGCATACACTGAAATAGTAATAATTTAAGACAGCGAAAAATTCAGGCCCAATGTGTTTCATCTTAATGTTGCCTTGACAGCTTTAAAACATTCACGTTTTAAGTGACGTAATTGTTCAATAGATATCCAACGCGTAAAATAAATTAACACATGATGGTGTGCCAACACGCTTTCATACAAAAATCGTGTACGAACATTTGAAAACCTGCAATGTTGGGAGTGATAAAATATCAGGAATGACGACTTCATGTTCAGCCTTGCCAGCAGATGGCGAAAAAACGATTCCTGTGTTTTAGTGTCAGTTCCATTCTCCCCATTCTGCCTGTGATGCGCACAACTTTTAAAGGGCTCTGCACCAGTGTATAATGTTTGTGTTCATGAAAATTAGTATGGAGCAAAATTAAACTCCAAACCATGAGGCTCGGTGAAAAAGGAATGCTCGGAAGTCAATCGTAATTCTTCAAAAATGTTTTCTCCATGAAGTAATGACGCATTCAGCTCGACTATAAATGCCCCTAATCTAAGCAGAACAGTTGGTATAACCTCACAATTTATAACTGAAGCCAAAGGCAACTTCGGCAAATATGTGTGTGTGCATATAAACTTTAGATCTGGTTTAAATGCTCATAGCCTTCATATACATAAGCATACAACGCTTAAAAGTTACAGTGTAAAAGAATGTGCTGCGTTTTTTTTATATTGATATATTTGTGGTTTGTTGTCATTATCGTAGGTAGTAATTACATCTAAAGCATAAACTTCAATTTTATTTCATTCACCTCTTAAGGAGATGATTGCTTCCCCAGCTCGCCACATTACATATCGGATGCATGTGAAAGGATAACAACAAACTTTAACACTGGTTGTTCAGAACAAACATTTAAAGTGGTTGTAGTAAATTTTAACAGTGGTTTATTTGTGTGCGATCACAGAACTTTAATTGAAATTAACTTATTCGTGTGTTTCCCATCTTTTGTTGAAGCAACCTAAACAATAACATGCACTTTACTAATGATTATTTTATCTTCATTGGTCAGCATGTAACTTGTTTTTTTTTTTGTAATTAAGGCAATATTGAATTATCTAAACAAATGAAAATGAACCATGAAGATGTTTTTGCCAATGTTTTTTTTTTAACATTACTTTCAATTAGTTACACATACTCCGTGAGCTGGAAAACCAAATAACAAATTCACAAATGGCCTTCTCGCAAACGTTCTCAGTTGAATTTAAAAGTGTAATTTTCCTTCTAGAACATTCTAAAAGGCAGTGTCGAAACAACTTGGCATTGTTAATAGACTGAACTTTTGTCCGCACACTAAAAAATATAGTGATAAATCACAGAGAGGCACCCCAAAACTTTGTTCCCGCCTTCGGAGTGACATCATTCCCGCTGGAGCCAATGGGAAAGTGGGATGAGGAATAGTTTGCTGTGTTGGTAGCTGGGAGGCTATATCATCTCAACACACCGAGTGCTGGCCTCAGATGAGCGCATCATCTCAGCCGAGGACCACCGCATCACCAATTTGTCTCGCCGCGTGTGGACCCCTGCAGAGTTTTATGTTGGTCATCCCCCAGAGGCCACAGCAACTGCGCTTCACGCGCACAAACAGCGCGGATCCCCGGCTCAGACTGTCGTGCGACCTTAAAACATGATGGAAGAGGTGTCGTCCCATTCCCCCGGCTCCCCCGTGGACAGCCTTGCGACCAGCGAGGAGGAGATGGACAGGCACCACAAGCGGTTCGGGCGAAAGCGGCGGTACAGCAAGAAGTCGGGCGAGGAGGACAGCCCACAGTCGGGAAAGAAGGGGAAGAAGAGCAGCCCCCCGGCGCAATCGTACGAGGACCTGCAGAACCAGCGTGTGCTGGCCAACGTGAGGGAGCGCCAGCGGACGCAGTCCCTCAACGAGGCCTTCGCGTCCCTCCGAAAAATCATCCCGACACTTCCCTCGGACAAGCTCAGCAAAATCCAGACGCTCAAGTTGGCGTCACGGTACATTGACTTCCTCTACCAGGTCCTACAGAGTGACGAGATGGACAACAAGATGACGAGCTGCAGTTACGTGGCGCACGAGCGGCTCAGCTACGCGTTCTCCGTATGGCGGATGGAGGGTGCCTGGTCCATGTCGGCATCGCACTAAGAGCGAGGTATTTGACTCGATGCGGAGACGCACGACGCACGGCGCCATGCACTCGGTCGACGGACCGGCGGTGGCGAGAAAGAGCATTGGATGATTGGCACAAGGCTAAACATTTCAACTTGTATGCATGTATCTTGAACTTGTATGTATGTTGAACTTCTTTCACACTGTACGTAGCAAACCGTGCTAATGGGATCCCTTGTAGCCAACCGTGATAATCGGAGGTGTTACATGGCATTACATCTACAACGTTTACACGTTAACCGCTGGAACCAAGATTACATACTGTGCATATATTACAGTTTTTTGTTTGAATGGAGCCACGGAGTTCGCTTCGTACAATTTGAAACGCATTAACATTGCTTATTACACTAATTGTGCGTTGATGTACGATGGAAATTGCACTTTAAGGTACTAAATCTGTTGCTCAATTCTGTACGGTGAGATAAAAAAAGTTATTGACGTTTGGGGAAAAAAATAACACACGATGGTTATTTTTTCACTTGTAAGACCTTTAGTTTTAAGAATTGTGACCCATCAGCTGGAATGCAACCGGCTTATTTTTCTTGCCCACTTCATATTGCTTTCCCTTGTGTGTTTATTGTCATTGTATAGTATACACTCGTGGATAGATGTGTGTTTGTGCATGTGTCCAAACACACACATCTTATACATATATATTGTAAATATGTTTTATTCAACGTCAGGGCTGCACACAAAGTTTATAATTTCCACGAGCATATTAGGTGAGAGACCCACGGAAAGTTTTCACATGCATGTTGAACTTCTTTCGCACCGTACGTAGGCAACCGTGCTAATCGGAGGTGCGGGGAAAGACAACAAACTAAACCAAAAAAGCAGTTCTGAGTTTTCGACGGTAATATTTTGTGCTTTTTTACGAAAGAACCCAATTGCCCAAAACCGTGTACGGCTTTTGAAAAATGTCTTTCTGCATAGGAATTAGCATGCCTCGTTTCCCCCCCCCCTACTCGCCTTCACCAATGTGTCTTCGTCTGTCACCCAGCTTGGTGCTGATAAGGCGAGAATGCGAGCAATGGCAACGGCAAGTGGAGATGCCCTTCCCGGAAACTTTACAGCGTCGCCCGCGAAAATGTGTGGTGGAAAAACAACAACAAGCGGACAAATACGTGAGCTGGAGAGACACAAGAGAGGTGCCTGACAGCCCTGGGAAGATGTTTCACCTACCCCGGCCCATGTCGACAGTCCGAAGCAAACTGATTTGGCGACTGATTGATTAGACGGGGCACGGGTCGCCATCTGCCGAAGACATCATGTGAGCTTTATGGAGAAGCCATTAAAAAAAAAACACTCCAGAAACTAAGGACTGCGCTTTCTTCATGTCTTTGTGAGATGCATTCAAAAGTTTATATTCACAAGATTATACGAGGAAAAAAGCCATGGCTACTCAGAGTAAGCAAATGAATTTGTTCTTCGATATTCATCTAGAAAAAGTGCATGGCTTGGATTTTTTTTTCTCTAAGGACGGCCTGTATAGGTCTTCTTGCTACCTTTTTAAATTTCAGCAGAGTAATCCCTAAACTTGCATGCAGCTCGACACTTGAGGCCATTTTCATCGACATGCTTGATACATTTGCCGTACGCTGTTTCCATTACGCGAAAATTGTTGCTGTACATTTAATGATATACGAATATGTTATGAGCCTATGAGTTATCGGGCTGATGCAGCTTCATTGAACATGTAGCTATCTCTGAGATGGTCTACAAATGAAAAAAAAGTTAGCAATAAACTTTTACACAAGCACAGCAATACAATGATCTTTTCATGCTGAAAGTGATTTCATTGTACTTTAGTTTTAGGCAGCACCGTTCTTACGAAGGCACAAAAAGAAACGTTTGTCAATGTCAGCATTATGCAATGTTAATCCATTCTTAACTGTCAAGTAACGTTTTACTTGAACGTGCGGAATGTTAGCACAGCAATATTATGCTTATGAATAAATGTTGCAAAATACCTCTATGCTACTTGATAAAATGTGCCGAACGTGGTTTTTGTAACAGCATTTCATTTTCATTGCTCTTGAACAATATCTCAAAACGTGGACAACAATCACAACTTCAAATGTACTTTAATTTCTTTGTCGACTTTGCTGCATTGAAAGTATTAAATGAAATCTTCGATTCTCCAGATCACTGAAAAAAGTTCTCACATAAGAGTATTACATAGAAGGAGGGTTTCATTGATTAAAACATTGTTGTCACTTTGTGTATATATGTTGTGTAGTTACGAGTCACTAATGCTGAATTTAGCAGAACAAAATATTGCTGCAAATGCTATTTAAAATAGTGATTATAAATATCAGATTAAGTGCCCTTAAAATCTGCATGTACGATGATAGCAAAACAAATTTATACACTATGATGACAACAAAATCCAAGTCTTTATTAATGTGTATATTTTTTTTGTTGTGGAATGCATGATGGTGTAACTATGATGTATTTTATAAGCTGTTTTTATTGTATAATAGGACTATGGAGCACAAATAAAGCTTTATCTAAACTGAAACTTGGCTTATAGTTTTATGGTAAGATATATTATAGTGTAGTTTAATTGAAATATTATTTTACTCGAATGATGACAAAGCTATGTATTTAAAATCATAATATGCCTGTGATATGCTTTGGTGTGATTGTCCTATTGACCATCATGTGAGGTAATTACTGACGTTTGTCAAATTTAATGAGTAATAATAACAACACATTGATATAAGCTATTAAAGCCAACACATTTACGTATTCATAGAAGTGCGCGTGTATGAATCTTACAATGTGTTAATGACACGTTATAAAAAAGTAAAATATTTTACAATTGCTGTCATATCAACATTACACAGATACATACACACACATACTAAACAACCACGCACCAATCCTAAATACACCGGAAACAAACGACGTTTTGACTCAAAAACTTTAAAAAAACATTTGTGCAGGCTGAAACCAAAGAGTTGTCTTTTTCAGGAATTCAAGCAAGATAGCTTAGATTTTTTCATAACCAAACTACTTTTATATATAAAAAAACTGCATTTATTTTTTTTCTGCTACTATGAATGCCATTACATTAAATTATCCAAAAATTTGGAATATAAAAATGGCCCTCATTAATCGTTACCGAACATAATTTGGTTCTTTCCATAAAGTCACGTGGTATTACGCTATACAATTGCAAACAATTTTCAAACACTTTTAGAAACATCGAAACTAAAATAGGCCCTGCCATATATACGATTGTGAATGATTTCAAGTCAATTCGAATGGTGTTCTTAAAGAACTTGAACGCTTTACCGTGCCACAAATCCCACCGCGTCTGCATTACGGGCCTCGCTAAAACAATGCGAAAACTACAACGTCCAAATGTGGCCTCCCACTGCGAGGCAAGGGGGGGGGGGGGGGCTCGTCCTCAAGTGGCATGTTGGCATGTTCTGTTTACGTGACAACCCTTATTAGTTGGCTGTGTCGGGTGGTGGCGGGTCTTAACGACACATTTATATATTTACTCGATCCAACCCCCCCCCCCCAAAACCCCCCTCTATTCTTGGCATTGATGCAAGTATCTCGCTGAACGCAATTACGCGTTCTCCGTAATCAGCGAACCAAGTAATTCGCCTCTCGTTGTGTGCGACGCTGAAGCCGATAGAAAGCAGGCAAAGCCTTAAACCAGTGCGTGCTTAAGTTCACTCGCAAACGTCCGTAATGCTGCGCCGGGAAATACATTTGGAATGCCGCATTTGTTTTGCCCTCGAATCTGTTCACATGATTTTATATAGAGGACACAATGATAGATCACTATCAATATTGTTATGGATACACCTACCTTGGTACTCTCGTGGTAGTGCCTTACGTCGATCATCACTATTCCAAGCCAGCCTGGGCAGAATTCCGGAAAATATCGAGCGATAACACCAAACCCTGATCTTAACAACGCTCCAATACAGCGATGACATACGACAGCCTCGTAAGCGCAAGAAACGGGACGTATCCACCGCGCATAGGCGACGCTGCGCACTTGACCCACGAATTGCCACAAGCGTACGGGCTGGGGAACCCGCTGTGATGAAGTCGTACGCCTTGGTCCTTTCACAGCTGATGCAGCGGAGCACACGTGCATGGGAAACCAATTCGCGCGATGCGATTCCACGCGAATGCTCGGCACGAGACGGGAACCGATGCGAGTGGGCACGACGCAGCAGGGTCTCTCTGTGTGTATGCGCCGCGCACAGGGAGGGGATTTCACGGGCTCCTAGGGGCATGGATAGCGATTACACGGCCTGGACTTTAAACGTAGGGCACATTTTTACTTGTCATTCCACACCCTATACTTATATATTCACGTGCGCGCGCCGCCGCCACGTTGTAGTCATTTATTTTTATTATTATTATTCGTATTTTCGGGGGTTATTTCTTCCTTTAACAAGGTGTCTAACTTTTTAAAGGCTCGCCTCTGCACGAGCCCGTCCGCGCCGAGCAGCGCGATTGAAGTGTGGTCGAGAAAACCCGCAGCGAAACCCACGGCGCGGGGAGACCCCGCCACCAAAGCGTGGCCGATTGACACGCGGCCTGTGAATGTGCACATTCGACGTGGAACTGTCGTTTGTACATTCTGCATCTGTACACGTGTTCTCTGTGTATGTGTCAACCGAAACAATTAGAGAGAGAGAGACAGAAAGACACACAAGAAGCAGGGGAAGACAACTAATGAAGGGCACGAGCAGTTTTAAACAATTGGATGAAACTGGGAGGTATCTCTCTTGATTTGAAGCTTTCGTGACTGCAGGAATCCATACTCTTTGGTTCTTTCGGTAAAGTCACGTAGGTATAAAATGAAATAAATCACGACGTTTCGGGCGCAACACAAGCTCATGGGAGGTATCTCGCTGCAAAGTTTTTGATTGACATCACGGTCATAATCGCCGACGTCTTTGAGAAAGGACTTGGCACATAGAGTCAACTGATAACGCTGCAGTAATCGGACTTCATGGGAATACTGGAACAGTGCGACGTGCCATGACATGACCTGTATGGACATTTTACGTGTCCATTATTGCACAGGGCATAACGTGAAAATCGATTTTGAAATTACCGTATTCTCCGGATTGTAAGACGCACTGATTCCCCCCCCCCTGTATGTTAAAGCACACTTTGGGGGTATGTTTTATAATCCGGGAATAGTAGGTAGGGTGTGTGTGAGATCGGATTTCTATGACATGGTTAACCCTGGGCACATGTTCGTCTTACTTTTACTGAGCGTCTTTTAATCTGGAGAATACGGTAGTTCCGAAAGGAAGCAAATAGGAACCAACATTACGAAAAGCTCATAACGCAACAGCAGCACTGTTAAATGGACACCTGTAATAATATAGTACACATTACATATATAGCTAGGTTCAATGCCACGAACTAATAGAACAACATTATTCAAGGGAAAACTGCAGGTGTTATTACATGTCCCAAACACTTACACAAGGAATACGCTTCTTTAACTTGAATTACTCACCTTTAGTGGCACAGAGATGTACGATTAACAACCGAGCATTATTAAATTAGTAAATATCAACGTTTTATAATCGTAACATAGGTGTTGGGAGTGGTGTGATACCGTGGTTAGCAGCACACTTGTCAACCCGGAAAATTGGAGGCTCGATTGCCCGCCACGGATAACATCAGTGGCGAGTGATGTGTAAACCGAGCCCCTTTCACTAATCCGCACTGACCAGTGCGGTCAAATATGGTCAAACAATTGGTGAAGGAAGTCTTCATCCAGCAGCGGATTGACAGGGTGGGCGAGGGGGGGGGCTGTACATTTATTAATAGCCCACGTACTGTGCGGTTGAGTAACACAGTTCAGATGAAGACAATGGCTTTAACGAATAAAGTGTTTTTCAATAGCAACGCATAATAATTCACACGGTGTGAACACAGCCCTTGTGATGTATCAATCAAACGCAAGAACGCATGGCGCTCTACTGCAGCGAATTTACAACATCAAATCAATATTTGTACACACAATGAACGAATAATTACGCTTATCCCATTGTTCCACTATTATTATCGAGCACCCTATTCCGTGCTATTGTGTTTTTTTACTAAAACTAATCTCAACATTGCACTTTTTAGAGTACAGTCTACTATTGCAATACCGAACATTTGCACTCTCTAAAATTCGCATGCATATTCGGTGTAATACATTTACACGAATACACATTTCAGTACACATACATAGACAGTATATACCGTGTATATATCGTAATGTGCAATATTACGAGTTTACAAACCCTAATTTATATCTTTGGCTTGTGAGAAAATGCTCACCGATCTTAGCCTAAATAGCCCTACATTAACAGCCCGGTGGTATTGATCACTTGCGGTTGAAGGTAGCGTACATCACACAATGTATACGTGTGCAATATCTTCGCTTTATTGTAGAGACAACCGTTTGCATTTTAAATGGCACCGGGCACAAGTTTACGCGATATAGCTGCTTGGTTCCCAATTGTTTTTGGGTGTTTTTTTTATTCGTTTAATCAGGGCCATAATGAACATTGGCCCCATCATTTAGATGGCACGATCTTGCCAATAACACCTGTTAACCCAGCAGCATGTGCTTTCATTTCTGAACAGGCCCGATTGCTCGCTGACGAGACCCCCAAAGGTAGAAACCGGCTCCAGTTGTTATTTGAATAAACAAATCCGAGCTGGATAATATTGGGCCTGGAAAGCCAAGACGCCGATGGACTTTTTCCAAACTCCATTTGATTCGGATTGTGGAGACAGAACGGAGGTCGGGTTTCGTGTTACGACACTCTTATAAAACGCCTATTTAACGAAATAACCTGTACCCCTCTCGCGTGCACGCACACAACGTGTATTGCCCAATCCACTGCTCGATGAGATCCATTTCCCACGCCTTGCGCGCCTTGGTGAGGACTACGTAGCAATGCTTGCTCCACTGTGGCCGGTGCTGTTTGGTGAGGACGTGATGGTGATCACCCATTGCTTTCAAGTGCTATCCCAGTAAAAATAAAAACATCCTGCTTAGCTTCGGCGATCTACGTGGTTCTGTCGCGTTCCGGATGACCTGCTCATGGTACATCACTTGCACATTATAGACCGCAGTTAACACGGCAGGGCGGCGCACTGGTGAACACGTGCGTCTCACGGCAAGATGCGTCTGGGTTCGATTCCCGATTCGGGCGCCTTTCTTGAGGAGTTTGTACTAGCAGGGTACGAAAAAAGTTCAACATACATACACGTATCTTCTTGGTTCTTTCGGTGAAGTCACGTAGAAGGGAAATAATAAAAGAATAAAAATAAAACATAATAAAATACAATTCTCACGACGTTTCGGCAACATACGTATGTCCTCGCCCTATTCTGTACGGGTCTCCTATGGGTTATATGGTTTTCTAACACACTAAACAAAAATACCGATATTGCCCAAACATCCGAATGCTGAAAAATGACCAGCAAATTACTCAATGGGGGTGGGGGAACATCGAACATCGCCACCCCCTTACTTAAAAAACTTGCCAGGACCCTCCTGAATAAAAGAGTACTGAGATTCAGCGATACTTTGCTGGGCAAACAAGCTTAGTAATAAGAAAATAAAACACACACCCGCACCATCGATCGTTGCGGCGATTGTAGCATTATTGCGCTATGAGCTATACGCGTAGAGGGATGATGTAATAATATTCTATACGTGTGTGCGGGTGCGTGTGTGTGCATATAGCGCCCCGCTGAGCGTGGATTAGAGGCTTTTGTGCGAATTTAAAACGGTTTACGGAGATGAAAGGGAGGTAAAGAAGTCACGAAGGCAGGGGACCCTTGGGACCCCCCAGCAGCTCGGCACAGCCAGTGGCAAGGCGATCTCATCACTGACTCTCACACACACGCGCGCGCGTGCCCGTGTGTGTGTGTGTGTGCGCGCAATTTACACGCTGAAGGTATATTATCATCACTATTATCATCATGAGCCACGGTCCATCCACTGTTGCATGAAGGCATCCTCGAGGCCGACGCCAGAACTCACGATTCTGGGATGCAACGCGTCCGCCTGGCACCTGCACATGCTCGCTAATTTACATTACCGCGCCGGGATGGTCCTCTCGGATGAGTTTCACCACTCGGGCTGCCACTGCGTTCATTGTTCTTGACCATTGGAAAAAATCATCATCATCATCAATAACAAAGCCCATTCGCCACTAAGTGGTGGTGACGTCACCACGGCGTTTGTGCCAGGTTATGTCCACTTTGAGAGCACGTCAAGTGTCGAACGTCCGCTGGCAGGTCACGGGACAGAACCAGGTGCCGTGGATTGACTGATTGAGATGCGTGGCCGATGCACCACCTGTGCCCCCTACTGTGTCAACTTGCTGTGCTTTAGCCGCCCGGCGCTCCGCTCGTTGTTGTTAGCGTCGCTTCTCTGCTCTCCGTTGTTGCTGGGCGGATATCATCGAGCCCACACTCACGGATACTAACCGTTTGTATTTTACAATCAAACTGCGTACTTTCTCTAATCCACGTGTTCCCTCGTTGCGTCTCTCATCGTACTTTTATGAGTGTATATTGTGTTGATAATACATAGTTCCGTATAGCTTTATAGTTTTGTATATCGTAACATTGCTATATATTAGTTCATTCAAATTATGTTTTTTTGTAAAAACTCGCCCCCACTAAAGAGGGCATCGTAATACTTTAGAGTATGAATTAAACGAAGGTAGTCCTACCGATAAAATCAAGACATATATACACACACATGTAATGTTTAATGTGACGTCTTGATTGCAAAGAGAAGGGTGCTTCTCAATCGGCTATCACCTGCTGCTCTGGTTGTAGAACACGTTTTCACTCGTTCATTCAGTGCTTTAGTATGTTGTACGTTCATTAATACGGAAACTTTTCAATCCAATAATGAATACCATACTTTTTAACAGTATCTTGAAGTAAATCGCATACATTTCTCGTATGCTATCTTATTTCACGGATGTTTGATATATGTACAAAAAAAGAATTTACTACGCTCATCTCAATTTATACGTAATACTATTCTACGGCCCTTTGTCAATCCACTGCTGGATGACATCCTATGGAGATTGGCAATTAATTCTGTTCAATGGCTTGGGAAAACCTAATCCTGTAATGCACTGCTGTAGGATCACTGCCCAATCTGTTATTGATTTGAACTATTTAACGGGTATTTCACTCCCATCGCAGGCTTTCAGATAGAGGAGACCTCCATGTTCTTTCGTTTAATAAACTACGTTGAATAAGAATTACCTCCAAGTAAGCGTGCTTGTGTTAAGACTTAGCAGGTGAAGTTCGGCCACTTCACTCCAGAAGGGACAATGGCCGGTGGCCTCCGAAGGAGGGAACCCAGCCGAGATGTCCCAGATGCAAACTGGACACGTGTGAAAAAGAGCTTTGCAGCTCATCGGATTCCTTCAGGATAAATAACGCTTTAAAGCTTTCGTGACTGCAGGGATTCATCTTCTTGGTTCTTTCGGTAAAGTCACGTAGAAGGGAAGTAATAAAATAATAAAAATAAAACATAATAAAATAATTCTCACGACGTTTCGGCCACAACGCAAGCAGCCGTCCTCAGGTGAAGACCAGGTCTGTCGGGGAGACAGCGTCTCCCCGACAGACCTGGACGCTGTCTCCCCGACAGACCTGGTCTTCGCCTGAGGACGGCTGCTTGCGTTGTGGGCGAAACGTCGTGAGAATTATTTTATTATGTTTTATTTTTATTATTTTATTACTTCCCTTCTACGTGACTTTACCGAAAGAACCAAGAAGATAAATAACGCTGTCTGATTCTGAGATGCAGCGATGATAGCGGCCCAGTGTGCACACGTTCGATGGAGTGTTTGATCGCCAGACCCTGAGAGACGCGTGAGGGCACCGCGGTGGCTAGGAGACGTTAACCACCTCACCTGGTACGCAGGAGATCGTGCGTTCGATCCTGACGCCTGCTGTATATTTGGAGTTTGCATGTTGCACTTTCCCCGTGGTCGCGTGGATTTTTCTCCGTATTCTCCAGTTTTTTTCTCCACATTTAGAAACATGCGTTTCGAGTGTTTGGCTGCTATAAATCTCCACGTGAAAAGCCACTTCGTTGGGTTACCTGGTTAAAAAAAATAAATTATATCCTAGTTTTAATTAAGACGCAGATACAGACAGCTTTGAGAGACCTTCATTCATCAGTTGATTTAATTGCAATTGAATGAAGTAGATTTTAGTACAGTAGTGTAAATATACTGTATATAGTTGGATCTTACACTGTAATGTGTTATACAATACTTTGGTTGGATGTTATTATTCACACTCGATTGTCATACGATGTACTAGTCACACATGTATCTGCATATTGTTTAAAAGCCCAAAGACAATATTCATTTCAATTTGCTCTGCCATTTGGAAATGGTCCAAACAAGCCACGTGAAAAGATTTAGTTTATTTTAACGATATGAAGCACACTTGTAAAAAAACATACAGCCCCTTTTCAGTCCACTGCTAGATGAGAGCCTCCCCATGCCACGTCAGTCATGGGGATTGTTTGACCATACTTCACCAGGCTGGTCAGCGTGAATTGGTAAAGGGAGGGGGTGGGGGAAACTAATACTGATTTGAAAAAAAATCACGATCAGACATTCTCAATCTACTTCTGGATGAAATTTCCCATGTTTAACATGTGGACTTTGATCTTGAATTTAAGGCTCATGCCTGAATGTAAGTGTGCATTCCTGCAAATGCTTGATCGTACGACTGCCCAGCAGAAGGACCTCTAAGCTCTAAAGAGCCCCTCTAGAGGTGAAGCCTTTTTGGCCTACTCTTTCACGCTGGCTAGCCATCTTGGAAGATGTCGGCGTACACTTTACCTCACCACAGGCAACCAGCCGATGGGCTCACTGTGGTGTATCATTGTATTATACCTAGGTGAAAACTATACCTGTACAAAGGGTTTCATCTTACGCTAATCCTTTTTTTTCTCTCCAGAATAAGCTTCACCGAATCTGTGGTTTGTTTGGCCATTGTGGTCATACAATAAAGTGGTTGTTACATTCACACAACTTCTTACGATCAGCTCTTGGGTACTTGAAACATTTCTTAAACCCCTCCTCCTGCCTGGGTAGACCACAGTTAGTCGATGGATTATTACCTCGCAAGAACATCCGATTTGGTGACTGACTGAGGAGGCCTTCATCCAGTAGCTTATTGATCATGGCTGCTGCTGATGATGATGATAATGCACGGCTTATAGATGTCCCGCTGTAATTGCCCAGAGCGAGGCGCGAGTATGAAACGTAGCGTGGTTGCGAAGGCTGAAACCTGCAATGGGAGTGAGCAGAATCGCATTACAGTGGGAATGCGTAAAACCACGGTGCCGCTTATGTTGTCACTAATAACGTGACGACAGCGTTATGTTTGTTTTAACGCATGAGCATGCACTGTGTGCGCGCACATACGCACATGAGGACAAGTACATTGTGTGCATATCGTCTTGCCAGATAAAAAGGCATTCTTGTGATAGCTTCAAGGGATAAGAGGGGGGGGGACCACGCGGATTCGAGAGACATTCAGTGCAAGCAACCACAATCATCGTTAAACAAGTATAACCCGTAAAAACAAAGTTTTTCAATATACTGTAAATCCTTTATATGCGTGGCGGCTGGAGTCCTCTCGTCCTCTGGCTTGAGATGGCTGCCACCTATGGGTCAGATGATTGCATTGCACCATTAAGCAATTGGTAATTAAATATAATATTTTTGTCCTAAAAAGTGTAAAATTTTGGAAAAAAAATTTCACGAACATTAATTGTCACGCACAACGAGTCTGTGTGGAAAATGTCAGCTCGATTGGATCACGGGAAGTGGGTTAAAAAACGACCGAAAGATTTGCACGGTCGTAAGCAAGCAAGCGAACTTAATATAAAGGATTAAAAAAAAAAGCCAGGCAGGATACCTTGTGAATAAATGAAAAACAGGTAAATCACATCGTAGGCTAAACACGAAGGGCTAGAGATATAGGGTACGCAGGATAAATAAGGAGCACACTGGAGTCGCTGGACGTACAGAGGTCATCGGCTCATTCTCCCAGAGTAGCAGTTGAAACAATGGGGCAAGTTTCTTCATTCCCCCTGCCTCCCAGCGGTATAAACTATTTTACAGTAGTGATGTAAGTTCTTGTATACCGAAAATATAGTTTTGGAAACAACATACATTTTGACACAACAGATTTGGCGAAAAGTATCATTATTTTGTGGCCACCAATCCCATTCGCATTCGGAATTTTTTTAAACATCATTTCCTTTTCGGTAGTTTAACCCAAAAAACACAGAAATATGTAGCTCTCCAGATAATTATTTAGAATATTGTGTTAACCTCCAAGAGGGAAAACCCCATGCGAGAGTTGAAGCCACGTTTATTAACTCTTGAATTCTTATGGAAAATCAATTGCATTTATAGAAGCACGTTGGGGGCAAATTTGGCAAGGGGGAGCCTGTTTCGTAGCACGAGTGCTTTCGGCGTGAAGCAATGACGTTGTACAGCTTCTCCCCGAAGGCTGCAGATGTTCGAATTAAAAAAAAATCAGTTTCCCTCTCTATTCCAGCGTTAATTACGAGCGCTCCGAATGACTTCCTTCCTGTGTGGTCCCTGTGTGGGTTTCGTCCAGTGCAGGGGCTCCCAGCCGCTTTCTACACTGGACTCCAACCACTGGGAGTTCCCCTCCTCCTGCTGCTCCACAATCTCAAGCCCCAACCACCACCACCACCACTTCTCCCTCCTCCCACTTTTCCCTGCGTCTCCCCCACCCCACCACCATCCCCATCTCACAACCTCCCTCCCATTCCCAAACGCACGTGTGTGCCCGTGTTCGTTTGGCCGGGGACTTAACGCTCTGTAGCGATGACGGAGGCGGGCAGGTTATTTGTTCGTGCGATACGTGGGATAATATGGTGACCTGCGCAATCTCAGCAACATATGGCTCTTTGAATTGCCCGAGACAAATTAAAATCATTACAACCCATCTATTTGTTCGTAGCATAATCGCATTTGGTTTCTTTCTTCTTTCGCGCTTATATTCCCCAATGTTCTGTATTGGTCACAATTAAAATGAAGGACAAGTGTTTTTATTGTTTCAAATGGTGACATTAATTGTTGTAAACTGTAATAACACTAAATCTATGCCATTTGGTCAGAACAATTATATATTTTAAATGCCTGTACTAAATGATATTCATACTGAGTAATGTTTGAGCTCACCACTCATCAAACACCATTGACCAGCGCAGTGAGATAGGGCCAAACAACCTCAACTACTGCTACGATATTGGAGGCCTTCATCCAGTCGGGGATTGACAAAAGGCAGTAAATTCGTATGACTGTTTTCGCAAAATGACTTTATGTGATTTATATTTGTTGCAAATACGAAGCTGAATGTAATGTTAAATTTGTGTTCATACCATCTTCCATTGCTGAATGAAGGTCTCACCATGCCATTGCAATCTTACATGGTCTTGCGATGACAAAATCCAATCCATTCCTGACAATGAGCCGATCTCTTCTCTCCGTCACCATAACGAACCCTCTCTGTCGGGTCTTCTCTTTTGGCTGTCATTCTCTCACCGGTCCCATCTCATCAGCCATCACTCCTGTTAGCGATGGGTTTCTGCCCGAGCCCACTTACTTTACTTAGTACTCAATATGATATCACTTATCTGTTTGCCCCACGTGTTTTACCTTCTGTCTTTCGCTGCAATTCTTAAGTATACATTTCAACATCATTCCGTGAAGACATTTCAGTTGGGTTCAATTTATGTTTCAACGACAATTTTTTGATCCACGTATCATCATATATGATTTACTGAAAGCTTTCTTCAAACAAGCGGCCAATTTCCTTTTAAAATCAAATGTAGTTTTACTAAAGCCCTCACTTATTTTTATCCTCACTATACTTTGTTATTTGCTCCATGTACACGAACTGTTTTCTGTCGTTGTCCAGTTGTGTCCCTCCAAAATGCACGTGACTGTTTTAATTCTTTTATTGGAGACAAGGCACTGTATTGGTTGGCTCATTGTACATCTTTAGTAGAGTATATATTGCCGTAGTTTTAATCCATTATTTACGCTTAAAAATATTCATGAATGACCTCTCCAACATTACAATATATTTGTATAGATAAATCACGTTTCAATTAGACTACAGGATAAAACAAAATTATGAAGTCTGCATACTTATTACGATAGGTTCCTCATGCAGACACGAAGCACGTCTAAATTGCTGTTTTGTTTGCCTCTGTCATCCATATCTCGAAAACAAGGATAAGCTACACTTGTGTTTATGCAGCAGTACAGTAGTGCTTATCCCCACTGTCTTCACATCCTGAGAACAATGTGACAAAGTGTGCTTATCAAACCAAATGGAAAGGCATTTCTCAAGCAAAGAGTCAACATTGCATGTATCCTAAACAATTGTGGAAGATATTAATAACGTCTCGTGAAAACTGAGCACGTCCACGGCACGATATTAAGTAGGCAACTCCCATTGCATTCGCATAATGTAAGATTAACAAGGAATTGGCCGTCTTCTTGATGTGTGTGTGTGTATCGGATAAAAGGTAAAGATGCAGCCCTGAAATGTCTTGCTCATGCCACTGCTGCAGATGGAGTTCCCACGAGATGGAGCTTTGGTCGGGCCCTTCCAGACGTCTTGGAAGAGGTAGGAGTACCCACAATTTACCCCGCCACGCAACCTGCCAACTGTGTTGTTACTCATTTGCACTGCCGAGTGATGTCGAGATTGAAGAAACTGGCACTACTGTTTCAATTGCTGCACCAGGAGATTGAACTGCCAACCTCGGGGTTACTAAACTAAACTAAAACTATTTTATTTATTTAATTTTACTAGGTAAGGCCCACTGAGCTTTTAGCACTTTTTCAGAAGTGACCTGGCCACAAATGATAGCTCAATAAAGTGGCTTAACATGTGGTAATGTATAGCAGCCAAATACTCTAAAACTCAAGTCCAGTGTACTAGCCATTACACCACATCAGCATTCCTCTTAGTTATTTGATAGAGATAATACAGGCTGCTTCAAAAAAATGTGAACACTTAGGTGGGATTATCATTTTTAATGGAAAAAGAACAGATAATACACTGTAACATGATAAAAAAAATGTTAATAGCTTAAAAAGTTAAAGAATCTCCACTTGTTCGCCATCATTGTCAACACGTGCCTGGAATCTTCTCCAAGTGGTCTCCAGAGCCCGGAGGCACTTTTCTTGCAGCATTGTTGAAAATTATCGAAAGTGTTAACATTTTTTTGAAGCACCCTGTATAACAAGCATTCAGCATTATTCTATTTGCCCATGTACCGCTCGTGTGACATTGAGATTCCTCTCTAGCCCTGTGTGAAAGTTTTTTTAAGATCATCACAATGGTGTTAAATTAGTTTCTGTTTGGTAAATCGTGAAACCACAATTATATGACTGGGTGCAAATGACAATGGTCGTGTTTTCCATTTGATAATTCTTGAACCGAGAATTAGCCTTCTGGTTAAAGCAGGGCATGTTTTATGTGGGGCTTTACTATTTCTAGATTTGAAGCTTTCGTGACTGCAAGGATTAATACTCTTAGTTATTTCGGTAAAGTCACATAGGTAAAAAATTAAATTAAAATTAATAAAAAAAATCACGACGTTTTGGAGGCAACACAAGTCTCCGTCATCAGGTGGGACCGTCACAGCCAGAATTGCTGCATCAAGTGAGGCAGGGAATCCCTGCCTCACTTGATGCAGCAAACCTGATGACGGAGACTTGTGTTGCCTCCGAAACGTCGTGATTTTATTATTTTATTATTTATTAATTTTAATTGCATTTTTTACCTACGTGACTTTAATATTCATTGAAAAGAATGGAGACACTTATTTGGAAGTGGTAAAATTTTGTAGTGTTTGTGCAAAAATTATTGTTGCGTGTGAACTTGTAGATGATTAAACATGTGCTGTCAAGAAATGGATAGATGTCCAAGTTATGTGATTGGAAGCAGCCGGTCCACATGGAATAACTCGACGCTCCACTGAGGAGCAACACAGATACTCTTCTATCATTCGTGAAGGTGTTGTCCCAGCGGGGAACCCAGAAATTATAGATTTTGCCGGTGTGGCTGGCCAACATAATCAATTGTCATTTGAAAAGAGTCAGAGACAGCAACATCCGTTCACACACAGGAATTGCTTCGACGTGATTGCTTTTGTGCTTGCGAGTTGATCTGTTGGGATTGCGAGCCAATTCTTGGTGAACAAGCGTTCGTTTATGAGCAGCAATCTCAGCAAGGAGACTGACAGAACAAGGATAATGATTTGGCTGAGCAAGTACAGAGAAGTAATCCAGAATGGCAGGAGGTGTGAGCCGAGATGAGTAAAGCAAGCTAGTTTTGAAAGAGGCAATGAGCAAGTACTGCTGTAAGAAGTGAACTATATAGCATGCATACAACAAGTAGAAATGGATGGGAAGCCATGATGTATCACGTGTTAAACATGATAGCAGGTTACTTTGCTAGATTTCTGATGGCAAGGACGAAGGGCCAACGTTTACAAAGGATGGCAAGTGTGAGCGGACATTAAAAAAAAAGTTTCATATAATTAAACAAGTTAAATTATATCCTCAGAAATGGCTAAATTATCATTCATTTAGAGTATTAAACATGAAGCTGGGCATCGAGCAATGCATGCAAAGCTTTTTTTGGTGTTTTAACAATACACAAGACTGTGTATGACTCATTCAAGTGAAGAACCCCACAATGAAAGTAACACTTTTCGAAGCTACGGTTTAAAATTTATTCGTAACCACGACATTATGTCATTCAATAAATCCACTGGACAACCAGTAAAAGTTGACATTTTGTCAAAAATACTACTATGGCTCAAGACAGTAGCTACGTGGCATACTAGATTTTTTTTTCAGATAGATAAGAGCAGATAGACTATTGACCTGATCATACAATACAGTATTAGCAATAATAATGAGCCGTTTGTCATACATTTGGGGAGGGGCATTCAATAGATGTGTGATCACGACACAAACAAGGGATATCCACCTGCAAGAAACTTGTTCTTTGATTTTGGCCTCATTACATGAACACAAGAGGTCTCTTTCTTTTTCACTGGAAGGAATAAGACTGAGCACACATTCCTCTTTGTGCTGCCGGATAACAGTTTACGTTTAAAACTTTAATTCACCGTTTAAATAAAAAATAAAAACACAGAGATAAAGGAATTCTCCACATATGCATGTTATTGTTAATTTCTCCTCATGATCAAATGTTAAAACATTTTGAAAATAAATTTACCAACACGGTACAAAGCGTTGAGGAAAATTACACAGTATATACTGATACAACGATTTGATTTTTAAACAGTAAAGTAATTACCTCAATATGCAGTAGCAGTTATTAAAGAACCTGTAAATAAAACAGTACACTACGACATACACTCAGTGTTGAAGAACAGTAAAATGCCTCTTTTTTGTGCAGGAATACATTAACCACAACTGGGTTAAACTTCAAATGAGTTTCTTCCCACAAAACCAGAAAGTTTTCACGCCAATAAGTCATAAATTCTAAGGCGAACGAGTATTTTTTTTCATATTCAAAAATATACATTTTCTAAGATTTCTTTCTTCCCAAAAACTCAATGGACAACACATTTAAAAACAGGGCAGAACGTTTTCACCTTTTAGTCTATGATGAAAGCATAACAAATCAATAAAAGTTAAGGAATACAAATAAACGCAAGGCATCGCCTTTTCAAAAGGAATCAACAAACCTCATAGGGGTGGGTATATTTAACGACATGGGTTTGTAACTGGCCTTATTAGGCAGGTTTAAATGATGTCTTACTTAAGCCACCTCGTGACTTTCGGCAAGTTGTACGAGTTAAAGGCGCTGGGAGGTACATCGAAGCCTGAGCCAGAACAACAATGTGACGATTGGCGCCACTAGGCAATTGCAGTATATCATGTCATTCAATATACCTGCCCTGTAAATTGCCTTTGGCTTCCTTAAAACGGCAAATGTCAATAACGATATAGATCCATTAACAATACTCTATGGGCAACAACATTTTCTCAATAAATTACAGATTTGCTAAAAAATAAGTATAAACAGGAATGCGGGTTTTTGCAGTGTTCAAAGGAATGCCTATCTAAACATTTTTTTTTCTTTAGTTTGACGTACAATGGGCTACGGCATAGCAGTAAATACATCCTATGTACACAGCAAATCTGACATGTAAGCCACTTGTCAAAAGGCAGCCCATGTGCACCTCTAACCCGGCAGGCTCCCCTCTGTACGGCCAAACGCTCGTCCCTCCTGCAAAGATATCCCTCGTCGTGTGAAATTGGGACCTTCCATTCAACTTCGCCATTTATCCGGAAAACAGTTGACCGCAACGTTCAACCTTGCATCTCTGTTAAGTACTCAAAGAGGGAGGGAACACATCCCCAAAGCAGTATAAAATGTCACAAAACCATGGTACCGATATGAACGTGATTCTCGCCCATTTACATGGAGCAGAGATGAATACCACGTGACTCGCCAACAAGAGCATTGCTATGTTCATTCACGGAACCTTGAAGCATCTTCACAACACCCACAGGGATGTGGTGTTTCCTAACTTATACAGGACGGCGTGGCATATCCACCTGTTAAGTAACCACCCTGACCGACAGATCGCTAACATGCCCACTGCAGTAGCTGCACACGGTGTAGCAGTCATTTTCTACAGATGTTCACATATCCCACCTTTTCGCATATCTGCCCATAATTCGGATGTGCAATGCTGTACTGCATTTTTATTTTACAATCGCACTTTAATGAGCTCTTATTTGCTTTTAAAAGATGGGAAATAATATCTCCCTCTTACAGGTATGCCATCAGTTACCAATTTGTGGCTGTTGTGTTGGGGTATTGTGGGACAATGTTGTGACCATAATACCAATGTGTACAAAAAATCTTGATCTTAAGATCATACTGAGGAGTCATATTTTACGTTCACCAAACATATGATTTTAAAACCCATACTTGCAGCCACATGAGCTGCATAGCTAAATAAGTCATTACTTTCTGGTGTCTCAGTAAACCTCAATTATTCGCCAAAATACGTAATGGTGAAATGTGTGTCCATTATTGTTGCCTTGCCAATTTGTTCATGAGCAAAACAAGTAAGAGAATGATTAAAAAACATGTTCTGTTAAAAACCGTTCCCCATTACCATGCCATATTTGTGTAGTCCCTTCACTCTTTTTTTACCGTATTGGTTTTTTTCTGCTTCAATAAAAGGCCAATTGTACACCTCGTGTTGATTTGTTGTGCGTGAAGACAAGCCAAGTGTAACTCTCTGAAAAGAAAACATCTTGCGGTCCAAACTTTAGAAAACTTGTTTTGTGGACTTTTACAATAATTTCTATTTTGTTTTTGTTACAGCACAATAATAAAGTATTAAAACTAACACATTACACTCACAGATAGTGTTTTATTGCTACAAATCTGTACTATGAAGGCAAAATTCTTGGTAAAATCTTCTGAATAAACCATTAATAATGTGCTGTAAAAATCCATTCAAAAACCTAGCACTAAATTGTAAAAATTAAATGTAAAGGTGCAGCCCTGCAATGTCATGCTCGCGTCACTGCTGGAAGAGTGATCTTTACTGGAGGGATCTCTAGAGTACCCCTCTAGCGGATAATTGGTCTACTTGGAAGAGGTGGGAGTAACTACATTTTACCCCACCACTCGCTGCCCACCAATCGACTGTGCTGTAGCCCCTCATTCTGCTGGGTTTTTGACAAGATGTATGGGGGATTTAAGAAACGTTCGGATTGTTTTCACATTTCCATTGTTTTCAAATTAAATCGAACAAGCAACCTCTTGATTACAAAGCCCAGTGCTACTATTACACCACAGCAGCTACCCCCCCCCCCACCCCCAAATAACCATGTATTTATTTGCCACGTTTTTAATGTTCAATTAAAAAAAGAGAGACACTCCAGGAGTGGTGTGGAGCAGTTTCGATGGCTGCCTGGAAGGGCCGGGTTTTATGCCAGTATAGCCGACAGCTTCAGGAAGCATTATGCGCTGGGCTTTGGCAAGATGTAATAACACAACCCCTTTGGTGTACCTTTTGTGTTTGGGGTTTGAGTGGGTAATAGCGGCTGTCAAGACCTATTTTCAAAAATGTGCTCGCTAATAGTTACCCCCCGCCCACCCCCGCCGCCTTAAACCCCCCCGCCACTTAAAAAATAACAATCCTACCAAAAATACAAAACGAAGGAAAAATTACTTATTGCACTTTTAATATTCGACATCTATAGTTGGCAGATAATGCTTCGTGTGTTGCTACTGAGAGGTGCCTCCATCAGGGTTAGAGTACACATTAC